>NW_020954555.1:2630119-2648370 GCF_900497805.2 Vombatus ursinus | reverse complement strand
TATATTTTAGAAATGAGGCCTTTATCAGAGAGACTGGTCGTAAAAATTCTTTCCCAACTTCCTATCTGGAAGGACTTTGAATGCCAAACAGGATTTTACTGTGGGTCCTGGAGATGATAGGGAGCCACTGACATTTATTGAATATTGATGCTGTGGTCAGATCTGCACTTGAGGAAGATCACTGACAGCTGAGTGGAGGATGGACTGGAGTGGGTTGAGATTTGAAGCAGGAAGATCCAGCAGCAGCTTTTGCAGTAGTCCAAGTGTGAAGTGTTGAGGGCCTGTACCAGGGTGTTGGCGATGTTAGAGGAGAGGACAGGGTGTCTTGGAGAGATGTTACAAAGGTAAAGTCAACAGGCCTTGGTAACAGCTTGCATGTGGGAGATGAGAGAGAGGGAAGAGTTGAGGATGACTCCCAGGTTGCAAGGTGTCACAGGTGTCAGGAAAAATGATGTTGCCCTTGACAGTAATGTGAAAGTTCAGTAGTGGGGAGGGTTTAAGGGGAAAGATAATGAATTCCGTTTTAGACATGTTGAGTTTGAGTTGCCCACAGAATATCCAGTTTGAGATGTTTAATAAGCATTTGGAGATGTAAGACTGTAGGTCAACAAAGAAGTGAGGGCTGGGTAAGTAGATCTGAGATATCCACGTAGAGATGATAAGAGCACCCACTTCACATATCAGGGATTAATAGGGCTTGGTGGCGAGGGGATCTACCTCAGGAAGGTAGGCAGAGGCCAAGAGAGGAGAGAAATGAGGAGGCAAGGGAGCCTTAGGGCCATCCCAAGCTCTTTCCCTGCAGAGCTGGGTCTGGGCTTGGGAGCCTGCCTCATATACCTTCTGCTTCACAAGGTAGGCTAAGAATAGTTAGATAGAAGAGTCAGAGCAGATCCAAAGTGAAATGGGCTGCTTTGGAAGTAGTCTCTAAGCTGAGACTGGATGACCACTTGCCAGGGATGTAGCATATATAGCCTTTTGCTTTGTAATTTTCTGATGGGTTTTCCATGTAATAATGAGAATTGCAGCTAATCTATGTATCTTGTTTCTCCTACTAAACTGTAAGCTCTGTGAGGTGAGATATTTGTAAAGTGCTTAACAGTGCCTATCATATAGTAGAGACTGAATAAATGCTAGCAGCTGCTGCTGTTGTTTTTGTTGGGTAGCTAGGTGACACAGTGGATAGAGCACTGAGCCTGGAGTCAGGAAGGCCTGAGCTCAAATCTAGCCTGAGACACTTACTAGCAGTGTGACCGTGGTAAGTCATAACCCCTGTTTGCCCCAGTTCCCTCACCTGTAAAATGAGGATCGTAATAGCACCTACCTTACAGGGTTATTGTGAGGGTCAAATGAGATGATGAGTAAAGTGCTTAGAACAGTGCCTGGCACAGAGCAGGCGCCCTTCCCTTCCCTTCCTTCCATTTTCTGTTTCCCCCTGGTGCCTGAAAGAGCACTCCAAACACAGCAGTGGAGGAGATTCCTGGTTAGATAAGAATTGGACTAGATGACCTTGTAGGTAACTTCCAGTTCTTGTGATTCTGTGAATAAATTGGTCTCTTCTCCCTGCCTTCTTTGCTTCCAGGAGCTTTCTGCTGGCAAAGAGGACCTCGGGTCCAGGCCCCCAAGTTCTAGTCTCCTCTGCTCTCTTCTTTATAAGAAAGCTTGGTTCTGGTGAAAAGGAAGGACTAGTTCTGGCTGTGTTTGAGGCAGACCTCATAGAGAAGTCAGTTTTAGAAGAAGCTAATTTTGAACACAGGAGTGACTCTTAATATTTTAAGCTTTGAATAAAGTTAATGTTAGAGGCTGACGAGTGATAGAATGGAAATAAAAGAGTGTTTTTGCCTAAAAGGATAAGAACAAGTTATAGACTCTACAGGTATGAGCAACTCCTACTCAACAGTGAATGGAAGCAGTATGATGGTCTAACTATAGATTCAGAAGGCTACTGTGCTACTGCCCCCAAGAGAAAGCAACTGGGATGGGCGAGGGAAGCAGGGAGACAGCCTTAGCGGAGACCCATAGTTGCCGGAATTCTTTTTCTGAAATTGGAAAGTTTGACAAACATTTAAGCATCTGCTGTACAGCAGTATGTCAAGCACTGAGATAAACCTAAACTTCATGATAGAATTCTTGCTTTCATGAAACTTACAGTTTAATAGGAGCTCAGGACACACATATTAGATACTTCTTCAGTACTTAAAGGATATGTGAATTCTTTGGTGCGGGTGTTCCCTCCACTAACAGAGATTGAAACTCCTTGGTGTCTTAATAAATGTTCTATAAGTTATTGTGCCTCAAACATGTCACCTGGCATTTGGTGACAAGCCTGTCACACTTAGGTTGGTTTTCAGATGACTGCTACAATGGCCACTAGTCCCATGGCCTCTCCAGTGTGCTGTGGCCTCCTAAAGCTCCCATTCTACCAGCATCACCTGATCTCCATAGCTCAGTGGAGCCTGGGAGGAGAAGGATTGGTTTGAAATCTCAAAAAGCTTCTTCTCTCGTTGCCCCAGTCTGTGGTCCTCTTTGTTCATAAAATCCATCCTCAGAATTCTACTTCAGTCTTCTTCAGTGCTCTTCCGGGACATTTGTGTTGGGACCTAAGCTGATTTGTCAGTAACTCTTTGTTATGTGTTTTTGGAGAAAGAGACTGGTTATATTTGTATATTCGCCCCACCCTGCATCTCAACAGGAAGTGGGTGGGTGCTTAAGCCTATAATGAGGCATTCCTGCCTGTGGTTGCTGCCTGGTAGTGAAGACTCTGCATGCAACAGTAAATTCATCTTTCTTTAAACATTTCAATAGCCGAACTCAATTATTGTAAGCTTGAGTGCCCACCCTCTTTGACTTAAACTGGGAGGGAGGGAGGAATATTTTAGTTTAAATTCCTATAGCCATTTGTGATCTCCCCCCCCCCATTAAATGAAATATCTACTAAAATCTACCAAAAGAAAAACCAGGCTTATAAAACAAACTCCATTTCTTACCTACCCCTGCCCAAAATGCTGTTGTCTGTAGAATAGGGAGAATGCAGAAGTCCTAATTGCCACACTTAGAAAAAACCCCACATTCACCCATCCCCTGCCATTGCTAATCAGCATTTTTGGACTGCATTTCAAAGGGGAAATGCTACCGGAGGCTTAGCTCCGGTGGTGATTGTTGCTGTAGCTCTAAGTTCCTTGCTGTTTAGGCAGTTTCGCTGTTGAAATCTGCAGGTATCTTCAGGGATGACCTGACCTTGGTTCAAGTAAGCTTTATTTTCTTTGGTAAATGGCTTAGAGAAAGGCACCCTTGCAAGAATGATCAGGTACCTATCCTTTTCCCTGACAATAATAAGAATTCGGAGTTTGGGCTGAAGATAGCATCCCCCATCTCTCCTCTCCTGACTGTTTTTAGGGTCTTGGAACAGGGCAGAACTTGCCTGGGAATCAATCAGCCAACCAAAGCTGCCTTGACACCTCACCTGAACAAAGCCAGAGACCTTGAATTCTGGGATTGTCTTCCATGAGGTGACTTAGGGCTTAGGCACAGTGTCAAGCCTGAACATTGTAAGACTTCAGGGGTATATCAGGCATCTCCGTATGTGTACAAACACGGGACAGGCTCCAGTGCCCTGTCATGACCCAGAGGGCTCTGGAGCTAGTTCAGATGAAGACTGGGAAGGCCAGGATGTCTTTGGTTTCCAACATTTCCCTTCAGTGTACATAGGCAGAAGATAGCCAAGGAATGGGAAAGGTGGAAAGAGTATTTGTGTCTGTAATGGGGACTGTAGAACTGGTCAAAAAGTCAGAATTTCCTTGGGGAAATCCTTTTAGGCTTCAGCTCAGCCTGAGAGATGGGTTAAAAAGCAACAGCAAACAACTCTGGGCCTTTCCTAGGACAACCCTTGTACCTTTTTGGGCCCCCTGAAGGTGCTGGCATCAGGTAAAATGAGGCCTAGGGAAAGGACTTAGCCACCTTCAGCCTGGTTTAAAGTGTAGATTGACCATGTCAGAAGGTGATAGCTTGGGTACACAGAAGAAAATCAAAGTTCTTAAATTTGAATTCATCCAGCATTTATTAAATTCATATTATCTATGAGGCCTTGGGAATACAAGATGAGAGAGAGTTACTGCCCTCAAAAAGTTCACAGTTAAATAAAAGAATGAGACATGCCTACAAATAACTGCAATTCAAAATAGAAAACTGTTAAGTGCCTGCGAGGGCAAACCCAATGGCTTAATTGATTCAAGGACAGGAGATAGGGATTCTAGCTGGTGAGGTCCGGAAGAGGTAGCACCTGATGACACCTGGATGAAGGAGAAAGATGTCCATAGGCAGAGGTGGAGGGGGGAGTGTAGTCCAGACACATGCAAAGGAGTATGGTAGAAGAAAGTTAAAAAGGGAGGGTGAAGATGAACCCTGGAGGGCGTTGAATGCCAGAGTTCATATTGAACCCAGTTTATATCCCATTGCCTCATGGGGAGGCACAGTAGGGTAGTAGGAGGTTTGGAGTCCTGTTCAGAAGTGGTGCTTTGGCAGCAGCTGTGTGAAGAGAGGAGTCAGCTGAGGCAAGGAGCCGGGGGCAAGTCTCCGAAGGACCTTGGAGTGGGGACCACTCCAGTAGCTTCACCTGCTTTTCCTGATTGACCAAGTTGTTCATGTCTGTTCCAGTTCCCTTCTATTTATTGTCTTTGTAAATATTTTGTATTTCCTTATGTGTTGTTTCTTCCTAGAGGATATGAGGTCTTTGAGGGCAAAGCCTGGTTTGGTTTGTCTTTAGATCCCCAACACTTTGAATAGTACGTGGCACATACAGAGCAGGTGATGAATTAATGCTCATTGATTGTTGATGAATAAGGAAATGGATGTCTAGGAGAGGTCCATAGCTTGGCCAGGCCCTTATGGATGATGTTGTCTTACCTCCTTTTCAGCTCTCACATTCTGTGACTCCACCTGGGCTTCCAGGATCCCAGTACAGTATTCTTGCAGTTACATCAGATAGCAAAGATTCCAAAGCTGCTCTGCACCAAGTTTAATTATGTTTACCTATGGCATAGTCCAGATCCTATAAACTTTATCTGAACATTAGAATACGTGGCCTGGATTTTTGTTGTTATAGTTGCTATTCAGTACATACATGGGCCACTTGTTCTGATCCAGGAGGGGTTACCGTGTGGATAATATCAAATAGCAGATAAAACAGTAGTCATTACTGTTTGGCTTTGGGAATGCATAGCATGATTTTTATTTTGTAGCAGGGAATCTTCCTTAGAGAAGTATTTGTTTTGCTTAAGTGAAAATTGAAATATTTGAATTCCCCATGCACATGCCTCATACCAACCAATTGTCAAGAAGACTGATTTTTGTGGGGAGTGGGTTAAAAATTGGTTATGGGCAGGCTTACGGTCCAGTTTATAATAATTCCACACCCAGGAGCCCAGGTCTCCCTGAATAAACAAATACTCATGCAGGCAGTTTACCATATTTGAGTGTCTGTACCTTGGGTAGGTAGAATAACAGACCAAAGTACAGTGTTTGTGCCACAGTGCCTGGTGCTTCAAAGTTGCTGCCCATCAGACATTTGCCCAGACAGTCTGCAATCCACAGTTCCTAATCAGGTATCCAGAGGGAAAGTCTGGAATGAATGTGGTGCCAGTGGCCATCTTTACCACATTCCCAGAATTTCCAGGCTGTCTGGGCCATTGGGAGAGGCCAGGACAGCTTCTCAAGTGACACACTGGTGTGGCTTCCAGTGGTGACTGAGTTATCCTGGCCCACCCTTGCATTTCTGGTTCTACTGGAAAAGTCAGAAGGTTGAGGGCATGGGAACCCCCAGATAGCAGTATATGGGACCCAAGGAGGCTCTTATTTGTATCCCCCTTCTCTTCTTTTTTCCCCCCTCTTCTACCAGTAATAGTAGATGACATTGAGATAGTGCTTTATGATTTATACATGTTCTCATTGGATTCCCACAGCCCTGTTCCCGTTTTCAGTTCTCACCTCACTATTTAGTTATGGAAACCCAGAAAGCTGGTGACCCTCACTGAGAGCTCATGTTTCATGTTCCCTGAGTCACAGTGGTTCAAGGAAGTGAAGGAATGGAAGAGATCAACTAAAGGGAGAAGCCTGGGATTCCAGTAAGAAAGGGCCTTAGTTTGGAGAGGAACTTAACAGAGGAGCAGAATGGAAATTATTTACTTACATAGTAGAACAGCATTCAGGAAACACCTCTGCACCCCAAAGATAGGCCCAGCTGCCATGAAATGACTATTAAAGGGAGGTTCAAAGTTATGAGCAAGCAGCTGAATCTCTTGGTTCTTGAGCTGTTGCTGTTGGTGACAGGAAATCTTGTTCCCCAAGCTGTTGGCTTCCTGTTTTATTTTTACTCAGAGCAGATCAGAATGTCCATAACAAGGAGCAGTCTGTTCCAAAGGGTACTGCTCCCCCTTTGAGCCTGAAGGGCTTCATTTTACTTTTTCTGAGTCGGTATCTTGGTTAGCTTTTTAGATCTATGATGATCAATTTGGTTTAAACATTTTGTAGCTGGGGCCAGTCTTTTGGTGATTGAATTAGTGTTCCAGCTCTGTTTTAAGGCTTTTTGTGTACTGTGCCTTTGCCTTTTACAGGAATCCTAGCAGTGGAAACTTGGATAAGCTGCTGTGTGCCCTGACTTATCACCATTTTTCTAATACAAAGGCCATTAGACAGTGTTAGATTTCGTCAGTTTTATAGAATGTGAGAATAGGACCTGGCCGTTGTAATTTGACTGTAAGTCAAATCCTTTTGGTTCAGAATAAAGCTCTTTCCCTTGGTCGATGAAGTCTAAAACAATGGTTCTGGGGGGAGGAGGGGATTTCCTAGGGAAAGGAGCTCATCCAACAGGATAAGAAACAGTCACTGGAAGGTTTCCGTGTTGGCTGGAGATGCTTCCTGCTGTCTCAAGAGCCTTGCTGCCCAGGTGTATTGTGCCTAGACTGGAGGGAGGAAAAGAGATATTAGGGTAGAAGGGGGGGCAGGGTTGGGAATCTCACAGCACATTTTGCACAGCGTTGTGTTTGGCATATTGAACAGGCGAATTTTCTTTGACGTTCTTTCATTCTGTCAATTTACAGACTAAACTTTAGTGGTGTTAGTAGATTCTGGCAGCAAGTACTTAGTTGCACATTTAACAGTCACCCATCAAGGAAGAACTAGAAAGGTTATGTCCTGACGTGTATCAGTGGAAGGGAAAAATCACTATTGGCAGCTTGATTTCATCATGGAGATACAGATGACAGAAGCCCTTTTTTGATCCTCTACGGTTGGTGGCCTGGAATCTAATCTGTCCTAGTTACCATCCCTGAAAGGATGGTGTCTGTGCCATCCAGTGCCTGCTGAATGGGCTTTTCTCTAATGCTAACCCACCCCCTTTGCCTGCTGAGACAATATTTGGCCAGGGAAATTCTTGCTTCTCAAAAGGTGGGTAGGTTTCCAGTGCTGCCGGTATATACCAACAAGCCCCATGTAACAGCTAAATCTTACTCTCCCCCCTCTCCATCCCCCTAATAGAAAAGGAGTCTGCTTTTTAAAAGATGGGTCAGGGAAGGGAGGGATTCTATAAGCTGTTTCAGATCAGAGCAAAGGGAAAAAATATCACACAGCCCTAGTGTGCCTGGAATTTGTGGTTGAGTAATACTTTCCTGTTATTTCTTTTTTAGGTTGTTTTTCATCATTCAGAACATTGCCTGAAGCAGGTCCACCATGCCGTTAGTAACGAGGAACATCGAGCCAAGGCACCTGTGCCGTCAGACGTTGCCTAGCGTTACAAGCGAGCTGGAATGCAAGACCAACATCACCCTGGCAAATGTCATTCGACAGCTGGGCAGCCTGAGTGAGTACCGCAGAGAGCCTGTGCTCTGCCCTCAGGGGTCGTTGGTGCTCTTTATTTAGTTCCCTTTTCCTCCCATGTTCCTATTTCTCCCCCATCTGCTTTCCCTAGGTAATGCAAAAATATATTTATTTATTTTCCCCCCAAAAGAGAGTTCCTTTTGAGTACAGATTTCTTCCCTTCAGTCCTCTCCTCACTGCCACCCCCTTCCCTTCTCTTTTCCTGCCTCCCCCCACCCCCCACCCCTCATCACCCCACCTGCTTCAGAAGACATCCGTGGGCAGGGTGGTAGGAAGGGCTGCAGCAGGATTGCAGATGGAATGACAGAGCAGAATTCGGTGTTGAAAGTGGGAGGTTCACAGAGTGGCATCTTGGGTCGAAGAGTGTGCCTGGGATTGCGAGAGCTGTTTGATGGAGCCTGACTCTATTGAAGGCTCAGACATTCCCATCATCCTCATCTCTTTGTTTCCCTTCCTCTCCCTTTCACGGAGGTAGAAAGTCAGCTTGTGTACTGGCTTGTGCGATCTCTGTCTCTGTCTCTCTCTCTCTCCCCCTCTCCCTCCCTCTTTCTCTCCTTTCTCTCCTCTTTTCATCCTTCTCCTGTCCCTCTCTTACACACACAGATGTGGCCTATCTTGGCCACCCTGTGTCACAGGCCCTAAGGTCTAAAAGTTCAGGGTACAAATCACTTCTGCAGTCTGTGGGGAGTTTTAAGAGTTTTGCAAGCTGTATGTGGTATTGCAAATTGTAACTACAGCTAGTCCTCTGTCTGATCTGAGGCTGAGGGAAAAACACCTTGATAGTCACTTTTATTTCATTTTCTTAATTGACAGAAATGAATGAATCTTGCCCTGGGTGGGGTGCATGCATGCACACATGTGATTCAGATTTCATTCTAAATCGACTTTGTTTGCTTGATGCCATGATCTGGGAGTGGCAAGTGTTTTGATAGGCTTTGCAGTTGTCTGGTGCCACTACTGCTCCCATGAATACCTCAGCTGAAATGCCATTTTGGTGATCTCCCTTAGCAAACATATCTTCATGAATCATTGCAAATACCCCTCCTACTGCATCAGGGCCATGGGTGAAGGGACTGGAATATCACTAAAGCCTATGTTCCCCCAGATAGTAATAGGTCCTGCCTTTAGAATAGCCAGCTGCAGAGACCCAGCTCTGTGGTCAGGTGATCTATGAGCTCTGAGATTCCTAAGCTGTCATTTCGCCCAAGGGTGATTTCAGTTGATGGAGGACTTAGGAAACTATGGGTGGGGCCTAGGAAAGATACAAAACCTTGACTCCCTGCTTTACACAAGGGAACATTGCCAGGAAGTACATGATGCTTGTTAAGAGGAGCATGCTCCAAAGCGGCAGAGAGCTTTACCTGGTCTTAAAGGCATCAGTTCTGCCTTGATAGCCCTGAGAAGGCTGAATAAACACTGGACTCCTGGCCTTGACCCTGGTCACACTCTGGCTCCGCTGTTGTGTCCTGCTGTCTGCTGATGAACTTGCTCCGTGCAGGTTACCCTGGTGAGCAGTGGGATGTGTGACTCTCACTTGGAATAATAGAATATCATACCTTGAAAGAACCTTTGAGACCATCTGGTCCAATCTCCACATTTGCGGAGGACAACATAGAGCCCTTGAGAGGTTGTGACTCCTCCCAAGTCATCTAGTGTATAAGAGGTAAAACTGGCCCACAAATACTGGCCTCCTGCTCCTTTCACTGCACTAGGTTGCTCCCCTGAAAGCAAATACCACATGTGCTTTGCATTTGTTTTCCCATTGGTGTGGGGATGGCTGGGTTACACGGAGCCATCCATACTTGCTCGCCCCCTCCCCCTTGTGACCAACAGTATGCATTTATGAGGCTTGGCCAGGCGAAGGATGGAGTCTTGGACCTGAGTAGTGTTTTTCTTCCCTGTGAAGCTAAATGGCCTACACAAGAATCAAATCCATGAGTTTGGCCTTAGTAAGCACTGTACTCTAATGAGAGCTGCTGCATCTGATAGAGAAATTTTAATTGGGTTAACTGTTAAAGAACAGGACTCCAAATTCCATAATCTAGCTTCTGTAGCTGACCCACAGGACCTATTATGATCAACAGTCTTTATAGTTGGTTTGCACTATTTTGAATAATTATTGTAGTTGTGGCTACTTTGTTAACACATCTTTGTTAGCTTATTGGCCAGTTAGGACCCAGGACAAATCCTGCTAAAATTGTACTTGTGGCAAAACCCAGTACCCTTTAGGACGTATTGTAGGAGACTGTCAACTGTAGGAGATTCAGATCCGATGTTTGGTATATGGCCTGATTGAACCATCTATCCTGATGGCTGAATGCGTGAATGAATTGCTCATTTTTGTGTGGCTTTTGGTTTTCTCTTCATTTACCAAATATCAGCATTTTGTTTTTGAAGGTTGGTCCTTGAAGGACAAGAGGGCTAAATTAATGGTTGGAATTACATTTGAAAACTCTCACAAGCCTTAGGTCTTTAATATTTTGCTTTCCTCCCAGACATGCCAATATTGTGTGACCTAAGGATTCTGATTGTGATTCTCTGCCAGGCTTTACTTTCTGTATCAGTCTTAGCTGTAAATGCTATAATAATGTAGTAGTATTCTCTTCCTCCTCTACCATCTTCCCAAACCCCAGCCACTTTTTCCTTTTTGAGAGCAGGAAGATCCTAGCTATTCTAACCAGATTGGCTCAAGAAGTCAGTGAGTAAGCATTTATTAAGCACCTACCATTACACTGCTAAACACTAGGGATACAAATAAAGGTCAAAAAGAGTCCCCCTCTCCAAGAGCACACAGTCTAATAGCTTACAAACAAGCTAGGGACAGGATAAGTTGGAGATCATCGGGAGAGGAAAAGCACTGGCATTAAGAGTAATCAGGAATGGCTTCTTGGAGAAGGACCTATTTTAGCTGGGACTTGAAGGAAACTGGGGAGGCCAGGGTATGGAAGTGAGGAGAGGGAGAATTCCAGGCACAGAGGGGCCAGTGAAAATGCCCGGAGTCGGGTGATAGGGATGTTTTGTGCTAGGAACAGCAGAGAGAAGTGTGTCACTGGGTCATTGAGTTCATGGGGCAAGGAGAAGGGGGTGGTTCTGAAGGACTTTGAATGCCGAAGGATTTTATGTCTGATCCTGGAGGTGATGGGGTAGCTATCTGAAACTTACTGAATGAGTCAGGCCTGTTTGACCTCTGCGTAGTAGGTGAACTGTAGTGGGAAAAGCCTTGAAGCAGGGAGACCCAGCTGCAGGCTATTGCCATAGTCCAGTCAGGAGGCAGTGAGCTCAGCTGGTTAGCGTACAGGCTTTTGGATCCCAGGGGTTAACATTGGAGGGGTTTGGGGGTTTTGTTCTTGTTCAAATTTTTTTTTTTTGTGAGGGCAGAGTTTGGACAGTTGTGTGGGTAACAGCTATGGTCATGAACTGTTTTCCATATAGTTGCTCATTTCTGTGCTTTAGCCTTCTAATTACAATTTTCCATTACCTGAAGGGGCTCATACAATGTGGGTTTTATGGAACTTAGCCATTTTATAGACAGGGATCAGGCACAGTTTGCTTTGCAGAAATGCAGAGCATTAGCCTGATTTGAGATCTTTGAGCCTGGCAGTTTACCATGGTTGTTTAGACTCCCCAGATCATTCAGTGTGCAAGAACTTGTTCTGTCCCTGATTAGAAACCCCCCATTGAATTGAGTAACCCCCCATTAAATTGAATACCCCAGCAGTTCTGAACTTGTGGTTGATTAGTCTTCTTACCCTTTAGGTTATATAGGCAAAGTGAGCTACATTTCACCCTAAAGATGCAGTTTAGCTCCTTTTTAACTAATTTTTCTGCTAGACTTTGAACTTGTGTAGAGTAATATTTAAAAGCTAAGAATTGGAGCTTGTTCTTTGGACAGTCGTCAAAGTAATTATCAGTATTCATTTGTTTCTGGTCACTTTTATTCCTGCCTTACTCTTGGATGTAGCTTGCATGATATAC
This sequence comes from Vombatus ursinus, assembly GCF_900497805.2. NCBI lineage: Eukaryota > Metazoa > Chordata > Mammalia > Diprotodontia > Vombatidae > Vombatus > Vombatus ursinus. The sequence goes on along the minus strand of NW_020954555.1, from coordinate 2,636,529 downwards.
TTGAAAGACATTCACCACTTTGCCTCCTTGACTTCTCATTTCTAATAAGCGGTGTGTGTGTGTGTCTGTCTGTGTCATATAGAGACAGAGAGACTTGGAGTGACAGGGGGGAGAGAGGCAGCATTAAATTGCCATTTTGTTTCTCTGGTTGGTGGCTCTTCTTAGGTCCAAGCTTTAAAGGAAGGAAGCCTATTTCTTTTTTAAGGGGGAGAAAAAAAAAGACAAGAGATCAATCACTAGTGTGTTGTTTTTCAAGAAACATACCAACTTTTCTTCTTTTCCTTGGGATGCAGATTTGAAGAAAGGCATACTAAATTATAAAACCCAAATTTCACCTATTAGAGGAAATTGTACTTTGGATTGTATTGGTATATAGAAAATCTTTCAAAGACGCCACAACTTGGCCCTGTATGATGTACTTTTGAGGGTTTTTTGAGCAAATGACCTCCAGTTTTGCATGCTAGTTATAAGCACCAAGAAGATGACCACTAGTAACTGTCTCCCCCAGACTTTTCTCTTTCAGTAGCAGCAGCAAGATGGTAAGAGTTCAGTAGAATGTGCAGGCATGCAGTTGGCTCTCAGACCTTTCAGTGTCTACTCTTTCTATTCTCTTAATTCTTTGGAGTTTATTCAGTTTGCTTTGAGTTTCATGACTTGCTCAGAGATTGCTCAGAAGGCTCCATTAGTTTTAGAACATCTGCTTGCTGCCCACTCGGTGGGGGTGATCTCAGTCTACACTGGCTAGCCTTCCTAAGCAGTGGCAGGCAGAATTGTGATAGATAGGTACGTGGAGAATGACTTGTTCATTTGTAACCTGATTCCTCTGCTGTTTCCAGGTAAATTTGCAGAGGACATTTTTGGAGAGCTCTTTACTCAGGCAAATACCTTTGCCTTCCGGGTGAGTTCTCTAGCTGAGAGGGTTGACCGCCTACAAGTTAAAGTCACTCAGCTGGATCCCAAGGAGGAAGAAGGTAAGGAAGCTGAGCTCAGCACTTGCATGCCCAGCTGAGGAATGCCATTCCAAGCTTTTTTCTTTTTCTGATTTCTAGAAAGGTGGAGGGAAAAGAAAGTTCCAAAAATCTGCGGCATTTTACTTTAAAATGACACTGGCCAGGCACGGGTGCCGAGACCTCTTTAGTTCAGCAAATTCCACCCTCCAGCCCCAGCCCCATACTCTTCTCCCCATGATCCACTTCTCTAAAGAGACTTTGCAGGTTCTGATAGAGTGACTTGAGGAAGATGCTGCTGGAACCAGCCATGTTGCAGACCTCTAGGTTGTCTCGTTTTGTTCAGTTGTGAAATGGCCGGCCTGCAGACAGCTTTGTGGGGCTTCCCAAGAGGGCCAGGGAAGAAGAACCTGGCTCTAATCAGCTGCTGCAGAGCAATGGAACAGCTTGGGCTTCAGTGACTGGCGTGACTCAGTCAGTGTTTGCTTCACTGCAGTTCTTCCATTTTCTAATGGCTTCCTCCCATTTTCTCCCAGTGTCACTGCAAGGGATTAACTCACGAAAGGCCTTCAAAAGCTCCACCACTCAAGACCAGAAGCTTTTCGACAGGGCCTCGCTCCCGGTGCCTGTCCTGGAAACGTATAACACTTGTAATGCTCCTCCACCCCTCAACAATCTGTCCTCGTACAGGTAACAGCTCCCTAATCAGTAGCCTTGTGGAAGCTGAAAGTTAGCCACGGAGAAAGTCTCCTGGACTAGATTAGCTGTAAAGAACAAAAGATTGCTCGCCACTGGAGAGGAACCAGAGGCAGCTAGAACTGAAGCTGACTATATAAGCAGAATTACTCATTTTTGTAGTTTCACTTTAAAAATCTCTAATAATAATAATAATAATAATAACTTGGACTTATATAGCACTTTACAGCATCTAATGCTTTGTTGAAACAGCTTGGAGTAGTGGGTGGAAAGTTGGCTTTGTGACCTTGGGCAAGTCGCTTAACCTTTACTAACGTTCTAGAGGTATGAGCTACAGAGCTGGTACCAGCCTGCAAGGAGCCTCCACACCAGGGAATTCCTCAGATCAGTGAGATCACAGGGCCAGTCCCTGTCCCTAACCCTTTATAGTTTATCTATATCACAGCCTTGGGAGATATGATTCTTACTCCATTTTATGACTTAGGAAATTGGGACTTGAAGAGGTAAAGCTGACTTGTCCATGATTACACAGCTAATAATAAGGGTCAGATCTAGGATTCAAACCCAGGTTACCTCTGCACCTTTCCCTGGCTTCCTTTTTCTAGGTTTATGTGCTGAAATCATGTTCTAATCCTCCTCTAAGTAAGTAGATTCATGGATAAATAAGACTGAGCTGTCTTGGGCCACACCCAAAGAAAGTCCTCTTTTTCCTCCTCCTCCTCCTCCTCTTTCTCCTCTTTCTCCTTCCTCTTTTCCTTCTCACCCTTTATGTTGCACTTTGGGGTTTGAAATTCCCTTTTATCATAACAACCCTGTGGGAATGGTTAGCTGCTTATTGGGTCCTACTATAGGAATTGACTGCTGGCTTCTCTGAGAGGTGCCTGCTAGAATCTAGAACACATGTGGCCAGATTGGTTTCCCCTCTAAGTATGTCTGTTCTTAGGGGTGGGACTTGAAATGGAAGACAGCTCTATAGTCAGCACAAAGCTCTTTTCCTTCCATCGTCTCACAGCGTTGGCATCTTGCAGGAAGGCACCGAAGCAGGAGAAGAATAGGAATATTTATCTTGCCCACATCCATAAATATCTTTTGAACAGGTAAAAAGTAATTACAGATAGCTGGAGGCAGATGTCTTCTGTGAGACATGGATGTACTGCAAAGCAGCAGTGTGTGTATGTACTTGTAAAACTCAAGGACACCGGCCTGATTTAGGGAGCTTGGAGTTAGGGACATTATAGTTTCTCAAACAGTAAAGGATTACTTCAGGTTATCATGTGCCACTCTCAGTTTAGTCCCGAAGCTCCCATTAGACAGTTGATTGGATTTGGGAGGGAGATGGGCTACCTAGTTTTTGATGCCACAGCATACTGTTGGAGGGTTTAGGCAAAGGAGGAGCTCCAGAGAGCTTTTTAAAATGGGATTTTATTTTTCAATATACACAGCTCTATGTAGTTTTAGCCAACTCTTCATTCTTTGCAAATAGAGTACTACAAACTTACATTTAGTACTTTGTGATTTGCACTTTTGCCAAAATTATTTCATTTGATCCTTTCAACAACTTTGTGAAGTTGGCAAGACAGGTATTGTTATACTACAGTTTATGGAGGTGGAAACTGAGTAAGTTGTAATTCACAGACCCAAGACTAGAGTTTTGCAGAGGTTTCCTTATAACACTTCTGCTCTTTTCCATTATACTGCAGTTGCCTTAGAGAAGACCAGTCCAAACAGCAAAAAATATAAAAGTAATTTTTTTTGACTTTGCAATTTGTTATGTGTTTAGGCTTTTTTTCATCCCCTAGCAAAATTGTAGAGTTGGGAGGGACCTCAGCTGGCATCCAGTCGAACCCATACCTGAAAGGAATTGTCGCCGTAACAAATGATCATGTTGCCTCTTCTTGAAATCCCCTACGGAGAAGGAAACTCTCACTTCCACAGGCAGCCCAGTCCACTTTTTTGGACATTTCTGATTGTTAGGAATATCCTTTCTAATTATTTTTTGACCTAAGCTAATGGTAGAATGGGTTTCTGTTACCTAAATGCACATTGTCAGGGCAGAGTGGCTCCAGATGTGTGCTGGGGGAAGGGAAAAACAGCCTGGGATGTAAGTTTTAATACAGATGATATAGATTTGGACATTTGGTAATTGACGCCTCATAGATCCTCATACTTGCCACTAGAATTGGTAGTTAAATTTTGTGATTAGAAGATTGGTGTGGCTGAAAGGATGCCGGGCACTTAGAGAAAAGGATGTTGCCACAGTGGCAGTCTAGACTAGACTAGAGGAGCGAGAATTGGTGAGAATTGGGTGAAGGAACAAGAGATGTTTAATAGAGCTCTTTGTAAGGAGATGTGAGAGCTGCTTCTGAGCATTTGAGGGGCTCTCATGGAAAAGGGTGGATCATCCTTGTTCTGCCTGGCTCCAGAGGCCAGAACTAGGAACAATTAGTGGAAGTTATAGAGAAGCCAATTTCAGCTTTGGGGTAAGGAAAAACTTCCTAAAAGTGAGATCCATCCAAAACTAGGGTGGCCTGCCTCAGAAGGTTTTTTTTGTTGGACATTTTGGAGAAGACACCGTCAACTACTTGGGGGGGTTGTTGGACTAGATGACCTTAGGTCCCTCCTCATTCTGGGAAGTTTCACTTGTAGTTGTAGATCATACTTCCTGTCTCTTAAGCTTGGGCATATGAAATTGAAATGGATGAAACCACAGGGACAGGCCTAGGGAATTCCAGTAGTAGAAATTGTCTCCCTTGTCTGATGAGATACCACGTTCTCCTCGGTAGGTCTCACACCCAGGTAGGTCACAGGAGTTATCCACAACAGTACATCACCCTGACTTTTATGTGTCAAAATCAAAGTTGTTGCTTTTGATGAAACTCCAGTAGTGATGCTAGACTACTGGGTCTTGAAAGTGAGGATAATAGCTATTAAAAATGTGACAGAAAGAGGGCTGTCCTCCAGTGGCAGAGGACTACAAGATGAGCATTCATTCATTTGGGTGACTTGCCTCTAGCTTGGAAGTGTTGAAGATGTTCAATTTGGTTGGGAGTCTGTCCACTGACAGTCACATGTCTTTATTTCTATCCCAGAGATGATGGCAAAGAAGCCCTCAAATTCTACACAGACCCTTCCTACTTCTTTGATCTTTGGAAGGAGAAGATGCTGCAGGACACCAAGGACATCATGAAAGAGAAGAGGAAACACAGGGTGAGGGGGAGGAAGGGGAGGCAGCTGTAGGGGAGTGATCGGGCCAGGTGCAGCTTTCACCAAGCACAATCCATTTGAAAGTACAAGTCATTCTAACGAGATTTGATTCAAGCGAACTCTTTAGAAATGGACTTTTCTCTTCACAGTGTTGTTTTTCCTGACTCTGCTAGACACAGAAGCCTGGGCTGGCCCATTCACCTTTCACTTTGGTAGCTTCTTTCTCCACGAACAGCACAAGGCCCCCAGTGTTGGTCTGCAGCAGGAGCAGCTTAACCCCTTTACTCCTGCGCTGCCTTGTCTCAAAGCTAGTTCTTGCCCCGACCTCCCTACTGCCCATTGTTTGTGAGCTATGTCCTCATGACGCCATTAGTGTGGCTGCTGGGATGCCTGGGCACAAGCCCCCTGGCAAGTGCAACAGGATTGGCTGGTTACATAGCCCCAGACAGCTGCTGCAAGCCTGCTCCTTGTCTCTTCCCATTGGCTCTGGTGGCACAGTTAATCATGAGAGACTCATTTTTATTTTTATTGTTATGACAACTCACATTTCTCTAGGACGTGGCACCTTCCTGTTTATAAAGTACCTTCTTCACAACGCTCCTGTGATGTAGAGAGTACAAGTATTAGTCCCATTTTACAGAGTTACGTGGCAGAGTTGGTAGAACCAGGTTTCTTGACTGGGTCCACTGCCTTTCCACAACATCATATCAAGCAAATGCCCTAACCTTTATAACATCAATATATTTTGTACATATGTATCTGTGTCCATATGCTGTTGTGTGTTGGGGAGTGTAGATGGGTAGGTAGCTAGCTGTCTATACACATGGATATAGGTCTGAGTCTCAGTGAGTGGCATCAGTACCTGGAGTCTTCTTAAGTCCTGGGCTTTTCCTTTGCTTTTGTCATTCCAGAAAGAGAAGAAGGATAATCCCAATAGAGGAAATGTCAATCCTAGGAAAATCAAAACCCGTAAGGAGGAATGGGAGAAACTGAAGATGGGACAGGAATTTGTGGAGTCCAAAGAAAAACTGGGACCTTCTGGGTGAGTAAGCCCCAAGACCTTGAGTGTTGGTGAAGTTTGGCTTGTAACTGTTGGGGAGTCAGGGTGACTCCAGCCCCACTTTGGGTGCCGGTGAGTGACAGAAGGGGCCTAGCTGAGAGCACGGACTTGTCACCTTTACTGCTGTGGTGGCCTTGCTGGGGAGAAGTCTACTGTTTATAGTGACACTGAGGGCATCTCAAGACCCCATAAAGTGGTCTCTGCAGTCCTTTGCTTCTGCTGGATCCATAATTCTGAGAGTGACTCATTCTGGCCCTGTCTTGCCTCAGTGCTGGGTCCTTGGTGAGGGAGTGGGCAGGGCTGCAGGCAGGCAGGGCAGGTGGAGAACATTGCCACCTAACACGAACTGGGCTTTGTCTGGATGGGGAGAGGGACCAGGGGGCTGAATGCTAACCCCTGAGACAGTGGAAGGAAGGTCAGAAGGTCAGACTGCCATGATTCACACTGCATGTCCCTTCTGCAAAAAGTTGGACAGTGGTCTGACCCATTCCTCAGGACCAAAT
>NW_020954555.1:2630008-2630076 GCF_900497805.2 Vombatus ursinus | reverse complement strand
TGTGTGTGTGTGTGTGTGTGTGTGTGTGTGTGTGTGTGTGTGTGTGTGTTGTATGTATACACATTGTA
>NW_020954555.1:2614246-2629951 GCF_900497805.2 Vombatus ursinus | reverse complement strand
GAACTCTGACCTTGGAGTCAGGAGGACCTGAGTTCAAATCCGGCCTCAGACACTTGACACTACTAGCTGTGTGACCCTGAGCAAGTTACTTAACCCCGATTGCCTCACCAAAAAGCAATAAAATAAAATGAAAATGAAAATACACACACACACACACACACACACACACACACATACACACATATGCACACTCTTGCACACATGCGCGAGTGGTTGGAAGTCGAGTTTTTGACCTTGGGGACTTTGAAAGCCCAGGCACTGTGTCCTGCTCAGCAGCACCGTCCTTTCCATTTTTCCTCTCTGGGTGTCACGCCCTGGCTGTCAGAGAGCCTGATACCAGGTAGGTGTCTCAGAGACAAAAGGAAAGGCTTGAGTTGTTCTTGCTTCTAGGGATGACTCTGCTGTGGAGAACTTGAGTTTTGAAATTGTCACTCTTGGCATTTTTCTTCCTGAAATTAAGAGATTTGTTTTAAAGAGTGGTAAGCATGGAAAGAGAAGAAAATGAATTTCTCTGTGGGGAAATTGGCAGCTAGGTGATATAGTGCATAGACAACTGGCCTTGGAGTTAGGAAGACTCATCTTCCTGAGTTTAAATGTGGCCCCAAAAACTTAGTAGCTGTGTGACCTTGGGCAAGTCACTTAACTCTGTTTGCCTCACTTTCCTCATCTGTAAAATGAGTTGCAGAAGGGAATGGCAAATCAGTCCAGTGTCTTGCCAAGAAAACCCCAAATGGGGTCACGAAGCGTCAGACATGACTGAAAAACAACAATTAGCTTCCACCTTCCAGTAAAAATGACCGTTTTATTTTCTGGTTCCACCTGGTTCAGTTAGTTACCATCCTGTAAGGTGAGTGGCTACAGGCATACAAACCCAAGATATGGCCATTTATTGCCTGGGGGAAAGGGGGAGAGGGGAGTTTGCTTCCTGCCCCTCTATTATTCAGAAGTCTGGAGGCCTTTAGTACAGTTTTCCATAATGCCCCAAAGTAGGGACCTGTTGTTGTTCAGTCGTTTCGGTCGGGGTCCAACTCTTCATGACCCCATTTGGGATTTTCTTGGCAAAGATACTGGAGTGGTTTGCCATTTCCTACTCCAGCTCATTTTACAGATGAGGAAACTGAGGCAAACAGGGTGAAGTGATTTGCTCAGGGTCACACAGCTAGAGAGTGCCTGAGGCCAGATTTGAACTCAGGAAGATGAGTCTTCCTGATTTCAGGCCCAGAACTCTAGCCACTATGTCACCTAGCTGTTCAGGTGACCCAGTCCTTTGTTATTTGAGGTTATTCCATTGGGGCTCCAAATTCCTGTAGAACCTTCCGAGCTGCAGAGATCCAGCAATGAATTGTGTGTGGTGTCTAAAAACCAGCCTAACCGAATTCATTTCACTCAGGCTCATTATCTGAGTGTGGACAACTCTCTGCCCAGGTGTGGCTGAGGGGCGTTTACCTGCATCTGTGGGAAAAGAACCTGTATACCCACAAAGTCATAGATTATTGAAGGACGAGAAAAGGCTAAAGTTTGGACCTGGTCTTCTTTATCCTCTACCCCAAACTCCTGGCCAGCTGAACCCAGTTATGCTTTTGTTGATATATTTTTGCCATAACACCTAAGATAGGTGAGCTGGTGTGCTCTCAGGACTTCCCAAGTCAAATCATCGTGATGGTTGTGGCCTCTTTCTGTCTTCTTCAAGTCTGTGTTTTGGGCAAGTCTCAGGCATTGTGCAGGTAGAGGTGATGATGGGGTGGGAGAGGGCAGATGAATGATGAGTTAGGGCCTCTGGCTAGTTGGTTTTCTTCCCAAAAGCCAGTTCACCTGAGGCCTGGTTTTAAGGGACATGGCCAGTGTTTCATATAGTGAACCCAACTAGATTCTTATTTTAATTGGCATCTCATTTTATTTAACTTGCGATCTGGCAGGAAGCATATGGGTCTGACTACCTCTCAGTAGCTCAGGTTCATTCTTTGCTATTTCCCAGTGGAAACCCTCCTTTGGCCTTTGATCATTTCAGAGGTTTGCTGACTACAAAATTATGCTGTTTGCCTGTCACATTTTTGTGTGTTCACTGTCCTCAGTGGCTCCCTCGGCCACAAGACAGGCCTTGGGCCTTAGGCATCTATTTCACTTAACACTTTGAGTAGAGGGTTTAACAAAATAAGATAATAAAATAATTCACATCCATGTTGTGCATTCAGGTTTACAGAGCACTTTTCTGCAATAACTATGCAAGGTAGTGAGTGTGAATGGTATTAGGCCCATTTTATGAATGAGAAAGTCTGAGGCTTGAAAATGTTAAAGGACTGGGTCTGCTCAATGTCAGGGCAGCATTCAAACCTCCTTCTCCTTTCTACGTCCAGTGTTCTCTCTATTACGTTTCACTCTCTCAGGCTACGCCCTTTCTTAGGTCACACTCTCTTAAAATCTTACTCATAGGTGGTAAGAACAGAAGTGGAAGAGGGTAACACAGCACGGAAAACAGTGTGGCCTCCCTTAAATCACTGACCTTCCCTGGTCTTCCATTTCTTCATCTGTAGATGAAGGCACTGGCAAGATGCTCTCCCTCAGGTTCTGCCCAGCTCTAAAATCAATCCTCTGGTGCTGTGATAATGCTATTAATAATACCCTTCAAATCCAGTGGCAACAAAGAAAGCTGGAATTTCTGTATGTACTTGAGGAAGGCAGCATGGTGGGTCCAGTGGAAGGAGCACGGTCTCTGGCATCACACAGGACTCGGGTTCAAATCCCACCTCTGATGCTGGCTACTTGTGTGCCCTGGGGCAAGGCATCGAACTTCCCTGCACCTCAGGGCTCTCACTTGCCAAGGAAGAGTTAGATTAGATGGCCACCGTGGTCCCTTCCAGTTGTAAATCTGTGACCCTGTAACGAGGTGCTTGAATTGTTGGTTCCAGTTTAGAGAGTAGTGTAGCTCAGAAGGGTTTCCCAGCATTGGTCTGTGACTCACCTGGGCCACGATGGAACTCTGTTCCACTTTGAGACAAAATTAGAGGTGGCCCTTTTGGGGGTAACTTTCATTGGGTTTGGCCCTTGAGTTTTCCTGGGGAGTTTGTAATTTAGAAATGTCTTCCTGATACTGCCTGCCTGGAGGTCATCTAGAAGTTTCCTTTTGGGAAAGGAAAAAGAGAACATTTTGATCCTTGAAAGTGACATCTGTGGTGTTGGGTTTCTTTCTAGGTATCCGTCTAACCTGGTGTACCAGAACGGCAGCATTGGCTCTGTAGAGAGTGTGGACACAAGTGGCTACCCACCTCCACCCCAGTCAGACTCCACCTCTCCGCCCTCTCCCTCCTTCCCTGACGACAGCCTGCCACCGCCGCCAGCGGAGTTCAGGTAAACTTTGTTTCCCCACCTCATCCCCTGGCTACCCCAGGGAAGCGCAAAGAAGAGCTCAGTGATTAGGGCAACCCCTTGGAATATACGTCATACCCAGTTAAGCTGTCCCACAAATTTGAAAAGGAATCCATAATGAGCCAGCTCTGTCATTATCGTTGTTGCTGTGTGGTCATTAAAGGGACACATTCCATAGCTTTGGACATTAGTAGGGAACCTTTGAGGGACAGACACCTTAGATTTCTTACCTGCTGTAGATCAGAGAGGGAAGGGAGAAAGATGGGCCAATGATGAGGCATCTGGTCCCTGTGTATTTTCCTCTAAGTGCACTGTGCTGAGTTGCCTCTCTGAGCCTTTGTAGTGGGCAATGAGTATGTTGCTTGGCAGAGTGGACAGAGTGCTGACCTTGGAGCCAGGAGTGCCTGAGGTCACACACAGCCTGATAACTTGCTGGCTGTGTTACCAAGGGAAAGCCACAACTTCTCTGAGTCTGGGTTTTCCTCCGTAAAATTAAGGTGATAATCTCTGTAGTAACTGGAGCACTTATCTCAGGATTGTTATGAGGCCCAAATAAAATAATGTATGGAAAGTGTTCTGAAAACTGATTCAAAGTACTGTATAAATGTTAGTTATGATCACATTTCGCATTTTTATAATGCTTTGAAATTTACAAAGCACTTTCTTCACCAGCCCCATGACGTAGTAGTCTGAGTGTTCTCATTCCCACTTTTGCAGCAAGGAAATTGGAATTCAGAGAGAAGTGACTTGCCCAAGGTGTTATGACTCAGGCCTGTGCCCAGTGCCCTAAGCTGTGCTGTGACTTTGAGTCTTCTCACAAGCCTAATTTTGGCCTTAGAATAATGTTGAGAAATCAGTGTCCTGTGGCAACATGTTGCTTTCCTTCTACTCCCCAGCCTTTTTTGTTCTCTTTCCTCAAAAACTGACATTTTTTTATTTGCTTCCTATAATTTGCTGTTTACTCTCCTAGATTAAAAAAAAATTTATCAAGTCTTGTGCTAATCAATCACAATTTCTTAGCTGCAGCTCAACATAAAATATAATGCATTAAAATAAAGACTGTCAAAGAAATTTTGAGCAAACAGTTAACCAGTCAACCCAAGGGCTGAATGTGGTATATGTGTGATCCAGATCCCTCACTTTTTCACCATCTCTTTTCTATTGCCTTTTGTCCATCTTGCAGCTTGTTAGCATCTCTAACAGAAGCTGAGAAGGGAAAGGGAGAGGAGATGACACTCAGAAATCTACCCATTGGGCATTTATCGGCCATTCTGGCAGAGATTTGTGACGGAGGATGTTGAAAGTAATGATGTGCATGGAGTTTAGAGATACTGTGGATTTATTCCATGCACCGTGTGCTCCCTTCTTCCCTAGGAACTGTTAGCTCATCACTTAGATGGAGCCTATGAGAGAGACATTTTCTCCTTGAATCTTGTTTGATAGGACGTTAGCATGTACTGAAGGCTCCAGTCCTAGTGTTTTGAAGAACCACGGCTCTTTAAATCCTTTGGTCTTCTTGTCAGACCCTGCTTCCCTTGCTCTCTGACTCACTAATCCCAAATCACTTTGCTGCATGGAAACAGCATTTCTGTTGCCAGCTCCTGATGGAGGCCAGGCCCTCGAGATGTCGGAGAATTTATGTGGCCAACACAGAGCCCAAATGGATGCTTCACTAAGGAGTGTCTGAACAGGAATGATGCTGAAAGCCCTTAGAAATGAGAGTGTGGCTCAGAGCTTTGCAGTGGGGTCACAAACAGCCTCTGAATTAGTCTCATTTCAGGAGAATCATGTTCTTTACCATCACTCTGAGCCTGGATCACTTTCTGTCTTTTGGGTTGAATTTTCATTTCTTAGCTGGTCAGCTGCTCAAGTTTAGAGTCCTCTGATTCTTCCATTGTTTGCTTTGAAGGTTTTTGTTAATTGGACATTTAAATGCTTCTTATGTATAGAACAATGTGCTTTATACCTGGGTCTGTGCCCTCAAGGAGTTTATTGTCTAATCACGTAGTAAATCACGTAGTGCTTTCCAGGCTAATTTGACCATATGACACTTTGGGATTTGAAAGGTATTGATAGAATGCATAAATATTGGTCTTGGAAATCTGGCACCATGAAGCTCAGGTAAAATTTAGAGTAAAATGAATTGAAATGAAGCCCATTTTTGCCCCTTCCAAAATTCTTTGTACAAGAATTGTGATGCAGCAGTCTCTGTTTGATATTTCAGAGGGGGAAAAGATTCTCACCATAGACATTTTTGCAAAGAACCCCTGTTCATATCACATGAAATATCTGAGTTCTTCAGAGCAGGGTTTAAGAAATGCCCAATCAAAACTCTGTTCTGAATCTCCTAACCCACTCACATCTGGCCAGCCGGCTTGTCCTTCAGGCCCCATCAGTGTTGCAGTGAATGTGAGCGATTTTAATTAAGGACAGACTGTGACTGTGGCATGGAGAGGATTTGTATTTTCATTCAGATTCTTTCTTGCCCCATTCTTGTGGGAGAACTGGCCTTATCAGAGGTCCTATTTTGTAGTTTCCTTCTCATTTTTTGGTAGTTACTCTATATGTACCTCCATGTTGTCAACTGAGCAGGAATAGGTGTTAAATGGGGCAGCATAAAATCTCCTTGAGTAGCCTGAACATTAAACTCAGTTTTTGCTCTTCAAATGGTATGGCGACCAGAGGCTGTGAATTTCCTCCTCTCAAAGGCATCTTTTCCCAAATAACCAGCGAGTGGTGAGGTGCTCCTCACTTCCACTCTCCTCTGGGTAGATTTTCCAAGAGCACTGTTGTTTAGAGGGATACAGGTTGAGAAGGGTTTGCATAACTAGTTTTGGTAAATGATTGCAGTTTTCTGGTGCATTTACCTCTTGCTTTCTCAGTGGCCTCAGACCTACACTCTTTCCTTGCAGGATGACCTGGCCCTGCTTGTCATTCCTCATGTTGTCACCTGTACCTTTCAACCCATTTTCCCTATATCCCCTGGAATCGATCTCTCTCTCTCTCTCTCTCTCTCTCTCTCTGTCTCCCCCCCTCCCCTATACCCTTTCCCTCTCCCTTTCCCCCATCCCCCCAACCTGCCTTCTTCTTGCTGCCACTACTTCCTTACCACTCAGTCAATTATTTTTTGGCCCCCAAGGTCACCAGCAGCCTCTTTATCGCTGGAGCCGGTGGTCTTAGTTCTGTCTTGATTTTCTTTAAACCACTTATGCTAATTGAGCCTGTGGACTGCCCCTCCTTCTTGCTTCCTTGGAAGTCTACTCTTGTGCTTCTATTTCATTTGCTGGTTTGTAATGTTCCTTCAGCCCTTTAAATGTTGGCATCCACTATGGTTCTTGCCTTGATCATCTTTTTTTCTGTCTTCACACTTGGTCTAGTCTCTCTCTAGCTTCTCCTTAGAAGTGCAATCACGTACTTCCGATTGTCCTCCCACCTGAGTGATGGCAGAGTCAGCGTGTCCCAGGTTGAGCTTACTTTCTCCCCCAAACCTGCCCCGCCTGACTTTTTCTATGTCTTGATGACAGCCCCATTTTCCCAGTCCCCCAAAATAGTAACTTTAGGTCACCTTTGACCTTTCCCTCTGCATCACTTAACAAGTCCAATCCATTGTGAAGAAAGGTTGATGCTAACAACCTTTACTAAAGGTTTACCACTCTCTAGAATATCTTGTGTCTGTCCCTTCTTTCAAATACCTGGGCAGTCTCTTTGGTCTAGGTCCTTATCTCTTCTCACAAAGATCATTATGAGAACTCCCTATTTAGTCTAACTTCTTCCATTCTAGACCCTTTCTCATAATGTCACTCAACTCAGGAAACTTCAGTGGTTCCTCATTGCTTATAGTGCTTATAATTCTGGCATTCAAGGCCTCCACAGGCTGGCACTGTCTTTTTTCAGCCTTCGTATACAATTCCTCTTCGTATACAATTCCCCTTCGTGTATACTCTGTTCCACTCAAACTCAATTATCCTTTATCCCCGTCTCTCATCTTGTCTGCCTTGCTCCTCTCCCTTCTCTAGACCTCTGTTCATGCCATTCCCCCATACCTGGAAGAGATTTCCCTTCTATCTCGCTTTGTTGAAATGTCACCTTTCCTTCACTGCCCACTCCAGATTCCATTCCTCCTTGCTGTCCTTGACCTCTGCTTCCTGGCATATGCCCCTGTCCCCTGCCTCATCCCCAATGAAATTGATACCGCCCTCCCTCAGATTTCTTTCAGCATTTTACCTGAACCTTCCTTTAGAGTAAATGTACTCCCTTATAATATGATCACTCGTGGACATATCTTTTCCACGTATAAGGTATAAATTCCTTGAGACCAGGGTCCTTGTTATGTCTCTATTTGTATAGAATTGTGCCTTCCAAATGGGCGTTTAATTGTTGTTGATTGAATGAATGAATGAGTGAATGATGTTTCTCTTTAGCCTTTGGGTAGCCATTCTTCCTCCTTAGTCATAAACAGAGGCACTGAAGTTTTCCACAGAGTTGAAAGTCAGTAAGAGCTGGTAGATTTGGAGTAGCATTGGGGAAAAGGAGGATTACTAAAGATTTCCTTTTCTTGGAAATGAAATCGTGTTGTCTCCCTTAAATTAACTTGAATTGAAGGTAGTGTAATGGTAGTCTTCTCCAGTTCCATCTCATAGTGATAGTGTCTTTGTTTTCTTTCTTCCACAGCTACCCAGCAGACAATCAGAGAGGGTCTGGTTCAGCTGGACCTAAAAGATCCAGTCTTGTCAGTCCGAGCCACCCACCGCCAGCTCCACCTCTGGGCTCCCCACCTGGCCCTAGACCAGGCTTTGCTCCTCCTGCTCCCCCACCTCCACCACCACTGACGGGAGTCCCATCACCACCACCACCTATTGGATTTGCATCTCCAGTGACACCACCACCACCTCCTTCTCCTCCATCTTTCCCCCCTCACCCTGATTTTGCTGCTCCTCCTCCCCTACCCCCACCCCCAGCAGTTGACTACCCTTGTCTTCTACCTCTTCCTATAGCTCAGCCGACTGGTGGGGCACCCCCACCTCCTCCCCCTCCTCCTCCCCCTGGACCTCCACCCCTTTCTTTCAGTGGCAGCGACGGTCAGCTGGTCCCGCCGCCGCCACCCTCTGATAGCGCTACGTCCAAACCCAAGTCATCTTTGCCACCTGTGAATGATGCCCGAAGTGACTTGCTTTCAGCCATTCGTCAAGGTAAATCCCTTTCTTGTTGTGGCTTCTGTGCCTTGTCTGTCTGTAGCATTTCTCTAACCTTCCCCATAGAAAAGGTGCAGCCCAACCTTTGGTATTGTTGGAGTGTGGTATGTAGAAGGGTTTTTAGCTTGTCCTTCTTAGTCCCAGAGGGCAAAGCTACGAACAGTGGACACAAGTTAAAGGGAGGCGGAAAAAGGAAAAACCTCCTGACGTTCAGAAGTGGCCAAAACCAGAATGGGCTGCTTGAGGAAGTAGTGAGCTCCCTGTATCTGGAGACTTGAAGCTGGAAGATGGATGACCACTTCATAGGCATGTGGTAGAAGAATTCCTGTTCAGGCATGGAGTGGACTGAGAACCCTTTTAGCTCTACAGTCCCCTACAGGACTGCTTCTGTGATTTTCAGAGGCTAGAAATTGATATTGCTGGATTTTCCCACTTGAATTTCTTTCCTTCATGGTGTTGAAGAAGGCCCCGTTGCACGGCTTCCTGGACTAGTTAGCCATGTCATCTCACCGTCGGTAAAGACTAATTCACCTCCCCACGGAGTGTAAGAGTCGTGTTAGTGGGCTTACCATCCCCAGGCATACCGACAGTATATGCTCTTTGCTGTCAAGAAGCTTATGGTTTACCAGGGACAGAAACAAGGCCTGCACAGCTCTTTATCCAGAGAGTGCCTGGACTTAGACATAGCCTTCTACACGGTCACAAAGGAGATTCAGTTTAACATGATTTGGCTGCCCATGGGATGGTGGGGAGGTGGCAAGTTCTCTAAGAAGCTGGGGGTCAGTCTTTCCAAGTAAAGGAACTGTGAAAGGAGGAATTCCTGGTAGGCTGAGGTGGATCACTCCTGGCACAGGGGGCTTTTGAGGTAATTGTTGATGGTACTCCAACTCTTGCCGTGTTTACCTTGCTTTTTTCCTCCACTTCTGTCCTATTTTCCCCTTTTCTCCCTTTTTCTTGCTTCTTCCCTTTTCTCTCCCCTTCCCCTGTCCTCCTCCCTCTCCCTTTTCTCCCCCTTTCCCCTGTTCTTTTCTCTCCCTTATCCCCCCTATTTCTTTCTCTCTTTCCCTCTCTCTCTCCTTTTTCTCTCTCCCCTACATTTCCCCCTTCCCCAGTCCTTATCTCTCTCTCTCTCTTTGTATCTCTGTCTGTCTCTCTCTGTCTCCTCCATTTTCCCCTTCCCCTGTCCTTCTCTTTCTCTCTCTCTCTCTCCCTTCCATTTCCCCCTTCCCCTGTCCTTCCATTTTTCTCTTTATCCCACCCCCCATGCCTTAGGCCTGTAGGGGCCTCCCCTGGCATTACTCAACTCTGCCGGGCCCCCTCAGGACTAATGAGGTTTTCATGCCCTGGGCCAAAACCGTCCCAGCTCCCGCCTGATTCCCTCTGCTCTGCTCTTGTCTCTTGGGCCAGGCTTCCAGCTTCGTAAGGTGGAGGAGCAGCAAGAGCAGGAGAAACGGGATGTGGTGGGCAATGACGTAGCCACCATCCTGGCCCGACGAATTGCGGTCGAGTACAGCGATTCTGAGGACGACTCCTCGGAGTTTGATGAGGACGAATGGTTTGATTAACTGTGCCCGTCGGCACTGTCTCCACGTTCTGCTCTGAGCCCCCCAGCAGAGCCCAGCGGAGCCATCGGCTTCCTTCCCCAGAGTAACCAAAGATGCACCCAAGTGCTTTGTGCACACCTCTTGTGTGTGTTCTCCCTGTCTCACTTTTCCTTAAGCCTGTGAAGTCACCAGGAGCATCCTCCCTGGTCTGGAGAGGCCAGGCAGGAAGGAGATCAGCATCCTGTTCTCCGTTCACTTGCTAAGTTGCTTCTCAGCACCACCTTTCAATTGTGTTTTCTTCCGTAAGTGGAAGAAAGTGCCTTTTAGTGGCCATCCTGGGGATACTTTAAACCTGTCTTGTGCCTAGGGGGTCTCATTCTCACCTTAGCCCCTGCCCTGGAGCAGGAGGCAGAGTAGTGCTGACCCTGGCTCCCCCACCTATCTGTTGGCATGGCATGGAACACTCTCAGGAACCAGGTAGCGCTCAGTCCTCTGCCGTCATCCCTGCCGCCACAGTGGCCACATAAGGAATGGGCTGCGATCTTGGCGGGCAACAGTCTTCCCTTCCAGGCTGGGCCAGGCAGGGTCACCCACACCAGAGTCCCCAGCGTAGCCTACCATTTCCATTATTCTCATGGAGCGGGTGTGGAGGCCGAGCCTGATACCGGTAAGATTGTTCTGTGCTTTGCTAGGCCCCTCCCTCTGGAGCATCACCTTCATTTTTACTGTGTCATGAAGGAGGAAAGGATGTCCTGCATCTTGGAAACCTTGGAAAGAGTCTTTCCAGAAGTCCCCATCCAGTCCCAGAGGGCTCAGTAAGGACAATGCCAGGCTGGCAGAGCTGGGAGTTGAGATTCTTTCTCTGTGTGACACCAAGAAGGCAAGAAAGAACAAATCACTTCTTACTGAGGGGGAAACAGGATGGGGAGGAGGATTTGCTCCAGGTTCTAGAGCAGCAGAGCTGGGCCTGGCTCCCCCACCCCTCTGCCCTCCAGCAGCCTTGCCTGCACCACTCATACACTGGGAGCTCGGAACAGGCCTTTCACCTTCAAATTAGAAAAGGAAACCAGGGTTCCGGGACTTGTCCATGGTCCCACAGGACCTAGCTGATACTGGAACTCAGGTCTTGAGTTCCACTTTAGGGATCTTTCAGTTCCTGTGCTTTGCTCACAAAATATAGGGATTTGTCCCTAACACTGCTTTCAGAGGGATAAGAATTTCTCCTGGCCTGTTCAGAGGCTTTGTGCTTAATAGAAGAAAGGATTCTTAGGGAATGTATGCACCAGTCTACAATGTTAAATAGTCTGGAGCCACCCACCCTGATCAATAGACCTCTCTAAATGCGTTCTAGGCATTGCCCCACCCCAAATTAATTTTTGATAAGTCTTTTCTAGCCCTTCTCATCTTTAACCTGTTTGTATCCCCCAAATTTAGGCAATAGTCTACCAGTTCCATATTATAGTCCCTGCTGCCTTAAGGGGTCTGTCAGTGGTAGGGGTTAGGGGAATATGAAAGGATAGAGGTCTTCTGCCCTTGTCGCCAAGCCCCGTCTGGTGATTGGAGCGGGTGGCATGTCTTAACTCTGTGCCACCGCTCTCCCCCTCCCCAAGATTAACACAGAGGTGCTAGTAAGCAGAACTGGCCTAACAGGAGCTTTGTTCCCCCGTCTGACCTCACTAGACCGCAGAATCCTGCCCCTCCTGTTTTCAGAGCATTGAAACAAAGAGAAGCAGGCTGCCTCTCTATCCAGTAGAGTCAATAGTTGCAGTGATTGCCAAAGCTCACAGAAACCCCTCTGGCTAGATGAGGGTATGGATAATCACTGGGAGATTGTGCCTGTCTTCCCCTATTGCTTCTCCTGTATTTCCTTTTCTTTGAACTCGAGGATTGGGGGGATGAAGTGGGGGAGCTGAGGAATGGCAGTCCAGCTCATCTGTGCCCCCCCCCCCACCATCAGAGGTCTTCAGCTCAGGTTTCACCCTGTTTATCAGGCTCTGCAGCCGCTTCACAGCCTTTTTCCCAGCCTGCGTTTTGGAAGCATAAGAATGGGCATTTGTCTCAGACCTCAAATGGTCCAGGCAGTGGAGCCAGCCTCCCAGCTGCCAGGGGAAGAACGGTGTTCCTGCTGCAGAGCTGGGCCCTAAGCATGCCGGGATGGGGTAGGGGTGCGGCATTTCTCTGGTCTGAGGAGCCATCCCCCCTCCCTGAGCCCAGAGTGAGACCTGGGGCTGACCAGTCTGGTGTTTACACTCAACTGCTTTGGCTGAATTGTGCTCTTCACCACCCCCACCCCCACTTCAGAAAGGGGAGCCAGCCCCTCCCTGCACAGTTGTGACCTTGAGAAGGGGCAGTGTTCTCTGGGTATCTAGAATCCACATATCACATCCATGTGCAAGCCCACAGTGGGAAGGGCTTTGGGGGAGGGGGCAGAGGGGGCTGGCTGCCGAAGGTAGGATTAGATCATTAGCTCAGTGACCTCCTAGGGTTTCGCTGTGCTGTGTTCTCCTTCTACAGCTGGCTTGGTAATGATCTGCAAGTCCCGGAGTGCAACTGCACAGCTCTGCCCAATGCTCTCATTAAAATCTATGCAACCAACCTCTGTGCTTTGTACCAGTGACCGCCCAGCTTAAGCCACCCTGGCTTGTGGGGCTCCCAGTCCCAGGCAGCAGAAAGGTCCTCTGGGCTCTGTTTATGCAAATGTGCCCCAGGAAAGAGACGACAACAACAACAACAACAACAAAAAATCATGCTTTTTATTTAAGAAAGGACTCTATGCAATTAACCATGTGTCTTTGTGAATCCTCTAACTACAAAATGCAAAGTTTAGTGATGATTTTAGAGGCCAGTAGCGGGTAGGGGATGGGGGCAGGGTGGCCTAACTTAGCCTGGACCGCCTGGGCCCAACTTCTGATCTTCACCAGCAGATAGAGGTAGATTCATGTTCACTTGTGAAATTAGCACATTCCAAGGGAGTGTCCCCAAGGTGGGGAATCTTGGGGGTGAGGGGAAGCTCGTGTCCAAATATAGAGCCTGCCTGATCTCCCAGGAATGACCCTGTCCAGTGTCACCGAGGAGCCTGAGTTGGCTTGTCAGGGCTAACTGGAAAGTGCACGTGGTTCTATCCACGCCCCCAAGCCCTTGGCTTGCACAAATTAAGGGCTCCCCTGGCTCTGGTGACCCTGCTTTAGCATTCTCCCTGTGTCTTCACCTAGGCGGCCAGCCTACCTCCCACTGCAGCACCCCCACTGGCCCCAAGGCAGCTCTTGTCACAGCTATTCAGGGCTTCATCATCATCCTCAGGTTTGCCCCAAATCCAGGAGCGACCTTTACTCAGGAACAGAGGGGAGGTGGAACACCAATAATAAATGGCCTGGGTGGGGGAGGGGCAAAGCCACAGGGAGTCTTGGAGCAGGCGATACAGACACATGCCTCTCCTGTGCCTCATCTTAGCTCTTACAGTGCCTCAAAGCTGGGTAGGGAACAATTTTGTTATTGCATTAACTTTATTCAGTTAATTCACTTGAGAAACTAACCAATTTTTACTTTCTGTCTAGAATGATGTAGACCTAGAAGAGCAAGCTGTAATGCTCCCAGAGTGCCTTATTTTCTCTGATATAAATATATTTATAAGGACAGATATTCCAGTGGTAACTCGGGCTTCTTGGGTGAGTCTGTCATGCTGAGATTTAGGGAGAAGTAGGTGTGGGTGGATGTGTGTGTGTTGGGAACGGCACTGTTGCTGTGAGAATCCCTCCACGCCAGGCAATTGAGCTGGATTCCAAGTATTTGGGGAAAGATCCCAATCAGTGGGGGCAAGTTAGACCTCTCTTGTCTGCAGAATCCAGGTGCAGTTTAATCCTTGACCTCGTTGGCCTCACTGTCCCCATTCCTCCCAAGCCTTGAGAAAGGCACCCAGTTTTCCAGAGCAGACCACAGCTATGTGTCTTGTCTCATGCACTTGTTAATTGCAGCCCCGTGTTCTCCCCCTCCCTCCCTCTGCGAAGTCCCATTGCAGTATGTATATGTATAAATACTTTCAATGTAAACATTTTAAAGAATTTGATAAAGCCTTTCTAGCCAATCAGCCATTGCATTTGGTGTTTTTCTCCAAGAGAGTGAGTAATCAGAGTCCTTACTGTGGGTGGCAGGCGGTGGGCTTGTGAGTAATGTTGAGGGCAGACGTTCCTTGGGTACTGTACAAAGCCCACAGAGGGCAAAGGTGGCATGGTGTTAGTAGGGGCATCACACGCAGGTCTAAGGTCACGTCACTGGTCCAGGAGGGAGAGGTGGATGAGCTGTGTGAGTGGACTCATGCCAAGGCAAGGAGAAGAAGGTCTGCCAGTTGTAAGGGGGCATGCAGATGCCCTCTTCCTGATGCTCTCATTTGAAAGGAAAGTGGACCTGAAGAGGTGCACTGCCTTTCCACGGTCATGCAGCTAAATAGGTCAAGAACTAGGACCCAAGGAGTTAAGAGCTCCCAGGTCTGCTCGAGACTAAGAAGGATTGGGGGGGGGGGGTCAGATGGAGTCCCTCAGTCAGCCTTCTGCTTCCAAAGGAGGTGGGAGTCTCCAAACCTGGCTGGGGAGGGGGTGTTGGCTGGAACAGTGACTCACTGGGTCCAGAAGGAAAGGAATGCAAGATGAAAGCTGATGCAGACACCCAACATCTGGCCAGCATCTTTTCTGATTCTCTCAGACCAAACCAACTTACCTTAAATAGAACCCTTTTCAGTGGAATCCGATAAGAGCTTCTGGCCTCTGCCCTCCTCCCCCCACCCCCAACCTCCTGTAGTTGGGGGAGGAGATGAGGGCAAGTTTCTTACATTCTGACCCTGAGAATGACCTGTTAAAAGAAAGAGAAAAGAAATGGCTGTTCCAGGCAGCTGCTGCTTCTGGTAACTGACCCTTGGGGAAGGGGAAGGAGAAGGAGAAGGAGAAGGCGGAGGGAGGGGGGAGGAGGTAATTTATGAGCAGACACCCAGTTCTGAATGTGAGGCTTGTGGCTGCTGCCTGGGAGGGGTAGGGGGTGGAAGTGGACCAGGGAGGGCACTCCCTGGGTGGGTGGCCTCCTCCAGTCATGCCTGACAAGGCCCTGTTGCCCAGCTGTGCGAGGAGAGAGTCACCCACCAGCATCCCAGGAGAGAGGGGCCAGAAGTTTCTAATTGTCAGCAACTGCTGCGTCAGCCGCTCTGAGCTCATCGGGGGAAGGTGGGGACCAAGAGGAGGGAGCGAGCAGCGGGGATTTGGGGAGTTTGCAGACAGCTGAGAACAGCCGCCGCTGCTGAGTGGCCCCCATCCCTTCCCCCCCCTCCAGGGCCCCCTCTACCCCCAGCCCCTGCCAAGGAGATGCTGGTGTTTAGTCAGCACTTGGCTTCCTGCGTCCACCAGTGACTGACAGGGAGGGAGATGCCAGGGGAGCAGGACAAAATGGTGTCAGAAACTGCAGTTTCTGAGGGGTTGGAAGGTGGGGGTGGAGACCTTGGACTTTACTCGGGCTCAGGTTAACTAGAGTCTCTGCCCTTGGCCTGTGGTAGCCCTAGCCTGGCACTGCAACAAATCTGGTGGGGTCAGGTGGGATCTGGATTGTGAAGTTCCCTTGTGCACTTG
>NW_020954555.1:2600636-2614205 GCF_900497805.2 Vombatus ursinus | reverse complement strand
CTCTCTCTCTCTCTCTCTCTCTCTCTCTCTCTCTCTCACCCTCTCTCACCCTCTCTCACCCGGGGTGAGCACCAAGGCTCTACCACTCACTAGCCATGTAACCTTGAGAGAGCAACTTTCTCTGGGCTTCATTTTCCTTCTCTCTCAGAGAAGACTGGATCAGATGATATTTAAGGTCTGTTCCAGCTCAGACATTGTGTTCTAAGGCCCTTTCCAGTTCATACATTGTATCCTAACACCCCTCCTGGCCCTGACATTCTATGTTCTGCCATTCTGGTCCCTCCCAACCCTGACATTCTGTGTTCTAAGGGTCCTCCCAGCTCTGACACTCTTTGTCCTAAGAGCCTTCCCAGCTCTGACATTCTGTGTCCTAAGGCCCTCCCAGCTCTGACATTGTTTGTTTTGAGGGCCCTCTCAGCTCTAAAGTTGGAAAAATTTTCTTCCAACATCCCAGGTGCCCACCTTACTGTTTGTGCTCCGCCCCCACATACACACTCTCCATCCCGAGAGCACCTTTTGCAGACAGGAAATGTTCCTGGGGTCCAGTGCCTAAAGGTGGTGTCTGTTCTGGGGGGCTCATGGGGGCCTCCTGAAGTTTTAAAGGACTTCAAGACTGTGTCCAGCTCCCCCTGGGTTACATCCCAAGCACCCCCTCCTTTAGGGTCAGCCCCCTCCTGCCACGGCCACCGGAAGATCCTGGAAGGAGGCCTGAGGTCCATTCCCCTACAAGGGCCTTGCAGTCTCTGCTAGAAGACCTCCTGGGATGGCTGCCCATTCTACTCTGAGATGGCCTCCTTGTTGGAAAATTCTAGTGTCAAGCTTCTCTTTGCAGCTAACACCTCCCCCATCCCCAGAGTTCCCTTCAGGAACCGAACCAAATAATCCCCCTTTCCGTATGCCATGGAGGGTTTAACCCTTGCATCTCTGGTATGTCTGTTTTGCCCACTCTCCGTGTCCCACCCCCAACTGGTGACTGCCTCTCCTGGCCCACTATCTCAGGGGAGTTCAGTGATAATGAGAGCTAGCCTTTGTAGAGTGCCTCCTGTGTGCCAGGCTTTGGGCTGTGTGCTTTACACATATTGCCATGCTTTACTTCACTCCCTGCTCCTGGCCACCTCTAGACTCTGCAACCACTTTGTGTCGTTTCCCCTTCCCCCACCTTCCAGTTCTGAGGCAGTGCACTGGGTAGACTACTGGACCTGGAGGCAGCAAGATCTGAGTTCCAGTGTGGCCTCAGGTACTTATAATTGTGACCCTGGGTAAGTCTGTAAGTAGCTTCTGTGCCTCAGTTTCCTCAGTTGTAAAATGGGAATAACAACACTTAACTTACAGGTATGTTGAGAGACTCAAATTAGATATTTGTAAAGCGTCTAGTACGGCGCCTGGTACATAGTAGGTGCCATATAAATGCTTTTGTTGTTCAGTTATGTCCTACTCTCTGTGACCCTGTGTACCTCTGTCAATGGGGTCGTCTTGGCAAAGATACAGGAGTAGTCTGCCATTTCCTTCTGAGAGATTAAGTGACTTGCCCAAGGTCACACAGCTAGGAAGTCCCTGAGGCTGGATTTGAGCTCAGGTCTGACTCCAAGCCCAGCACTCTATCCACTGTACCACCTCGCTGCCTTGTATAAATTATTATTTTATTATTATGAATAGTTCTGGAACCATGATCAAATCAACTCTGCCTTTGTTTCTGGGTGGAGTGTATCAAACTAACTCCCCTGTGACCTCACTCACATTCCTGTAACTATTAGGAGTCAAGTACCCTTTCTTTGTCATCATTCCACATACTATATTTGTATATTCTTCTTAAGAACGGAAGCTCCTTGAGGGCAGGGAATGTTACATTTTATTAGATTTGGCTCATGATTCCAACCTGATTCTTCTGTTATCCTATACATTAGCCACGCCTCCCAGCTTCAGATAATTTGCAAATTAAATAAGCATGCCTACGTATAAGGATAGGCTTCTGCCCCCACACCCCTCTCTCACCACAATTGCCATAATCACAGAAGGCCTAGCCACCCCGGATTGAATCAATCAAAAGTATAAATTAGGTGTTAATTCCTAACCAGTTTGAGAGGATTATAGAGTCTTGGCCATTGTGTGAAAGGCAGGTGATGTCACACCTGGGGATGGGTATAAAAACAGCTAGTGAACCATGAACCAGTCTAGTGATGGAAACATTCTATTCGGACGGGAGGCTTCCATCCAGTCTGGAGGAGGCGGCAAAGGAAGGAGAACTTTTCTCTTTCCTCTTCCCCTCCAATGACTATGCCATTGGAGAGACTGTAGTTTGTCCAGGTGGCTCTCCAGAGAGAGAAGACCTGTAGGTCATGATATATCTAGTCAGGATTAAGAGACTGTGCCCCAGACTTTTAGGGGGGGCATTTTTTATAACTACAATTCCTTTATCTTCTTAGTGAATAATTTGCTAAAATGTTAATTGTCTGGCTGATTGTGGGAAGCATATCACACTGGTGGAGGCTTATGAGCAAAGTGCTAGAACCATACTCCATCAGGGTTCTCCCTAGACAACCTGACAGTGATAGCCAATGAGGACAGGAATTTCAGGGGAAGTAGCTCTGGAGGAGGTGCCACATATTCCTTCATCCAAGTCATCGATTGAAAGATTAGGCTCTCTATTTTACTTCCATGTTGTGCTGATTTGTGTTGAATTAGCAGTCCACTAAGACCATCAGAGTCTTTTTTTTTTTAAACTCTAGTTTCTAGCATCACCATCTGTAAAATTAAGGGATTGGACTTCAGGATTTGAAGGTTACTTTCCTTGCTGACATTCTGTGATTGTATAAAATATCATCTCCTCCCAACATGTGCAGGGTGGAGAGGGGTGTCTGCTGTGGAGATGTGAAGGGTGGGGTCTTTGGAGCCTCAGGCTAACAGGCCTGGAGAGGCCCCTGGTAGACAGAGGCCGGGAGAATTTGGGCTTCAGCCCAAGACATTTTGGAGTGGAGACCCTTGGGAACGCTGAGCCAGCGGACTCAGCTCCTAAGGAGCCTTGTCATTAATGAAACCTGGGGAACGTGCAGAGCCTGCAAAGAAACCATTTTGTGTGTGCCTGCATGCACATGTCTGCACACGTATGAACATGCCCCACATGTTTACATTGCATTCCTATGGGCTGTGCATACCTGTGTGGACAAGTGTGTGTGTGTTTCATCCCTGGATCCCAGAACATTAGCGTTGGAAGGACCTCAGAGGTGATCTCATACAACCTTCTCACTTCATGCATGAGGAAATGGGGGACAGTGGCTTGCCCCAACCCCCAGCAAAGGAGTGGGAGGAACAGGTCTTTAGCCGGTTAGGTCTTCCGACCTCCCCACACTGTATTTGTGTATGTGTCCACACACATGGCGTCGCAGGCATGTTCTGTGATTACCTTTAAAGGTAGGTGTGCGTGTGTGAGAGCACGGCTGTCCTCATACGTGTGTGTCCAGGCCTGTGTGTGCTGGTGGAGATGTGCTGGAGGCCCGGCTGTTTGGCACACATTTGTTGGACACCCTGCCTGTGCAGGCCTGGTTTTCTGTGTCCATGCAGGCCCCACACGCACCAAGCGTCACTCCTCTGCTCAGCCCCCTCCCGCTGTGCTGTAGACGCTATTCCCCAGGCCCAGGCTGCTTGGCCAATTTGCGGCCTCTTGCTCCCAGCTGCTGAGAAGGCCTCCAGCAAAGTCAGGGGGCTGGTGGCCAATTAGTGAGAGGGGTTAATCAGGGCCTGGGACCCTGGGTGGGAGTGGGGGAGGGGTGCAGAAGACAGCTCTGGGTTGGTGCAGGGCCTGTGGGTGCTGGCAGCCCCGAGGCTGGCCTGTAAATCCCTGATTACTGGATCTAGGCTGAGAAAGAGAGACCGTGGGAGTCTGAGTGTCTGTCTGCCCTCTGTGAATGTGCCCGTCTTTGTCTCTGCATGCGTCTCACATGTGTGTCCCGTGGAGCACATGATTCCAGGCTTGTCTGTGTCTACGTGCCTATTCTGTGCAAGAGAGACTCTGTGTGCATGCATGGATACCTGTGCATGTCTAGACATCGTTTATGTGCACGGGTCTCGGGCATGGGCATAGGATCAATGTGTGTGTCTGGGAACATGTGTGCATATATGTAGTCAGAATCGGTGAATCTCGGAGCCCGAGGGGACCTTTGAGGCCGACATGGATCTGTTTCTCCATGTAGGATCATAGAAGTGTAGATTTAGAGTGGAACGGACCTCACAAAACATCTAGTCTGCCCCCCCCCCCCGTTTTACAAATGGAGAAACTGAGGCCTAGGGAGTCAAAGTGATTTCTCAAAGGTCACAAAGGGAAGGGGAAGGAAATAAGCATTCATTAAGTGCCAGGCACCATGCCAAGTACGATTATTATTTTAGGTAAATGCTGTTATTATTTTACAATTGAGGAAACTGAGGAAAACAGGTTAAGTAACCTGCCCAGAGTCACACAGCTAGGAAGTGTTAGTGTCTGAGGCTGGATTTGATCTTAAAGCCAGGTGGTGTGACTCTCCTCCGGCTTGTCTCTGTGTGAGCACGTGTGCATACATGTATGTTTGCACTTATCTTTGTGTGGGTGTGCCTAGTGCTCGCGCAAGAGTAGGTGAGAATGTGTGTGTCTGTGCACCAGCATGTCTTTGTGCCTCTGCGGAGGACGTGCCTGCACGTCCCCAGGTGTGTGCACGGGGGCGTAGATGTGTGCAGGCTTGGGGAAGGGGAGGGGGAGTGGGAGAGAGCGGGGGAGGCTGTCTCAGTCTCTGGAGGAGAATATGACAGACAAGCACCTCTCTCATCAGCTTGCCGTCTCCAGTGGGCTGTTCTTTTTGCAGAAGCTATGAGCCCGGGCATCATTTTGCTCACATGGATAAAAGCTGTCTCTTTTTTTTTATTAGGGGGAGATGGGGCCCGGCCCTTGGTTTGGGGAAGTGGGGGGGGTGCCGGGGCTTTAGGATCCGCTGACCTGGGGACATAATTGGGTTGATTTCTCTGCTAGGCCTGGGCTGGGTCCCCACCCCCAGCCTGCTTTGCCACTTTCAGAGAAGGGAGTGAGGACACTTTCCCTAGGCCCAGCTCCAGCCTCAGGCCCCGGGCAGGAGCTAACCATTTGGGAGGCTGCAAGGCCTCTGTATCCAGTTATAAGGAGCTCCCCACCATCTCCCATCCTCGAGCTAAGACCTAAGACCAAGGTAAAGCAGAAGCTCTGTGGCCTCGGGGCCCATATTGCACTATTGCAATGTGTGTCATGCACAGGTAACACCAGATGTCACTGTTTCACCCAGGTCACTGTAACACAACAGACCTTAAGCTGGTTAGCTTCTTGGGAGGGGTGACCGGTCCTGAACTCCCCCCAACTGCCCCAGGAAAGAAAGTGCTTCCCTTCTGGGTGGTTAAGACTAGCTGGGCTAGTCCTGGCTCTGGCCACCCACTCAGGCCCCTGAACAGAGGGAGACAAGGAAATGCACAGAGCACTCTTGGAGGTGGGGACCACTCATGGCCAGCAGAAGTAGGGCAGGGCAAAAGGAAGGGGCCTGCCGGCTCCTCCTTCCCAGTGCTCCAGCCACCTGAGCTAGGGGCAAGGCTAAAAAGCAGGCTTATGCCACCTTGCTGTTTGCCCCTTTAGATTTGACCTCTTCCAGTCTCCCCCATGGCATGGATTTGAAGAGGGAAGCTGCCAAGTTGCTGTCCCAGAATTGCTAGGTAATTGTTGCCATCATCTGCCGCCCTTTTGATAAATGCTGCTTTGGCTTGGGGCAAGCACTAGCCACCACCTCCCTCCTCTCTCTGTGCATTCTCCTCTTCTTTTCACTGGATCGCCTTTTAATCCTGCCCTGGAGGCCAACCCATGAGATATTTCCTTGCTACGGGAGATGAGCAAAAAATTCCAAATCCCAGAAGTCTCTGCAAGTTCCAGATCATTCCTCTCCCAACTAGAGGAGGCATTATGCATCCTTCCCTAGGGTTTGGAATTTTTAGTCCCTTACAAAATCAGCTGGGACAGATGTGGCATTTATAATTACACAACATAGCACAGAATACTTATCAGTACATAACAGAGCAAAGGTGGTGAAGCCAGGATCCCAGGAAATCATCACAGCACCAGGCACAGCAAACAAACATCAACAATGAACACAACAGGCATGGCACGTTGCAAAAAAGCATCCTTTGACAGCTGCTTCCATAAGTATGGGTCTAAGTTCCAGGCAGAATACATCATATGCCCATTGTACAGCATCGAAGGCATACCCGTGGAACAAAAGCAAACCCAGCATTAACAGCAACAGCAGGCCTAATGGACAACAGGAGAGGCGAAATTGGCAAAAGTGGGCACTGGAAGCTAACTGCAACAAAGCCAGGTCAGTGCATCAGTGGAGCCATATAACCTGCATAATGCCAACACAGAGTAAATATGTATCTTGAATTTATAATAAGCAGAAGCGTACTTAACATGTTCAACAATGAAATTAGATTGTGAGCTCCTGCGGGTTAGGGACCGTCTTTTGCATTTTTCTGTAACCCCAGTGCCTGGCATACAGTAGGTGCTTAATATAATAATGACTGACACACATAATTACATTTATGGAGGGTCAGCATTTGGTATCATCTGGCTACATGTAAAACCATATCTCTTTGTTGTTGTTGTTATTTATTTATTTAATTATTTATTTTTAGTGAGGCAATCGGGGGTAACTGACTTGGCCAAGGTCACACAGCTAGTAAGTGTCAAGTGTCTGCGGTCAGATTTGAACTCAGGTCCTCCTGACTCCAAAACCAGAGCTCTATCCACTGTGCCACCTAGCTGCCTTGTATTACCATTTCTTCAGTACCCCTGGGACATCATAGATTGGTCTGGTGACTGGATGGATGGTCCTAATCTTCCTGAGACCTGACTGTAGCTATACTAGTGGATGACATTAGCCAATCAAAATCCTCATCAGAACAATGGTCTTATCTATCTAAATCTTATCCTCTAAGACAGTGGTATAGAAATGGACCACTGTCTGCCAGAGCATATTGACTTAGAAAACCACAAATGAACATTATCTATGTTGAGTTGTACTTTTATTCATTTTGCTAAACATTTCCCAGTGACATTTAAATCTGGTTCAGGGGGCACTGGAGAGTTTTGCTGACTCAAGTTTGATATCTCTTCTCTAAGGACCCCAGGCTGGTTTGCAGTGTTGCAGTGGCCTGGGTCTGGGGGATAGGTCTGTCTCCTAGGGGATTCTATGGTTGAATTAACTAGGCAGAAGTTGCCTTGGGATGCAACTCTCTTCTATTATTTGAATTGGTTATTGGAGTATAGTCGTCTTCCTTTGAAAAGTCTGTATGTTATCCATTGTCTGGGTCAGATAGTCATTGCGTGATTGGCAAGTGAACTCATTCATTTGGGGTCCAGTCAGGTGAGTATGAAGCCTGTCAGTCTTGACCTGCCCATTCAGGGAGACCAATTAACTCACTGATTGGCAATAACTAATCACTAGGAATTGTCTTTGCAGGCTGTTGGCTTTGTAAACAGTCAAGCTGCCTAATCCCTTCACAGAGAGATGTGGGGTAGCTTTCCATCACTTGTGTGTCCCACAGACACCAAGCTTTCTTAGCAGAACTGTTGCTTCATCAAAGGTCTTGATGAGCACAAACATCTTATCACCATTTACTCCAGAGTCATTCCTGGCTAAATATGTAGCTGGGTGCTAAGTTTCTTTCAGCTTCTCTCGACCTTGATGTGTACTGGTTGGGAGTATCTACAGTCTCTCCTTCCTAGGTGACTTTAAAACAAAAGCCCGAAGACAGGTATGGCTCATGCCCAAACCTCAACAGGTAGAGTGTGAAAGTCGGCATTTCTGGTGGCATGGTACACATGTACAAGAAAGGCTCCACCGAGATTTTTTATTCTGGTCTCAGCATCCTTAACACATTCATCCAGGTGCAGTTGAGACATTCAGGTTGCTGCTAGGGTGACACACTGGTTAAAACTATGGACTTGGAGTCAGGAAGTTGTTATAGTTCAGTCATTTCAGTCCTGTCCATCTCTTCATGACCCCATTTGGGGTTTTCATGGCAGAGATACCGAAGCGATTTGCCATTTCCGTCTCTAGCTCATTTTACAGATGTGGAAACTGAAGCAAACAGTGTTAAGTGACTTGTCCAGGATCACACAGCTAGTTAAGTATCTAAAGCTGGATTTGAACTCATGAGGACGAGTCTTCCTGATTCCAAGCCCAGTGTTCTATCCCCTGCACCACCTAGCTACCTAGGAGTCAGGAAGACCTGAGTTCAAATCCAGCCTCAAACACTAGCAGAGTGATCCTGGGCAAGTTGCTTAACCTCTGTATGCCTCAGTTTCCTCATCTACAAAATGAAATAATAATGTACCTAGCTCTCAGGGTTGTTGTGAGGCTCAAATGAGATACTTTTTATAAAGTGCTTCACAAACCTTGAACTGCTTTGTAAATGCTAGCTGTTATTATGGGTTATTGGTCCCCTTGAGGGTGGAAAGGTGGTGTTCTAGACTTCTCGATATCAGCCAACGTCAATATCTCTTCGAGCAGCATGCTTCCAAAATCTCTCCCTTGCTCTCAATAGCTCCTGGAGGGAAGTCCACTCACTGAGAAATACTTTTCCCACAATACAACTGAAGAGGCTTTCTGGGTCCTGGTTGGGCTTGTTCCTACCTAGTAAAATGGTCCATCACCACCAACAGGTGACTTGTTTTCTTGTTATCTCCTTCCAGAGATAAGAAGTCAAAGCAGATACATTCCAAAGGTTAGCTGGTCCTTCTAGTTTTCAAACACATAACAAGTTGGTAGTACTTTTCTTTCCATACGTTGGCCAAGTCTCCCAGATCTTGGTGACGTCCTGAGCCACCATGATCTATCTTTCACTAGCTCTTGAGTCATTTTTGGATCCATATGTCTGAAGTGGTCATGCAGGGTTTTCAAGCCCAAGGAACAGTATGCCCTATGCAGTGCCAACTGCTTCCTGGTGGGATCACTCACAGTTCAATGCATCACTCTGTTGCTCAACTCCAATGGCTGCCATTGCCTCAACAGGAGAGTGCCTTCAGAAGACTGTACTTGAGTCTTTCGCCATCATCCCCATGCTTCTCGCCTCATGTGACTTCATACAGTCCTTCATCAAGCATCTTCTCTTTTTGCCAGTTGTCTATGAAAAACCCGAGGCGTGGAAGGTTGGTTCAATGAAACAAGATTCAAGTGTGCTGCAGGCATGTGACCTGACGGGAGACCTGAGCTTTCAACAGTACTGCCACCTGCTTGTGGTCTACTTCTTTGGTTCTTGCCTATAGCTTTCATGTCTTCTTTAGGTATGACCAGTTTTGGTGTCCACCCCTGTGTCCACATTAGTCTTTTCTGATCTGTAACTGGAAATTTGGGTCCCCAGAGACAGCTACTAGATCTCCCCTCGGAATTCTAGTTGGTAAACCTGGAGATGTGGTTTCCTAATGCAGTAATTAGCCAAGCCCCCATCAGTGTGCTTCCTCCCCTTTGATTATCAGTTGAGATCAATTAGTCAGGCAATTCCATGCAATTAGTTTTTAGAAAGGGGTACTAACTAAAGTGTAATCTGCATCAGAGCTATAGTCTTGTCTACCTTTATAAACCAAACCCCAAAAGACTGGCACAAAGTTGGTACAAAATATCCCCAAAAGTCTATGATATTGCCCTGCCAGGTCATACAAAGTCCAGGGGAAAGTGGACTCAGCCTAGAGATATTATTGTGGCAGAGAGGTAATTCACAGATGGGTTCCCCCTCATTATGGGGAGTTCATGAAGGTCCCCTTAGGCATTGTATAGCTCTCTGCTGGGCTCTTGAGGCTGCCTTTCCTCAGTTTGCCTAGATTGTCCTTGACTTTCAGTTAGGACCCTGCCACTGCCACAGAGCCACTGCTATTTTAGGGGTACTGCTAGTATGCCAATGAGAAGTCCAAGTTCCCTCACCCTGTGAAGGTGGCCGGTAATTTTTCTTTTAGGGGCTTGACTGGAACGACTCCTCTCTCAGCTGCCAGACCCTCAAACACCAATGTTCTAAGCTAGCTTGCTATTTTATATGAAACCCACAAGCTGTGACTGTGCTTAATGTCTTTGATTAATCAATTTGATGCAGTAGAGATGATCTCACCTGAAAGGTAGGTAGGCTAGAGTATTTTGTTAGTTACTTTAAGTGGGGTGGAGTGATTGACTCAGTTGACCCCCCCTCACCCTTACAGCTCCCCCCAGGTCAATATTTGCCCGTCACCAGAGTGTTTGTCCTATCTGTAGTCCTGAATAGCTCTCTGGTGACTTGGGGAGGCTCTATATTATCCATTCTAAATGCCTTCTTCAGCATCTCACGTTAGAGTTTCAAGAAAAGTCTGTCTGGCCAGATTATAATAAAATCTGGCTATTAACATTCTGTCATACTTCCAAATATGTGGTGATAAATTTAACAAACAAACATCATTTTGAACGAAGTTTGAATACGTTATCACCTGCCTTGGTTTGCCTTCCCCAACCCCAAAACAACAATGAAAGGAAAAGGGACAGAAACTTAACCCTCCTATCTGGGAGTGAGGTCTAGTCCCATATAAAGTCCTCTGAGTACATGAGGCTCTCTCCGTAGAGATGAGGGAACTGGGGCTGACTGGAAGTCACCCCTTCAGTCTTCAGGTGGAAAACCTCACCGATTTGGCTCAGCATGTGTGTCAACTGTGATCCATTGGCTTCATGGGAGAGGGGCTGGAGTTCTTGTCCTTTCCTTTGATTGAAGGGTCCCTCCCCTCTAAACCCACATACGCAGGCTGGGTTTGATCTCTAGGTCAACTTAAAAAGGAAAGGAAAATCAAGCTTTCTCTCGGAGAAGGAAAACAGTCCCTACAGAGAATCCAGAGCATGTAAGACTCTCTCTGCCAAGAATAGGGTCCTGGAGTTGATTGAAAGTGACTCCCTCACCTTTACGTGAGAAACCAAATTGTCCTGGGTGAAAACTCTCCAAGGGTTCCCTCAGCATATAAGGCTGTCCATGGGGGTCTAGATCAAGGAATTTTGGAGTTTATGGACAAAGAAGTGGAGCACCCATGAGTAATGTCAAGATCAAGGAATGGATGAGCATCTCTGTGTGGAGCTGGGGTGGAATAGATGAGCGTATCACATAAACTGAGTAGATCAAGGAATTGAGAAAATAGGGTATTGGAAGGAGCATACATGTGTATGCTGAAGACAAAATTTCTAGGTGTTCCATGCTACACAAGGCGAACCCAAATTTGTCCAGGAGACCTTGGACCATAGGTGATCCTAGGAAGTCCAGATGAATTTCCTCTGGGTCCCTCTATCAATGGATACCGAACATTTCCTCCAATGGATCCCTACCACTGCAAGGGTTATCCAAATGGAGTTTCAAACTCACCAGTCACCAGGATGGGCAGGTTAACTTAAAACATACTCAGAAAACCCTCAGAGGTGTAAGACTCCCCAAAAGGAATGAGACACTTAGAGTTGGTTACTCAGGGTTTCTAGGCCAACAGGCCAACCTTATCCTATGGACCTGCAGCCCGTTAGGATCTCAGACAGGCTGTCTGGACTCATGTCACTGTCTAAGACTGCTTCAAAATAAATAGAAAAACACATGAACATTTATGAGCTATCATAGCATGCTCTGGGCAAACTTCTAGATACTGGCATTTGACAGATGCAAAATCTATACTTCTCATATTAGCTGCAATACTCAGACTGGCTACAGTAATACAACAGATATCAGTAAATTGGCATTCAAGCAAACACAAGTTATTTAAAAACAAAACAAAACCTGGTCTGACATAAGGAAATGCACTGGAAAACTCACTGCTGTACGATTATGGTCTAAAACAAAAGAAAGAAAATAATGCTAAATTTTTCTCTAGTGGGCCCCCAATACTAATGAATCCAAGTAAAAGAATCCTGAGTGGAAAATTTCTCTACTAACTTGGGGGTGTGAAGGAAAGTGGGGAACCTGCAGCCTTCAGGCCACGCGTGGCCTCAAGGTCACAGGTTCCCCACTCCTGAACCAGAACTGGAAAGGATGGTGAAGGAAACTATGATGAGAGAGCCAGGTCTCAGGGAGTGCCAAGAGATGGAAAGAGTGACAAAGGATGTACTCCCATGAACCTTGTCTAGGCAACTAGGTGGTATAGTGGAGAGAGGGCTGAGTCTGTAATCAGAAGTTGTTCAGTTGTTTCAGTTGCAACCCCATTTGGGATTTTCTTGGCAGAGATGCTGGAGTGGTTTTCCATTTCCTTCTCCAGCCTATTTTACAGATGAGGAAGCTGAGGCAGGCAGAAGTTAAATGACTTGCCCAGGGTCACAAAGCTAGGAAGTGTCTGAGGCTGGATTGGAACTCAGGTCTTCCTGACTCTAGCTAGGTGGCACAGTAAATAGAGCACTGGGCTTGGAATCAGGAAGACTCATCTTCATGAGATCAAATCTGGTCTCAGACACTTACTATCTGGGTGACCTTGGGCAAGTCATTTAACCCTGTTTGCCTCAGTTTCCTTGTCCATACAATGAAGATCGTAATACCTGTCTCCCAGGGTTGCTGTGAGATCGAGGGAAATAATATGCGTGAAGTGATTAGCACAGTGTCTGGCACACGCTAGGTGCGTGCTCCCTTTCCCCCTCCCTCCCCCTCCAAC
The DNA here is from genome assembly GCF_900497805.2 of Vombatus ursinus. Lineage (NCBI taxonomy): Eukaryota > Metazoa > Chordata > Mammalia > Diprotodontia > Vombatidae > Vombatus > Vombatus ursinus. The sequence goes on along the minus strand of NW_020954555.1, from coordinate 2,601,544 downwards.
CAAACCCAGGCTGAATCTCTCTGTCTCCTCTTCCACCTTGCTCTCTGTTTCTCTAGTTGAAGACAGCTCTTTCTCCTCTGAACGGCCTTCTCTGTGCATTTTCCAGCTAATGCACTTTATCTCCTTTTAAAGACCCAACCCAAGGGCAGCCCTGGTGTGTGATTTTCATTACTAACTGGTGTTGGGTTGTAGGCGGGCTCATTGCCTCTCCAACTCTGCGCCTGCTTGTGACCTTGAGTCAATAACATAACAAAAGGGCCAAGTCTAGCTAATAAGGGACAAGGCAAATTCACACCTTGTAGGGAGCGGTCAGGGGATTTCACACCTCATCCACAGACTCCAGAGGGAGCTGGGCCTTACCTGACCCCTTCTGGTGTATGACTGGGTATGCTCAAGACACAGCTACCCTGAGACCCCCCTGCATCACACACACACATACACAGACACACACAAATATCAGTCAGACCAACAACACAGCAGCAGACAGGTCCACCAGACAGAATGTCTGGGCTCTCTCCTCCCAGGTTAGAGATCATGGCATGATGGATAACTTAGATATGAACTAGCACAGAAAGAACAGCTCTTCTCCAGCACTCCAGAGCAGACAGTAGCTCCTTCCCCCTGCCCAGACTCAGGGCTAAGGGCAGTAATTGTCTGTGGACCCAGCTATAGCTGAGAGCTCCCTCCCGTCCTGAGACATAAAGCAGCTGAGGGTGAGGGTAACCTTTCACCTAAGCAACTTGTTAAGCGCAGGCAATGAGAAAATACTCTCTTTTCTGTGGAGTCACCCAAGATCAGGGAAATAGAGAGGTACCTCCTAGTGGTGTCTGGCCCTCCATGTGCCAGGACTTCTCGTGGCTATCCTGGCTGGGCTTTCACACACGCGCACACACACACACACACACACA
>NW_020954555.1:2595236-2600626 GCF_900497805.2 Vombatus ursinus | reverse complement strand
TTTTTTTTTTCCAGAAGACCAAGGTTTGAATCTTGACTGTTCCTTACTAACCTCCATGGGACTCAGTTTCCTTATCTACACAATGAGAGGGGTTGGATTAGGATTACTGTTCTAGAGACAGAAAGGACCTCAAAGGTCATCTGGTCCAACCCCCTCATTTTGTAACTGGGAGAAGGGAAAAGAATAAGCATTTATATAGTGCCTACTATGTTCCAGGCACTGTACTAAGTGCTTTACAAATATTATCTCATCTGATCCTCGCAACATCCCTGAGAGGTAGGTGCTGTTATTATGCCCATTTTACAGTTGAGGAAACTGAGGCAGACAAGAGGTTAAGTGACTTGCTCGGGGTCCCACAGCTGTTAAGTGTCTGAGACCATATTTGAACTCAAGTCTTCCGGACTCCAGGCCCAGAAATCTAAGGACCAGAGATAGTCAATGACTCCCCACAATCACAGTGGGGAGTGATATGGTCAGACCCATGCTTACGTCATTTTCAGCTCCACATGTTATAATCCTGTGGCTTTTACTGCTCTGCTTTGCTGTCCCTGATTAGTTCCCAAGGTGGAGGCCAATACGGCAATAAGGGTTAATGGGCCGTGGTGCCAGTCACAGGGTGACAGATTGATCAATAAAGGTGACGCAGAGTGATGGCAGTGGTGGTGAAAGGTACCCGGGTTGTCCTCTGTGCTCTTCTCCCTCCTCACCTGAGCCTCTCAGAATACCTAGCTGCCTTCCCCAGCGTCCCCTTCTACACCAGGCCTTCCCTAATGCTGCCAGGGGGGTCACTGTGGATTAAGGCCAGGCCTACAGCCAGGAAGACGAGGATTCAAATCTTCCCAGTGACACTTATTACCTGTGACCCTTACCAAGTTACTCTGAGCCTCAGTTTCCTCATTTGTAAAATGAAGGGGTTAGAGTTAGACTGTGACCTCTGAGGTCCCATCCAGCTTTTAATCTTGGGGCTGCTTTACGTTTCCTTATCTACAGACTAGGTTTATCCACCACAGCCTAAGGGCTGTTGTTTCTTGGAGGCTGCAGGGTCTGTTTTGATTGGGCTCTCCAGGGCCTGGCACATAGTGTCGTAGCCCAGGGCTTTCTGACTGAAGGTCCCACAGCACTCTTCAGTGCTTGTAGAATTGAGATAAGCCAGCTGCTGGGGACCCCGGAATGGCAGTGGCAGTGGCAGTGACCCCCGATGAACTTCTGGGATGCTATTAAACAGCAGGCAGTGCTTCCTGGGGGAGGGGGGAGTCATGGAGCTGACAGATGCTGTGGGGTGGGTGCTGCTGGTGACATCACCCTCCTTGGCACCTGTACATTGGATAATCCTGGAAGAGTCCTGGCCCTTCTTCCCTTCCTCCCTTCCTCCCCTTGGCCCCTAGTCTGGGCAGGATTTCAGGGACTCAATTATTCATGGTCTTGGAAAGCCAGTATTGTTGGGGAAAGGGAGGGAAAGGCCACTTCCCCGAAGGAGCTAGCGTTGGGAAAGGGTGGATATCAGGGGAGGGAGCTGAGAAGAGCGTGAGAACGGGGAATCCTCATTCTCTCTGGCTGGAGGTGGGGGTCTAAAGACCCCAGGTTCTGCAGTTACTTCTTCTGATATGTCTGTGTGGAAGGGGTGGAGTTGGAGGGACAAAAAAGAATCCTCCCTGGCCCTCCTAGCATTTAGGAGACTCATTCCAATGACCCCCTCCACCTTCTCACACCTCCCCCATATACACAGCTTCCCAGCTGTCCCAGAAGTGGCCAAGCCCTTCCGCTTTCCTGTTGTCCCAGGGTGAAGCACTGTCCTTAGTCTCCAGGGAGGGGGGGCCGGAAGGAGACGAAACAGCAGTGGCCCCCTTGGTCCTGGGCCACCACCAGTGATCACCACAGCCTCTGCCACTGACCTGTATGTGATTGGGGGGCTGGGGAGGATAGAAAGGCAGATGGAGGCAGGATGCTTTCTGTGCCAAAAGGAGTAATATCCCTCCAGGGGCAAGGGGCCAGGCAGGAATTACAATGACTACAGTGAGTACCATAGCTGATATAGTTTACAAAGAACTTTAAGTATGCTGGTGGTCCTTAAAACAATCCTGTGATGTAGGTTCTATTATTGTCCCTGTTTGACATGTGGGGAAACTGAGGCTCAGAGAGATTAAAATGACCGCCGAGTATTTGAATGACCAATTAAGGATAAATATTAAGCACTGACTACATGCAAGGCATTCTGTCTAAGCATTGGGGATACAAATATAAACAAGCAAGATGGTCCCTGCCCTCAAGAATCTTACATTGGAATGGGGAAAAGACAGCACATACAGGAAAGCCGGGGGGGTAAATGGTGGATAGGTGGCACAGTAGATAGAGCATTAGGCCTGGAGTCAGGAAGACTCAAGTTCAAATCCAGCCTCAGACACTTCCTAGCTGTTGACCCTGGGCAAGTCACTTTACCCTGTTTGCCTCAGTTCCCTCATCTGTAAAATGAGCTGGAGAAGGAAATGGCAAATCGCTCCAGTATTTTTGCCAAGAAAACCCCAAATGGGGCTACAAAGAATCAGACATGGTTGAACAACAACAACAAATTAGAGTTGGGGGGCAGGGTGCAGTACGCATGGTTTGGAAATGGCCAGGAAGTGGTGTGAATGCCTGTTTTCCAACAAGATAAGAGCTGAAAGCTCACAGCCTCCCAGAGGGCAAAGTCCAAGATCTGCTGGGAAGAAGATGAGGAGGACAGCCAAGGACAGTCAGGATTATAAGCAGCATCTTCTAGAAATAGTTAAACAGTGTCTAAGAGAGGATTTGAACCTAGTCTTCCTGATTCCAAATCCAGAATGCTATCCACCATGCATGCCCAGTGTTTTGTGATTGTGTAAGGAGTGGGTTCAGGAGGGGTGAGCCACCTGCCTATGCATGCTGCCTCTGTGTGTGACTGCATCCGTGTGCTCATGTGTGTCTATGTCTCTATATGTTTATTTATGTTCTCTGCTGCATATTTCACATTTTTTAATGATTTGCCAAGCATTTCCCTCATTACAACCATGTGAAGCAGGTGGTTGTATGGTATACCAGTCCTCATCTCTGTGGGGACCCAAGGGCCCTCAGATGCTCTCCCACAGAGGGAGACAGGGAGAAGAAAATTTGTGAACTGCCACCAAGAGGAAAGTTTCCCCAGTCCTTTGCAGAATGGAGAGGGCAGGTAAGTGGGACTTCCCAGAGGAGACCCTCACAAGAGACCAGAAGCCACACAACAGGACAGCGCTGTGTCAGGATCTGTATATATACATACTGGCCTAGCGTCCTTTTCCTCCCTGGTTGCCTTGTGGGCAGTGGAGAATGCACAGCCACTGCCATTAGATAGAGTCTAAGGGATTGAGACTTCATGGTCAAGGTGGCCCCAAGTGGCTGAGGCCCAAGATTCTACCTGCTAGTGAGGAAGAGCTGAGACCTCAAACCCGTGGCACCCAAAGGTCTCTCTGTTCTTGTGCCAGAAGGAGAAAAACAGTAGTGGCCTCCTTTGGCCTGGGCTACCACCTCCCTTCTCCACCAAGCTAGTCACTGCAGCCTCAGCATAACCTATGTGGTTGTGAAGCTAGAGAGGGTAGAACCTGGAACGGAGAGATAGAACCATGAGACTGGCAGTTATTGAAAATCCCACTGGCTGGTTAAGTGGAAAAAGCTGGCTCTCTTCCACCATGTTCCTCCCGCTTCCCCTTACTCACAGTCTTTGATCCTGAAGTAGAGTCCTCAACATGCAGCCTTTTCTTTTTGTAACAGGGATGGGCGTTGTGGCCATCCTCCACCCCACCCCATCCCAACCCTTAAGATCTGGGAGGGTAAGCAGGAGGAGGTTTAGGAGATGGTTGGAGACAAATGATTGCACGTTTTTTTTTTAGTTTTTCAATAAATGATGTAGCCATGATATATTGAGTACCTGTGTCCTATCTCTGGGGAGGGGTAATCAGCTGAGAGAGGTTTCAGATGTGGGTGAGGGTACTATATTTGTATGCAGACAGTAGATTTCATATTTTTGTTGTTCTAAATCATCCCTTAGCTTAAATTATGAAACCAACAAGCAAAAGTTGTTAGATGACAGCTAATTATTTGAATGATGAATGAATGATGAATATTAAGCATCTACTGTGTACCAGACACTGTCTAAGCACTGAGAATACAAATATAAGCCATCAACAGTCCTCCTCAAGGAATTTACATTCTAATGGTGGCAGTGGTTGGGGAGGGGGAGGGAGGGAAGACAGTGAAAGGGGAGCAGGGGAGAGTTGAGAAGGGAGTAAGTAGTCCAGGCCAGCAGTTGTCATACTTTTTGGTCTTAAGACCCCTTTATACTCTTAGGAATAATTGAGGGGGGCAGCCAGGTGGTGCCATAGTGCATAGAGCGCTGGGCCTGGAGTCAGGAAGACTCATCTTCCTGAGTTCAAATTTGGCCTCAGACACTTATTACCTGTATGACCTTGGGTGAGTCAGTTTCCTTATCTGTAAAAAGAGTTGGAGAAGGAAATAGTACCTCTGCCAAGAAAACCCCAAATGGGGTCACGAAAAGTTGGCCATGACTGAAACGACCCAACAACAGCTCCCAAGAGCTTTTGCCTATGTGGGTTATATCTATTGATGTAAACCATATTAGAAATTAAAATGTCTTAGTATTATTATGAAAATAATTTTGACCTCATGGTCCCCCCTCAGGGACTCCAGGGGTCCCTAGACCACATTTTAAGAACTCCTGGCAATTGTAAATTGTGTCCTCTGATGGGCAATGGGGAAATTGCCACCTTTCGTAAGGCCATAACATGAGGCCTCTTAGCTGGTGGCTTATGTAAGTCACCACCAGGTAGATAATTCAAATATTAGATTTTTTCCATAGATATAATTAATATAGTTACATCCTGACCTTCCATAGACTTATAGAAGCCAACTCGATGATTTGAAATTCCCATCACACTGCCCCTGGTGCAGTACCCCCAAAAATCTCAAGGGGTCCATACAATGTGTCACTTGTAATCCTCAGGCATCAAATTTTATTCCCATTGTTCAGACAAGAAAACAGACTCAGAGAGGGTGACTCATCTATGTTCACAGAGCTAGTCATTGTTTGAAGCAGAATTTGAACTCAGGGTTTACTGACTTCAAGTCTGACATTCTGTGCATTACATAAATAACATTGTTCCCTCACTCAGCCTTCTCCTTTCCCCTCTAAGGCACTGTTACCCTTCCCTCTAAACCCAGGAAAGGAGCTTGGAGGGCCCCGACCTGGGCTTCTGGAGTGGACCCACCTTACATGGAGCCGGATATTGGGAAATCTTGGGACCCAAGACATTCTGTCTCCATTCCCCTTTCTAGCCTGCCAGCTCAAGAGCAGAAAAAGAGAGGAGAGACAGACACATAGAGAC
>NW_020954555.1:2588011-2595226 GCF_900497805.2 Vombatus ursinus | reverse complement strand
TAGAGACAAAGATGAGAGACAAAGAGATTGAGAGAGAGAGAGAGAGAGAAGAAGGAAAGAAGGAAGGAAGGAAGAACAAACAGATGGGTTTGGTCTCAGACACAGATTCATCAGATTGCTGGGCTTTAGTTCCCTTGCATATTAAATGAGAGGTCAGAGTTGGGGTTTGAGTCAGGGCCAAGGTGTAGTACTGCACTTTGAGTTAAAGTCTGAGTCAAGATAAAGCCATAGGGTTTAGCAGAGTTGAGAAGTGCAGATTTCGCTAATCCTGAGGTGGCACCTCTGGCCTGAGGTGTCATCTCCACTATGGACAGCGGCCATTGAGTGGCCGGGCTAGACAGGACTCTGGATGCTGGCTTAGACAGAGAGTTCCTAAAAGCTCTGTTTATACCAGAGAAATGGGAGGAGGGGCATACTCTCCTTCCACACTATCCTCTGAGCTCTTGGCACCTGGAGGAGAGAGAATGCAAGGAGACAAAAGACCTGGGTTCAGATGCCTACTCTAATTACTTAGCAGTTGAGTCATCTTGGGCAAATCATTTTACCTCTCTAGGCTTCTTTTTTTTCTTTGTAATATAAGGGGTTTGAGTTCTCTAAGGTAATTTTCAATTAGAATTAAGAGGACTAGACCAGCCCCCTCATTTAATATACAAGCAATCTATCTGAAAACAAACTCTCTCTCTCTCTCTCTCTCTCTCTCTCCTCTCTGCTCTTTCTCTGCTTTCTCTCTCTCTTCCTCTTTCCCTCTCTGTCAAATATGCAGAGATCTCTGTTTCTCTCTCTTTCTTTATCTTCCTCTGTCTCTTCTCTCTCTGTCTCTATTTCTCTCTCTTCCTTCCTCTTTCCCTCTGTCAAAGATGGAAAAGTCTGTCTCTCTCTCTCTCTCTCTCTCTCTCTCTCTCTCTCTCTCTCTCTCTTCCTCATTCCTGGATTGTCAACCCAACAATCACTTCTCCCATATGGTCCAACCTCCTCTTTGCTTTACAGATGAGGAAACTGAGGCATGGAGCCATTAAATGACTTGTCCAAAGTCATGGAAGCTAGCAAGTGTTAGAGGTGAGGTTTGACCTCATGTAGACCCTTCTCTCCCCTCCCTCACTCTTGTTAAGGCTTTTACTGCCTTTCACCTAGACTATAGTCCTGTGATATCCTTCTAATTTACCTCCCTTCTTCTGGTTTCTCCCCTCTCCAATCAATCCTCCTCCCAACTACTAGATTAATATTCCTAAACCTACATCTGACTCTCCTCCTCAAAAATCTTCAGTGGCCCCCTTGTTCCTCTTCTATCCTTAAACTATGGGCATCCCTCAGGGCTCTATCCTTGTGTTCTACCAAAACTTAGGCTAACATAAAACTCCTCTGTTTGGTACCTAAAGGCCTTCATAATCTAGCTCCTACCTACCTCTCCACATTTATTTCATATTGATCCCCTTAATTTACTCAGTAAGCTTTTATTAAGTGCCTACTATGTACCAAGCACTATGATAAGTTCTGAGGATACAAAGAAAGGTAAAAGATTGTTTCTGCCTTCAAAGGGCTCATGATCTAGCTGGGTATCCAATAGAATTTAGGCTCCTTGAGGGCAAGAATTGTTTCATTTCTGTCTTTGTGGCCCCAGTGACTAGCATAGCACCTGGCACAGAGTTGGTATTGAACACATGTAGAGATACTCTGGACTCATTCTTCCAGACTGCATCTGGCTACATCTACCCCTCACGGTTCTAGCCCAGAGGGAATGTAGGGGTTTCTGATGCTATCACTGAGCCCCATTCCCCACTATTAGCTACCAGTAATTAGTGTTCTCCCTTCCATTTAACTAATTAACATCAATTGGATTTTACAAAACGATATTTACATTGAAGAGAGAGCAAGAACAGAAATCTACCCCTTTTGCCCTAGCCTCCAGGGCTCACTCTGCCCTCTCCCACCTCAATCCCTGGGGAGAGCAGGTTCACTTCACAGAGTTTAGATGTAGTGTTCTCCCTAGTAAATTCTTTTCCAAATGCAGCATGACTAATGGATAGATGAGTTTGCATCTCTCTACTGCTGCTAGACTGGGCCAGGAAGGTCACTTGAGACTTTGTTCCTCAGCATCTGGCTTCCCCATTAAATCGCAGCATGGAATCAGCTCCTGGATTTCTGGTGACTCGCTCTCCTGACCTTTGGAAGTTCACAAAATTACAACCGTTCTCCCTCTCCTTCCCCTAAGACGGCAAGGGACAAAGAACAGAGGCATATTCACAGGCCCCATGTTGACCCCAGATGCCATAAGCCCTAGACCTCTCCCTATCCAAATGCATCTTCCCTTAAGTGCTATGGGGGGGGGGGGGAAGAGAACAGAGATCCCTCCATTTTGGCTGGTTACTTGTGCCTTTTCAACACGCCCCAGTTCTGGCTTTTGGATTCCCAGTCAGTCAACAACTGGTCTCTTCATCACGTGGCCAGCCAAGCAGAACCAGTGTGTCCGTGCATGCTCCAAAGGGAGCAGGGCCCTTTCACTGCCCATCATCAATGCCTTTAGCAGGTTCTCAGGCTCTTCTACTTCAGGCTTGTTACAGAAATGCTGATGTTCCTGCAAATGTGGCACCCTCCCAGTTCTCCGGTTTCCCCAGCTCCCATGGCCTGGATCTCTGCTCTGCCTCAGTCACACGCTGCTGGATCTCATCATCATCCTTCACTGTTCTTCTGGGATCTATAACTTGTCAATTTCTCCCTCACTATGACCTCCTATCCTTTCATCTACCTCTTAGGCTTATCCCTCCTAACCCTATTTTTCACCCTTTCCACAGCCTGTGTTTCCTCCATGAAGACACAGGAAGGCAGAGTCAATAGTGATACACTTGCAGTCATGAAGACCTTGGTTCAAATCTTGCTTCTGACAATAGTTGTGTGACCTTGGGCAAGGTGCTTAACCTTCTAAGCCTCAGTTTACTCATCTGTAAACCGGACAAGCTGGCCCCTTACATTCCCTCCCGCTTGAAATGGATGATTCCTCTTTGTTTTCCCAGTCCACTAGACCTGGGCTCACTTCTAATCTGACTTTTCTTTTCCCCCTGGGCCTGCCTTGTCAAACATAATGCCTGGCTTAGCCTGCACCATTGACTCTTTTCTCTCCTATTCTCATCCTACTGACCAAAGATGGTGGAAGTCATACAACTTCACACATACTAATGGGGAAGTCACAAAATTCCATGCACAGCAATGGGGAGGTCATATAGCTTCACACACAGAGAAGGGGAAGTCACACAGCTTCACACACACCAATGGGGAAGTCCACACAACTTCACACACACCAATGGGGAAGTCACACAACTTCACATACATAGCTATGGGGAGGTCACACAACTTCACACACGGAGAAGGGGAAGTCACACAACTTCACACACACCAATGGGGAAGTCACACAACTTCACACACACCAATGGGGAAGTCACACAACTTCACATACATAGCTATGGGGAAGTCACACAACTCTACACACAGTGACGGGAAGTCATACAACTGAGCAGCCTGGCCCACTCTCATTTCCCATTATCTGAACTTACTTGGCCCTCAGCTGCCGGGAAATCCCTTCCATCCCCCATCTATTCCCCGCCCCTGGGCAGCTCTCCCTAACCTGGCTCCTTACATGGCTGGTGCCACCTCTTCCCTCTCAGCAGAAGACACCCCCCCAAACAGAATCCATCAATCCTGAGCCCCCTCTTAGCCTCATTTTATACCTCAACATCCCACGAAATCATCTCCTGTTCTCTCCTGTTTGGTCCAGTGCCTGAGGCGGCTTTTCTCCCCAAAGCCATGCTCTCTCCTTGTACCCCATCACCTCCAGTCCTCCAGGAGAGCCAGCCCCTTGGATCATTCTCATTTCCATCCTCAATCAAACATATCTTATCCTTAACCCACTTATCTGAGGCAAGTAGGTGGTGAAGTGGATGAGGCACTGGACCTGGAGTCAGGAAGACCCGAATTCAAGTCTGCCCTCAAATACTTCCTAGCTCTGTGACCCTAGGCAGGTGACTTAATCACTGTCTCCCTCAGTTTCCCCTTCTGTAAAATAGGGATAATAACAGCACCTACCTCACAGGGTTGTTATGAGGATAAAGGGAGAAAATATTTGTAAATCACTATATAGTTGCTAGATATTATTATCATCTCCCTCCCTGCTGCCTACAAACATGTCCAGGTCTTCCCTACCCTCAGGGACTTGACCTTGCTCTCCACCCAAGCTCCTTTGCACATAGGAACTACCAGAAAAAGACTCCTGTCTCCAGGACTCCCTCGTCTCCATCTCCAAACCATCCCCGATTCTTTTCTCTCCTCACTGCTCTCCAGCCCCCTCCAGGGCTAATGACTTGTCAAGTCTTGTCAATTCTACCTCCACCACACTCCTTACATTTGTTCCCTTCTCTCCACACATGCACACATGCACGCACGCACATACACAGCCAGCACCAGCCTACGTTAGGCTCCCATCGGCTCTTGCTGCAACTGATGTAATAGGATCCTACCTGGTCCCTCTGATGCCAGCTCTCCCCTCTCAAATCCATTCTCCACATAATTCCCAATTGATCAATTCATCAATGAGCATTTATTAAACACCACTGTGTAGCAGGCATTGTGGTAAGTACTTGGAATACAAAGACAGAAGTGAAGCTTACATTCTCATGGGGAAGACAGCATGAGTGTATGAGTGTGTGTGTGTGTGTGTGTGTGTTTGTGCACACGAACACACAGGTAGGCATAGAAAAACACACAGAAGATATAAAGTAATCTTGGCAAAAAAAGGCACCCACAGCTGTGGTGACCAAGAAACATCTCTTAATATAAGTGGCATGTGACCTGAGTTTTGAAGGAATCCAAGGATTCCAAGAGGAAGAGGTGAGGAAGGAGTGCATTCTAGGCATGGGAGACACAGAAACGGGAGGGATGTCACGTGTGAGGAAGCTGTGCATGCCAAAAACACATATTCCCAAAACAGACTTGTCACTCCCCTGCTCAAGAGTCTTCAATGGTTCCCTATTGTCTCTGGGATAAAATACAATCTAACAGAATCCTATATGGAGAGCTGCAAGGGACCTCAGGGTCCATCGAGTCCAACCACCTCATTTTACAGATGAAGAAACTGAGGCTCAGAGAGGTTACCTGACTTGTTCACAGTCACACAGTTAGTCAGCACCTGAGCAGGATGAGAAACCCGATCTTTCTGACTCCTTTGCACAAGACCACAATGCCTCTCAATTCCTCAGCTTACCATGTAAAGCTCTTTACAATGCGTCTCTAGCCTACTTTCCCACATTTATTTCACATTGCTCTTTTAACAGAGACTCAGTGTTCCAGTCAAGCTGGCCTCTTTGCTATTTACCAAACTGGGTATTGCATCTCCCTTTGCAGCACCTTCACGCAGACTGGCTCCTGAGCCTGGAATTCACCACCTCAGCCTCCTAGGTAAGAATCCCTAGCTTCCTTCAAGTCTCACGTCAGAGTCCAATTTCTCTTTTTTACTAGTGAAGCCTTTCCTGATCCCACTTGAATCCATCCATCAATCAAAAGTTATCCTGTTATGAATGTCCATAATGAGTTTGAAAGGATCATAGTGGCTTTGGGTCACTGGATAAAGATAAACGATGTCACACACCAACTATTTTGTCACTGGTTGAAGACAGACAAGCAACACCTCTTGATAGCAAGCTAGTTCAGAGATAGTTGAGTGGGAAAGGACTCCAAGTTCAGAAGTTGAGGATTCTCAGCCTCTGGGAGGGAATTGTTTAGGGAAGGGGGGCAGAGAACGTGACCGTATTACTAGAGAGAATGGACAACATATCCATCTGGGAGTGGAGACATGCTGAGGGATAAAAGGAAAAGCAAGAGTCTGTGGAGATGGAATTGACCAGGTGATAAACTGAGCCAGCAGCATTGGCTCTGGAGCGAATGATGGCTAAACTGCAACTTTTGTGTCAAAAGCTAAGACTCACATCGAGGACAAAGCAGACCACAAGGAGAGTCAGCTTCAGGACTCTACAAGGGCATTGACCCTTAGAATCCATCTGAGAGCTACATAAATAAGGGGAAATTCATGAAGAACTCACAAAATTCCAGTAACTGGAAGCTATGTTACCTTTGGCACACGGGTTCCCTACCTATGCACCTTGTTTTACCATTTTTATTATAAACCCATGTGTGTGCAAGGGGAGAGTGTTCTTTCGGGGCCGGGGGGATCTTTTTTTTTCTTTTTGTAACAACTACCCTTGCTATGTATTTTTCTAACAGCTAATTGAGTCTAGCTGATAATCTATAGGAAACACACCAACGAGGGCTTGTGAGTGACAGTCCGAGAAAAATCCAGCCCCTCAGAATTGCTTAATAGAAACTAAGCTGGGGACCAGGGCTGCCGATGGGTGGAACAGGTGGACACCAAAGGTGGAAAGCAACCCTGAAAAAAGACTCAGAGATACTAGACTTTCCCTCAAAAGAAACGTGAGATGCTGAAAATTTAGAGAATCTACCCCAAATGTTCATGTGGACTATTTGTGCCTGACCTGTGGTAGAACATTCTGAGCTCATTTTGTTCCGATCAGCCATAGTTGGACACACTGTAACTTGACTCTAGTAAAGTCATTTTGGTCCTCTTCTGGAACGAAGGACAACAACCAAACCAATAGACTATAAGCTCCCTGAGGGCAGGGCTTGTTTTCACTTTTTCTTTTTATCCCCAGCGCTCACACAACACCTGGCACAAAGAAAGTGCTTACCAAATGCTTGTTTATTGATTGATTTTCTGATTCCTCCCTCCCCCAGTCATTAATGCTGTCCCCTTCCTCAAATTAAGGTATATTTACTTATCTATATATTATGTCTCTCGATAGAATGTGAACTCCTTCTAGCACAGGATCCTTGCACATAGTAACCCCTAAATACATGTTTGTTGAGTTGAATGTGGAGTCTGTTGGCCTCTTTCTGGGACTAGTCAGGGTCTTTGGTGGGGATTCCTTAGGCCATATAAGAAAAGGTCTTGGGTGTTTGAATGGGAGGACAGTTTGCTGGCTTAGCCATACCAGCAGTTCCTCAGATGGCCACCAGATGGAATTCAGCTGCAGAGTCCATTTGAGAATTTCAGCTATTGCTATGGACCAGGAAAGGATGGAGGCCAGGCTATGGAAAGAGAAAGGGAGAAAGGGGGAGAAGGAAAAAGAGAGAGAGAGAGAGAGAGAGAGAGAGAGA
>NW_020954555.1:2585251-2587980 GCF_900497805.2 Vombatus ursinus | reverse complement strand
TGAGGACCCAGGCTTTTGCTGAGAGGTACCAGAGATTGAGTCCTCCCTCAGTGGGTAAGCAGCTGAGCTGCTAAAGGACAAGCTGGACCAGGCTCGGGGCTGTGGCCTGAATTCATCCCCATGTGAAGGCCAAGACTGGGCCTCATTAAGGAACAGTAACAAAATGTGCCTTTGGCTTATTGACTTGTATATACTGGAAAAGAAGAGACTAACCCCCTCCAGATACTTGGCAGAAGATGGAGACTGTCTAGTCTCCATTTCCCATCCATACTTGGTTCCTAGGAGCCCTGAGGGACACACTATGTTATACAGTGAAGGTTTGAGATGGCACTAACTGGAAGTCAGAGGAGGGCGATCTATATGCTTAGGTGGTCAGGGAGGACTCTTGGAAGCATGCCCAGTAGATGGGAGGAGGGGATGTGGGAGGATAAGGCTAAGTCAGCTATGAAGAATTAGTAAGGACAGCTAGGTGGCATAGTAGATAGAGCACTGACCACAGAGTCAGGAGGACCTGAGTTCAGATCCAGCCCCAGACACTAGCTGTGTGATCCTGAGCATGCATCTAACCCTGATTGCCTCAAAAAAAAAAATTAAAAAAAGAATAAGTAGAGATATCAAGGTATGGATATGCATAGGAAGAGGGACACTGAGTAAAAGACCTGGCCTGAATGCATGGTGTTAAGGATCTTGGGAAGAAGTGAGAGAAAGAGCTGGATAGGTAAGGCTGTGGGTATGGCTAGGAAATCCAGACTAATGAGCTGGAAATTGATCCAAAAGGTACAATAGAACTCCAGAGAAGTTTTGAAGCAGGTAAGACATGTAATAGCCTAGTGTGCAGGATAGCTGGAAGCAGAGGTCAGACTACTTATCTATTCTATAGTCCATAGAAATGATGAAAGCCTGCACTAGAGATGAGCTTGTGGGAGAAAAGGGAAAGGATGAACTGGAAGAGAAGGAAGAAAGACAGGATTTAGTGATAGATAAGAGAGAAGGAGTCTAAGATATGACTCAAGCTTGGATGATGGGAGCTAGAGATTGGTTGAGAGGGGATCTGGCTTTAGAGGAGATCATCCATGAGTTTGGATCATGGATTTAGAGCTGGAAAGGACTTTGAAATTACCTAATCCAACTCCTCCCAACACCCACGTGCCATTTTACATATAGTCTGTGGCTTAGTGCTTTAGGCACAGACAAGTCCCAATCCGGGGTACCACCCCCAGCCCCAGTCACTCACACATAAGTCTCCATAGATGAAGATAAGGGGGGGGGGTTCCAAGATCCCATATAAGCATTCAAGGTAACAATTCATCTGAGTAGAGGACAACCTTTATTCCTCCCTACAGAAAATGCAGGACACCCACAGGAGCCCATAAACTATGCAGAAAACACAAAAGACTCACAATAGCCCATAAACAATCAGAAACCATTTTCTGTGTCCATTGTATTCCCTTTCCTATACAGGATCCTGGAGTCCTCCAGACTCTTCCAGACTCGTAATACCAGTTTACTGTTTAGATTAGGAGAGGAATACGTGTGGGCCTGCCAGACACGAACCACTTTCCTGTCCCCATTGTAAATATACACACGGTCCATATGATTCACAGTAAGATCAAGGTACAAAGGTCAGGTCAGGTCTCTTGCTTCTCCCAGCATCATGGCTTTAGCCCTTACCACTCACTGCTCTTCCAAGCACCAGGGATCATGTGGGAAATTCTCTTCACTTGATAAGAGTCACATTGCCTAGGAAATCCCCTTTCTCCTGAGAGAAATTTGAATCCCTGAATTCTGGACATTTGAGTTCCAAGGAATTCCCCTTCTTTTGCTACAGACACCCTCACCATTCAGACCATATAGTTCCCCTTTCTTGATAGCTTTGGCTTGGCTGAGAGATTATGCGAGGGGTTCTCCAAGGCCAGAGAGAAGGGCTACATGATGAAAGCACGTCTGCCTTTCAGCTACATGGCTCTCTGGGATAGGGGGTGAGGGCTGGGAGGGAGAGCTGGACACCCCCTGCCCCAGATGCAATTTCCCTGTTAGCTCTGCTTTGTTCTCAGGACTTCTGTGGAAGAAAGATAGACATGGGGGGAGAAGGGAGGTCTGGCAGCTCACTTTTATAGGCCAGTGCAATGATGACATAGCCAGATGGTGTAGGCTCTTCCCACAAGAACAGGAGCCAACCAAGTCACCTCCGAAAAAGTTACCATCAGTGAAACCTAAGGGGCACGTCCACAGATCCTCCATAGAAAGATACAATCAAAGCCCCAAACAAAAGCTCACTCTCCGCAAACTCATGGAGCTGAGAGCACTCCCTTCATCACTCCCGCCTTTCTGTGAGCCATGATACTGGTGGACCTAGGGAGGCTTGATCACCCCATGATGCTTCCCACCCCAGTAAAGAAGTCACAGAGCAGATATTTGGCAGTTTGAGTTCATTTTTTCAGTTTTGAGTTCATCCAGGTAGATTGATCTGGATCCAAGATGCCCTTTTGGGCCCTTTTAAGCAAGAGAATAAGAAGTCAGCTAAGACTTCCAGTTATAAGACACCAAAAAACTTCCCTGTTCATTACTTTTTAACCATTTTCTTGCTTTTGTCCGTTGGCCTGCTCTTAGCCTAGGGAACGGTTTTTACCTGAAGGTATTGTAATGATTTTAGGAAAAAGTTGGTTTATTTGAACCCTTGGGCTCTGAGGGATGCCTAGCAGCAGATGTAGAGCTCTCCCTACCCCCCC
>NW_020954555.1:2559354-2585218 GCF_900497805.2 Vombatus ursinus | reverse complement strand
TATTCAACAATTTGGCCTATTTCTTGCAGACAGTTGGTAAGTGGCAAAGCAGCTGAGCAGGGATTTCAGGATTTGAAGGCAGGAATGAAGACCCTCAGACACCAAATTCTGCACCCTTGTCTTTTCCTTATTTTTGTTGAGGGTAGGACCATCTTTCTGCTGCTCTTCTCCAAACCATACTCCAGAGATCCTGATTAGGAAGATCCTGTTAAGCCTTGGCCCTCCCAGGAACCTTGCAGACTCGTTTTCACACACACATACACATTCACACACACACACACACACACACACACACTCCTGCCATTTTCACACCCCCAGCTCTTTGGCTCACCCCACCACTGGCAGAAGTGGGGATGGGTGGGAGGGGAGTAGGGAACACTGGAGACACACACAGAGATAAAAAGACTGGCCAAGACCAAGAAACAAAACAAGACAGTCCCGCCCTGGGGAAGTTTACATTATAATAGGAATACCACGAAGAGGAGAGGTGGCCTGGGAGCGGGGATTGGATCTGGTGAGGTCCAGGGTGGGCAGTAGAACCACAGGGCCCTTTCTAAGGGTACATTCTGAGACTCTAACGAAGTGGGAGAAGTGGAAAAATGAACAATGACAAGAAAACAATGCTTCACCCCCACCCCATCCCCGGCAGTGTTTTCTAGTTCCCAAGAGGATTCTCCCATAGACTAGATAGAGCTTATCAGCTTCAGGACCTTGGAGGGCAAGCAACTGCACTTGCTTTTCTGCCAAGGCACTTCCTGAGGCTAGGGAGACCTCCCCCAACCCTTCCTCACTCGTGAGATTAAGGGTTCTCTCCCCATTCCAAATTGCAACTGAGCTAAGGCCTCACAGTCTGCTTCTCCTTGGGAAATCAATGCGTGCAGGAACTCAAGCAACAGAAAGCAAAATACTGGCGGGGAAGGGGGAGGGGATGACTGGGTATTAAGTGTCTTGTTTTGTTTTCTGTATCCCTTAGTTCTTAGCCCAGTGGCAGACAAGTCAAAGCAACAAGCATTTATTAATCGCCTACTGTGTGCCAAGGCACTGACTGTGCTAAGTGATGGAGATACAAAGAAAGCCAAAAGCCAACCCCTGCCCTCCAGGAGCCCCTGGTCTAATGGGAGAGACGACGTGCAAACAACTGTGTACAGACAAGCTAGAGACAGGGTAAATTGGAGATCTCTGACAGAATATAGGGTCACACAGCTAGTAAGTGTCTGAGGTTAGATTTGAACTCGGGTCTTCCTGACTCCAGGCCCAGCACTCTAACCACTGCACCACCCAGCTGCCCCTCTACACATGCTAACTAGTAGCACTTATCTCTCTAAAGAATTAAATAGGGGCAGTTAGGTGGCACAGTGAATAGAGCACTGGCCCTGAAGTCAGGAGGACCTGAGTTCAAATCCAGCCTCAGACCAAATACTTGACACTTACTAGCTGTGTGACCCTGGGCAAGTCACTTAACCTCAATTGCCTAAAAAATAAAAAATGAAATAAGCCTTCCAAGTTAAGAGGTCCTGACACATTCCTCCTTCCTTCCCCTTCTGTCTACTCACATAACCATTCCAATTGTCTAATTGTTCTCCCTGGCTCCACTCTCCCCACTCAATCTGTCCCCCGGAGACATAGCTGCCAAATCCAAACCCGAAAAACACAGTTCTGACCATATGACTTCCCTTCTTGAGGAGCCATCAGTGGCTCACTATTACCCTTAAGATAAAATATAAACTAATCTCTTTGACATTTTAAACCCTTCACAGGCTGGGACCAGCCTGTCTTTCCAAGCAGATTACCCATGCAAGTGCATACACGCGCGCTCACACACAAACTGGCTTACTTCTTGGTCCTTATTATGTGCCATTCCATCTTGGATCTGTGTGCCCAGGCTGGTCCCTCCCCTCCCTTATACAGAGCATGTCCCTCTCCTCACCTCTGCCTCTCAGGACCCCTAAGAGCTCAAGTACCACCTCCCACAGGAAGTTTTTCCTATTTACTCCAGTTGTTTTTCCTATTTACTCCAGTTGTTGCCTCCCATGGAAATGACTTTGCATGGAATCTATACAATCTGTTCTATAGAGCTTGTACTTCCTCATCTGTGTACATGTTTTCCCACCATAGCCCAGTAGCCTTTAAATTCTTTGAGAACAGGGACTCTCTCACTTCTGTCTTTGCATAGATCCCCAGAGCACTAAGCCTTGAATATCATTTTAACCAGACCTGTGCTTTCATCAGGGCATCGAGAGGATGATGTGAACAAATCTCCCTCTTACAATGAGGATGGCTAACTCCTTTGTAATTTTATAGTCTAAGTTGCTTGTATTTCAGAGGAAAGACTTACAGTTCAGGTATCTGCCTCGTCAGAGGTGGACCTTCTATCACTATGATTGTCTCCACCAAAACACACTTCCTCTCTTGAGTTATTTGTAGGCAACACTTAATGTTTGTGAATTGAATTGGGAGTCAGGTTACCTGGGTTCAAGACTGTGCTCTGTGACTAACTTGCCCCAAATTGAGTAGGAGTGATCTTCTTGAGATCAGGATCAATCTCACTTTTGCTTTTATTCCTAGCATCTAGCACATTTTTGGGCACAAAGTAGGCGCTTAATAGATGCTTGTTGATTACTTGAAGTTCCTTCACTCTCTCTGGGCCTCAGATTTCCAATCTGTAAAACGAAGGGGTTGACTGTCTTCCCTACAAGAATGTGAGCTCCTAAAAGACAGGGCCCATGTTTTTGTCTTTCTTGGTATCCCCCGTTGCTTAGCAAAGTGCCTCACACAAGGTAGGCACTTAATAAATGTTTAGTTGACTGATTGAAAAACCCACGTAGTGTGGATCAAGTCCTTAGGAGGAAAACTCTCCTCAGGATGGAAGAACCGGGACTTTGATCTCCTTCTCCCCATTCTGATTTAATGTCCCTCCCCCATGGCC
Organism: Vombatus ursinus; assembly: GCF_900497805.2. Lineage (NCBI taxonomy): Eukaryota > Metazoa > Chordata > Mammalia > Diprotodontia > Vombatidae > Vombatus > Vombatus ursinus. The sequence goes on along the minus strand of NW_020954555.1, from coordinate 2,582,292 downwards.
CAACCCCAAAATCTTCTACTCTAAAGTCAGCCCCTACTCACCTTCTTAAGCCCCTCCTTCCAAAGCACGCCTACATTTTGTTTTCTCCCAGATACGTCTGGTTGCTGAGGTCACCTCGAATTCTGGGGTCCACGTGCCCCGTTCCCATTTGGTCCCTTTTGTGTTCCTGGCCCGCTGAGGTCCTCCTTCATCTGGCTCCTCCCCATTCTTCTGGCCCCACCTTCACCTGTCCCGAATCCCTGCTCTTGGCCATGCCCTATGTTCCTGCCAGACCCCGTCCCACCCTCTATGTTCGTTTTTTTTCAACGCACGTGTGTGTGGGGCGGGGTGTTCTTCCTTTGCCCCCCACTCTCTTCGCGTTGTTAAGCCCCCCTCCACCTCACCAGCTTAGTCCCGGACCTGGTCCCCTCTCACCTGGCCCCGCCTCCGCACCATGACCACGCCCCCTCCTTCTCCGGGCCCCGCCCCAGGTTGCCCAGGTACCCTGGGGCTCTCCTGGTGCCGGCTTATTCCCCAGTTGCCCAGTGTTAGGCAGGGACGCTCCGCCATCCCTTCCGTGCCCAGCGTCAGGAGCAGCCTCCTCCTCCTGAGTCCATGGCCGTGTTGGGGCCCCGAGCCCTCCGGGCTGCACTCTGCAGCGGCTGCTGCCTCCTGCTCTGTGCCCAGCTTGCAGCAGCCGGTGAGTGGTGGGGGACAGGTGGGGACAGCCAGGTGTGGGCGGGCCCTCCTTCCCAGCCAGGTATGCTTTCGCATCACCCCTTATCAGGTGCATGAACCTCCTCAGGCAGACGTCCTCTTGCCAGGATGAGGTAGCCCGGCCCCTCAGAGACGTGATTGCTTCCAACCCTCCCCCCATCTCCCAGCTACTCAAGCCAAGAGTGCAACTCCTCCCAATTTCCCTCATCCTCATAGACAATCGCAAAGTCCTGGTCCCTGCCTTCTAGCTGGGGCCTGAGCCTGTAGCTGTCCCAGGCCGACCTGATTCTAAACCCTGAGAACCTGCCTGGTGTGGCCCCAGCTGTGACCTCCCAGCAATTCCACAACTCTGACTGAAGGATGAGTCAGGAAGAACCAGCTGTTGGGTGTGGGGAGTAGGAAACAGCTGGTCCCTACTCCTTTTGGGACCAGATAACAGACCCCAGGTGTGTGTTTGGAGGTGGCTGGGGAGAGAGGAGGGTCTGTCAGGGCTGGGGAAGCCCCTCCCTGACTACTCAGCCTCCTTCTTCTTCCCCCACTCCAGGTAAAGGAGGCAGAGCCTTGGGCAGGGGAGCCCTGCTCGGTCTTAACATCTGGGGCCCTGCTGCTGTTGCCGAATGCAAACAGCTGCAATCCTGCAAGCACTGCGTGGAGGGGGAACCTGCTCGAAACCTCTCAGGCTGTGTGTGGGAACACTGTAGGGGTGAGGAGCCAGGTAAGGGCCTGGAAAAAGGGAAGGGAGCTGTGTGTGACTCCTCCAACTGTCAGAATGAAAATCTGGAAGCATCCCCCTCCCACCCCCATCCCCCTCCTACACAGTCCTCAACAGTTTCTCAATTATTACTTTAAGGAGTCTTCTGTCATAAGTAACTTAAATGGCAGGTGATACAGTGGATAATGCGCTGGGTTGGGAGCCAGGAGAAATAGGGACCATCCTGGCTCTGCCGCTGTTTGATCTTGTACAAGGCCTTTCCCTTCTCTGGGTTTCTATTTTCACATCTATAAATGATGAGGTGGGCCTAGATCAGGGGTCTTCAGCCTTTTTGGTGTGTGCCACAGACGCCCTCCGAGAATGTGGTTTTGAAATGCATAAAACAAAATATGTAGGATTGCAAAATAAAATCATATTGAAATAGTTATCAAAATATTTTCAAAACCAAATTTACAAGGTCCAAGGGAAGGGGCCCTGAGCAGATCTAAGCTCCCTCCTGATGTTCCACATCCCCAAATCTCATCGAGTTGACAGTCTGCATTCCAAGGTCACTCCTTATCCTTGTCAGTCCATAAACTTAGAAACCTTCAGTGTTCTCAAAACCTCCAGGAATCTCCTTTATCTCAAATTTGGGTCTGGACCCCTTGGGGCCCTGAAGGCTGGGAAAATCCTTGGGGACTTGTTTCTAGGCTGAGTCTTTGGGGGATTTCCTGTCCCAACCTTCCTTCTCTCCTCCAGGACATGGGCACTGTGTAGCTCGGGAAGAAGAAGCCAAGGAAGGCTGCTCTATCTATAACCACACAGCTCTGTGCCCAGGTAACTCTAAGCAGGGAGAAGGGGGTCCAGTACCCAAGGGAAGGAGGCTGATTGACAAAACCTGGCTTAGCTGCAGGAGAACAAAGGTGGTGGGGAGGGCTGTTAGTGCAGAAGATCTCAGAGGTTTTTTCCCCTGGATTATAATAGCTTATGTCTCCCCAGCTGCTCCACAGCCACCCACCCAGGAATCAAAGGCATTCACATCAGGTATGGGGTGAACCATGGGGGGCAGCGGATGGGTGGTGGGAGAACCAGCTCTGGGGCAGCAGACTCTAAGCCCCAGAAGGAGGCCAGAGCTGCTGGAGGTCCAGTTCTAGGGGCCTTGGGGAAGGAGGAAGCCCCTAACCCCAGCCTTCCCCCCTACTTTGGGTGAGGGTGTACATGGGGGCTGAGGGGGCATCTGGAGAAGTCACAAGGCTGAACCTTTGATAACTTGGGGGTGGGGAAGGGATCAGTGGGAGCTCTTGGTTAAATTACAATGGGTAATGAGATCTCCCCAAGGAATGAATTATTGATAGGCAGGCCAGTTCTCTCTGCCACCAGCAAGCCCTTCTCTCAGATACTGGTTTTCTTGGTTTTTTTTTTCTTTCCTTCTCTTCCCCCTCTTCAGGGCTTCCCCACGTCTACTCTTCTTTCTCTTTGCACCCAATCTCTTCTTTCCTACTCATCCTATCCCTGGGCTCAGATAGGGACCTACCCTGCCCTTTGTCCCAAGGTGATCTTGCCCTGTCAAGACCTGCCCTTCCCCAAACCCTCAATCCAAGAGGTGAAATCTTATCCTAAGGGAAGGACAGAGCCCATAACGCCTCTGCTCCCAGAGGTATTACTGCTTCTTGGAGAGGGAGGACTTTCAGGAAGGAAGCAATCCATAGGAGAGGGACCAGAACCCCTGCCCTAGGCCAGGACTCAGAATCCCTAAGGATGTCCACACTTGTCAAATGGAGATTCTTCTGCCCATCTTGCAGGGGGTGATGGGAATGTGGATCAGGAGAATGTGTTCCCTGAACTGAAATGGCTTTAGAAGGAAGAAGTCACATATAAGCATGGGATTATCTACGATGTTACAAGGCTGCAGTGAGGCTTGGCTTCTACGCTGAGAGCTTACAAACTAACTCACTGTGAGCTGGAAGGGTCCTTAAGACATGGAATGCTTAGAACAGGAGGGACTTTACAACTCCCTTATTTTACAAAAGAGGAAACTGAGGCCCAGAGAAGTATGATTTGCCCACTCAGCTGGTGAATTCTAGTGGCAGATCTGTTAGCCTTCCCTGTGCTCTTTTTGTGTCTGCAAAACTGCTAACAGCAGTTTTCCCATGAGGAGGTGTGAGAAGACTCAAGCAAGGAAACAGAGGAGAGAACAGGTGGGAAAACTGAATTGTATTAAGGAGAAAAAACACTGGATGTCCTGGAATAAGAAGACCTGGGTTTGACTCCCAGCTCCGCTGTATCCTAGCTGTTTGACTCTCAACAAGTAACTTAATCTCTATGTAATTCAAATGCAGGGGCTAAACCCAATGGGCTCTGAGGGGGGGTCCCAGTCAGCTCTGTCCTCTTGTGTCCTGGCCTTGCCCTTCCCTGCTGGGCACGGGGGCCCCGGGCATGGTATGAGGATGAGGGAAGGATGAGGCCCAGACATGATGATGCCCTCCTCTGCCCCGTCCAGGCAGTCCTGACACTGTCCCACCTCTGGACACCCATACTCCTGGCTTTGATGGTGCTAGCTTTGTTGGGGGCATAGTGCTGGTGCTGAGTCTACAGGCTGTAACCTTCTTCCTCATCCGCTTTGTCCGGGTCAAGGATAACACCTATCAAACACTGTAAGGCACTTGGGTCCCTGGGGAAGGAGGTGGGGAGAGTCCCTGGGCCCCTTCTTCTCCCGCCTCCCCCACCGTGCTGGTTGTTCTGTCCCCTTACCCTGTATAGCCCCCAGAAATCTGTCTGACCCCTTGGGCTTCTAGCTTGAAGTTGGGGAGAGATAGGTGAAAGGTTATTTTTCCCTCTCAGCTGTGAAGTCCCTCTTTTCCCAAGGCAGGGAAGGGGATAGCACAGTGATGGCCTAGGGAAAGTCCCTTACCTCGTTCTCACATCTCTGCGCCTTCTGTTCCCAAGGCTTGTGGGGAAGGGATCTCAAGGGGGAGGGGACTAACCCTAGACCTGTGTCCTTGTCTCCTTCACGCTGCCAGAGAGGAGAACCAGTAGGTCCTGGCCCAAGGAATGGCCTGCCTGGCCCCTCCTAGGGGACCTGACCCTTCCCCTGGTTACTAGAGAGGGACCAATGTTTGCAGTTTGCTTTGTTTTAGGTGTTGAAGGGAAATGAGGCCCCACCTCCCTGTCCTGATCACCTGTCCTGGGGAGGGAAGGGAACAATCTTTCCCAGTCACCCCCTCCAAAAACTGGGGAAAGGTTGGAGACAGGAGAGGCCAGCCCCCTCTCCTGTAGCCCCTAACTGGCACTCCCCATTCCCGCCCCTAGGCCGCATGGGGAGGGAGGCAGGGAGGGATGGATCTCAGTGTGTGGTGCTGTGTGTTGTATGAAGCCAGGCCTGAGGGGCTGCCTGGCCCTGGAGGCCTGGGGCAGGGTCTGCTTCTGAAGCCCTGTACCCAGAGCCTCTATTATATAACCTACCACCTTGTTGTCCTGGGCCACCATCTCTTTGTCGAGGGAATGAGGGACTGCTGGGGCCCCAGGGTGGCCATGGGCCTTCTGGGGCTGAATTTCTGCCAGACTCTTCACCCCCACCCCCACCTCCCAGCAGACTCAGGGTAAGGGTGGTGGGTGGTCTACTGAGCCCAGGGAAGCTGTCCCCCTCCTCTATCCCCTCCCCCCAATTGAATATTTTCTCCATCCCATGATCTCCGTCATAGGATCTGACTACCAGGACAAGATGGAGTGGGGCGGGGGGCAGAGGCAGTAGTACCAGGCCCTTGTGACCTCATGTGCCCTCAGCCCGGCTTCCATCTGAGAAAGGGGGGCTGGACCCCAGCCTCGGAGGGAGAGAAGGTCAAGCTTTGGAAGATAACCTTCTGCTCACTCCTTCCGTCTCTCAGGCTAACTGAGGTGGCTTCATCATACCCACTGACCCTCCCTGAAGGCTGCTATGCTCCAATAAAGGAACTCCTCTCTGGGCTGTGATCACTCTTCCTGAATTCTGGAGAGGGGGCATATGGGGGCGAGGTGGGGTAGGGTGGGGTGTTACTAACTCTGGACTCCTTCAAGGCAGAGAGAAGGGAAAAGCAACTGTTCTCTCCAGGAAGAGGCACCTGGGCCTGTACCCCCTGTGAAGTCTAGTGGACTGGGGCCAGGGGAGGGGCTTGAGGATGGGGAGAGATTGTAGCTGAGGAGGTAGGGGCATGAAGGGAGAGAAAGATTGTGGGTATGTGGGGGTAGAACACAGCAGAAGCCAAGACCAAAACTGAACCCTCCTAGGGTCAAGGCTCCGTGCTGGGCCCCCTTCTCAGTTATTGTCCTGATGCAGAGACCTGCCAGAGCCCTGATCTCTCCCTCCTAAACACTAGTCTCACATTAAAAATAACTTTAAAAATCCTTTGTTATATAAAGGATGACTTTGAGGAAAGGGGCCAGGAAGGAATCTAGGCCATGTAAAAACAAGATATCAATAAAGATACAGTTAAAATAACTTCATAACTGACACTTATGAAGTATTTTAAAGTTTGCAAAGCACCTTCTGAACCTCACAGTGACCCTCAGAGAGTGCTGAAGGTTATCATCCTCATGCTATTAGAGCTGGAAAAACTGAAGCTGGGAGACACGAGACACTTGCCCAAGTGTCTTAGATGGATCTTGAACTCAGATCCCCCTGCTTCAAACTTGAGCATTCTGTCCATTATACCATGCTCCCTCTTCATTGCCAACTGCTTGCTGGATTACCACACGGCTCCTCAGATTCAATTTGGCCAAAACAACTCATTTTTCCCCTCAAAGCTCTTCCTTCTCCAAATTTCCCTCATTCTGTTGGTACCACCAACCTCTGGTCACCTTGAGGTTTACAATCTGAGCTTGGGTTGTTTTTTTCTCTCCAAGTTTGAAGGATGAGTAAAATTCAAATGAAACTGGTTGGAGGGAGAAGGCCTTTTTAGGGGAGATAGAGTCCTGGAAGAGACACTTAACTGTGAAGTGATACCAAAGACCCTTCCCCAAACTCTCATATGCTATCACTGGCCAGCTGTTGTCAATTACTTCTATTGGTGAATTACCAACTTACCTCTAAAGCATCTCTTATACTATATTCTTTTTTTTTAATTTTATTTTTAGGCAGTTGGGCTTAAGTGACTTGCCCAGGGTCACACAGCTAGGAAGCGTCAAGTGTTTTGGTCTAAGGCCAGACTTGAAGTCTGGTCCTCCTGACTCCAGGGTAGGTGCTCTATCCACTGCTCCACCTAGCTGTCCCTCTTATACTATATTCTTAAAGCACCTTGCATTACATGAAGTTCATTGCAATGGCCTCTGCTTTCTAGTCTCTCCCCTCCAGCAATCCTTACTTGCCCCTCACAGTTGCCAACACGATATCCTTAACACACAAATCCTAATCATTACCCTCTAGGACTAAGTTTCTTAACCAGCAGTCCATGATTGGATTTCATGGGGTCTGTGAACTCTGAGAGGAAAACAATGACAGATTTTCACTAACCTCTGCATTTCCTCCAATTATTTAAAAACCTTATTAGAGAAAGAACCCCATAGGCTTAGGGGTGTGCTGGTAAACATTTAACAACCAGCTCTTTGAAGAGAAAAAAATGTATACCCGAAACAAATTTAATCTGAATTGTTAACATCTTCTATCTCAAATCTAGTCTACACAATCAACAAAACAATAAATCAAGCTCTTAATTTGTAGAGTTTACCATTTCCAAGTTGTGGATTATTACGATGAAAATTTAACAATTGGCTCCGCTGGTTCCAGCACACCCCCTGCTTACCAGACTGTGAATCCATGACACAAAGAAAAGTGAAGAATAGGATAAGCTTACAAAACTCCTCTGTTTGGCATTTCAAGGCCTTCACTTCCTGGCTCCTGCCAACTCTTCCAGACATATTTCACATGATTTTCCTTCCTGTTACTCAGTTCCAGCCTAATTGGTCTTCTCTCTGTTATCTCCACATTGCATTCCATCTCTCATCCCCATCCCTTGGTACATTCCGTGTCTGGAATGCATGCCCTCCTCCCCTTGCCTCTCTTAGCATCCCTGGCTTCTTTCAAAGCAGAGTTCCCGTGTCACCATTACACTTACACTAAGCCAGTTACTGGAGTCTTCTTTATTTCGCAGTCACTATGCATTGACTTTTCTGTGTAGATGTCATTTTACCACTGGTTAAGATGGTTACCACTGGTTAAGACCTACCCTTGAGGGCAGGTACTGTTTGATTTTTGTCTTTGTATCCACAGTGCCCATCATGGTGCCTGGCATGTAATAGGTGCCTAAGAAATCTTTGTCAAATCAAATTGAGCTCAATTAAATTTAAACTCAAAATTAAGTTGAACCCAAGGGCAAATTTTGGAAGGGGCATCAGTTTAGTACCTAATCAAGGACTCTACCCCTAAACCCTTGAAGGACCACTTCCTCCTCCCCTGTCCTGTTTGAATTCTTCCCATCCTTCAAGGCTCTCCCTCCAGGAAGCTTAGCCTGACTGCCTCAAGTCCACAAGGCTCCCTCCTCTGAGCTCCTATAGTCCCCACCTGGTAATCTGGTACTTCACAGCATGCCAGTCTTAGTTCACATCCCTTTCCTCACAAGATCCCTGTTAGGGGCATTCATTTTATAAAAAGGAACATGGTAACTTCAGGAGGCAGCCTAACACAGTGAGAAAAGCACTGGGTATGTAGTCAGAAGATCTAAGTGTGGATTCTGCCTCTGCCACTTACTATCCTATGACCTTGGACAGGTCACTTAATCTCTGGTCTCACTTTCCTCATTGGTAAAATAAAGAGGTTGGACTAGAATTCAGGGGTGGGGAACCTGTGGCCTCGAGGTGTGGCCTCAAGGCCTCAGGTCCCCCATCCCTAGACTAGATGATCTCTAAGGTTCTTACCAGCTCTAAATCTATGATCCCATGAGCTCACGTCAGGTGGCAGAAACGGGCTTGGACTTGGAGGCAGAGTTCTCAGCTCTGTCACTTAGTAGCCATGTGACCTGGGGCAGTCACCGCTGCCTCTGAACCTCAGTTTCTTTCTCTGAGAGATGAAAACAATAATTTTTTGTGTGAATTTCCTGAGGATTGTTATGAGGGATCAAGTGAAAGAAATGTATGTAAAGGATTTTGCAAACCTCAAAACGCTACAGGAATGTGAGCTTCAGGAACTGTCTCCAGCCCCTCAACACTCCTCCTAGCACCTAACATGTGGGTGGGCATCTTTTTCTCCTGTCTTTAGATTTCTAACATGGAATTCTTTTATTTGTGGGAGTAGAGAGGTGAGAAGGTGGGAGTGAGTGGCACATTGAACAGTCTAATCATGGTAGACTTACACCCAAAAAGGAGCTGGCCCACCCAGGCCAGGGGTATATTTCAGGAAATCAGACTATGGGAATGGGACCCTGGGGTGGTACAGGATGGAGAGGGGTCCCTCAAGGAAGGGTGGTGGAGGGGCAGCTAGGTGGCGCAGTGGATAGAGCACCAGTCCTGAAGTCAGGAGGACCTGAGTTCAAATCCAGCCTCAGACCAAATACTTGACACTTGGGCAAAGAATACCGTGACCCTGGGCAAGTCACTTAACCCCAATTTTGCCTAAAAAAATAAAAAGGAAGGGTGGTGGAGGACTTGGAAGCATCCTGGGTTTTGTACTGTCTGGGAGGCGTGAAGTGGGGGCAGCACTCCTCCCTGAAGAGAAAGCATGCCCCCTTTGATGTCAGCGAAAGGGTGCCTGGCCTTGTTGCCCTCATGCTGCTTTTGCAGATTATCTGCCTTGCCCCCACTCCCCCGCCCCAGTTCTCCTTGAAACTCTCTTCCTTACCTTTCTGGATCTGCTCTGTGGGTTCTCCTTCCTGTTAGGGTTCCACTGCCTATCCCTAAGGTGGTCCCCAAAGGTCTGTCCTTGTTCTCTTCAATAAGCCCCGGAATATAAGCTCTTCGAGAATAGGGGTTGTTTTATTCTCTGAACTGGTATCTCTAACATCTAACACAATGCCTGGCACATAGTAGGCACATAGTCAACGCTTGTAGATCAAGAAGTCACTGTGGGGTAGCTAGGTGGCGCAGAGGATAGAGTACCCACCCTGGAGTTAGGAGGACCTGAATTCAAATGTGGCTTCAGACACATAACACTCACTAGCTGTGTGACTCTGGGCAAGTCACTTAACCTCACTTGCCTCACCAAAAAAAAAAAAAAAAGGAAGAAGAAGAAGAAGAAGTCGCTATGGCCAGGCACGTTAGATTGTAAGCTCCTTGAGGGCCAGGATTGTCTATTGCCTCTATTTGGATTCCCATGGCTTAGCACAATGCCTGGCACATAGTAGGTGCTTAATAAATGTTTATTGATCTATTAACTCTGCTAGGAAATGAAGATACAAAGGTGAAAAATGGAAATGTGCACCTGTGTGCATGCACATACACATGTTCTTCTAATACAGGCATTTCTACTTGAAATCATCCCATGCAAATGGCAGGAGGGCACTTAGGGTTTACACAATAGCTCTGGGGAGGGGAGGATATCCCATATCTGGCTCCTTAGTTTCGAGGTCCCATGCAGCTGAGTGAGGGGAATTAGGGAATTCTGTTTTTCACCTGGGGGCACCCTGCATTTAAGAGGTGGGCCCAAGTGGACACAGGAGAACATGCCCCATTAGACGCACCCAGCCACCTGAGGGGTACCTCCACCTGGACGGCCTGCTGCTGCCTCGAGCTCCATGCACACCAAACCAAGCATCTTCCCTTCTCCCCTAACCCTTTTTGCTCCTCCTGACTTCCCCATCTCTCAAAATGATCATCCTGCCAGTGGAACCCTCAGTTGCCTCCTTCCTGACCTCATTGCCCACCATTCCCCTTTCGTGCCTTCTGTGTTCCAGCTAGATTGAAGTGTGAGCTGTCTCCTGATCCTGCCCTGCCCCCAGGGCTAGCCTTCATGCCTGCCTGGACCCTGTTTCGGGGCATGTTTAAGGGCAGCTAGGTGACTCAGTGGATGGAGTTCTGGCCCTGGAGTCAGGAAGACCTGACCTCAAATATGGCCTGAGACCCTAAGCAAGTCATTTAACCTCTGTTTGCCTCAGTTTCCTCATCTGAAAAATGGGGATAATAATAGCACCTACTTCCCGGGGTTGTTGTGAGGATTAAACAAAATAATTGTAAAGCATTTAGCATGGTGCCTGGCACATAGTAAGCACTACATAAATGTTAGCTGCTATTATTATTATTTCCCTTGTCTATCCCTATTATTTAAAATCCTTCTCTTCCTTCAAGGTCCAGCTAAGAAGCACCTCTTCACAGGAAGCCCACCTGCTTTTCCTACCCTAACTCCCTCAAACTAGAAGGGATCTCCCTTTCCTCAGATTTCTCATAGCACTTTGCCTAGAATTCTCCTTGACCCCGTCACATCCTCCTTTGAATCATAATTATTTGTTTATTCATCAAAGAGTCACAGAATGTAATCCATTTTAAAGATAACAAAACTGAGTCTCAAGGAGGTTAGGTGACTTGCCCAAGGTCACACAGCTATGGTGATTAGGACCCAAGTGTTTTGAATCAGAGATTTGCATTCTTTCCACTATCTCTGCTTATTTTTTCATGAGGGTGGGGACTGTGGGTTCTTTCTTTTTTTTTTAATCTTTCTATCCCCTGGTTATGAGCATAGGACTTTGTCTATAGTTGATGTTTCAATTCAACAGGCATTTATTCAGTGCTTACTGTGCACTAGACTCTGGAGATGAGAAGATAAAAAATGAAACAGAAGCTGCCCTTAAGAAGCTAACATTTCTTAGGTGGGGGGGGGTCCCTTCCAGCTCCAAACTGATGAGCCCATAAGCCTATGAGCATGTACCCAAATAAGTAAATACAAAATCATACAAAGAATTCATCTTAAAAATTCTTTTTCTTTTTCATTAATGAGCATTTTTTTTCTCCTTCCCACCCCACCTTGAGAATTGAGAAAAGAGAAAAAACAACAACAACCTTCGTAACAAATAAACAGTCAGAACAAATTCCTATGTCAGCCGTGTCCAAAAATTAGCCAAAGTAATTTTAAGAAGCAAGTACTCTCTTTCTAGAGCACTCTCTGCTCTCTAGAGGGAATGGAAAAGTCTTATGTAATTGGCAGCACTTTGAAAGAAGCTGGAGATGCTTGGAGGCCCAGGTGAAGAGGGAGGGCATTCTGGGCAAGGGGGAAATTCTGTGCAAAGGCCAAGAGGTGGGAGATGGAATTTTTAGATGGAGAACAATTATGATTACTTGTTGAAGCACATTGAATTTCTAATGATTCCTCCATCTTTACATCCATTCAGTTGTTTGGTCCTATGGATTCTTCCTTTGTAACATCTCCTTTTCTCCATTCCCATCACTGCTGCTATTAGAGATAACCAAACACTGATCACCTCTTGCTTAGGTTATTCTGATAGCCTCCTAACTGGCCTCCCTGCCTCTAGGCTCCCTTTTCTCCAATCTACCCTCCACATGGTAGCCAAAGTCACCTTCCAAATATTTACTGAGTCCCAGCTATGATTTTTGTGGTCCCCTCCAGCTCAAAACTCTGTGATCTTGTGGAAAAGACACCATATTGGGCTTAGAGGGCTCCAACTGGCACAGACCCCGAAAACGTTTATGATCTTGGTATACAGACAATCGTAATACAAGGTGAGGCAAGATGGGATATATGTCAGAAGAGAGACATAAGCAAAGGAATAGCAGAAAAACAAAGGAAGATAGCACATCTGGGTGGAGATGCTACTGCTAATGGTAATTAGTAATAATAATAATAATAATACTAATAATATTCTAGTAGGAATTTTCATGGATCTTGAAGGTTTGTAAAGTGCTTTACATACATTACCTCATTTGAGCCACACAACAACCCTGTGGTAAATACTATAGATAAAGCTCCATTTTCCAGATGAGGAAATTGTGTCTCAGAGAAGTTACATGGTTTACCCATGGCACACAACAAGTGAACAGCAGAAATTCAAAAGCTGATCTCTCTGGACTCAGGGAAGATTTCATTAAAGGGTCACACTAGAGTGGGTCTCTGAAGCATCAGGGTGAAGGCCAATATGAGCAAAGATAAAGCAATGGAAAAGCTTAGGGTATACTCAGGGAATAGTGAGTCATCTGGTCTGGCTGGGACACAGAGTCCCTGCTGAACAGTGGCAGAAGATAAGGAAGGTTGGTAAGTTAGGCTGGGGGGCAGACTGGGGAGGACCTTGAATGCTAGGATTAGGAGCTAAGACTTTGTTTTTGAGATGGTGGGGAAGAACAGAATATATCTGAAGAGAAGAGAGACGTGGCTAGAGCTCTGTGCTAGGAATATGACTCAGGCAGCCAGTGTGAAATGGATTGGAGAGAGAGAGACTGGAGGCAGGGAGGCCAGTTAGGAGGCTACCTAAATAATTGAGGCCAGAGGTGAGATGGGTCTGAGCCAGGGTGGGGCATGGATGCAGGGAGGAGGGGACAAAGAAGAGAGACATTACAAAGAGAGGAACCCAGAGGGCGAACTGAATGGAGAGGGTGAGAAAGATGAAAGAGCTAAAGATTTGGAGCCTAACATTTGGAGACTGCCTTGGTCACTGGGAGAATAATGAATCCTTCGATAGAAATTAGATTTACATAGATCCCAGTTCAAGTTCAGCCCTCGAGTTCAAGTCAACCGTCATGTATTAAGCACCTACCATGTGCCAAGCATGGTGCTAAGCACTGGGAATACAAAGGGAGGCAAAAGGCAGTCCTTTGCTCTCAAGTAGCTCATAGTTTAATGGGGGAGATGACATATAAATAACAATGCACAAATGAGATATACAGGATAAATTGGAAATAATGAACAGAGATAAGGCAATTGAATTTTTAATATTTTTCTGAATTACATATAAAAACAATTTTTAACCTTTTTTTTTTTTTGATGAGGCAATTGCGGTTAAGTGACTTTCCCAGAGTCACGCACCTAGTAAATGTTATATGTGTCTGAGTTGAACTCCAGTCCTCCTGATTCCAGGGCTGGTGCTCTATCCACTGTGCCACCTAGCTACCCCCTTAACCTTCACTTTAAAAAATTTTGAGTTCCAAATTCTTTCCCTCCCCTCCCCCTTCCTTGAGAAGGCAAGCAATTAGCTATAAATTATACATATGCAGTTATGCAAATTTCCATATTAGCAATGTTGCAAAAAGAAAACAGACCAAAAAACTGCCCAAGAAAAATAATGGAAGTAAAAAAAAGCATGCATTCAGACTCCATCAGTTCTTTCTCTGGAGGTGGATAGCATTTTTCATTATAAGTCCTTTGAAATTGCCTTAGACCATTGTATTACTGAGAATAGCTAACTCATTCACAGCTGATTGTGGTACAGTATTGCCATTACTCTGAAAACAGCTCACTTCACTTTGTATCAGTTCATATAAGTCTTCCCAGGCTTTTCTGAATGCTTCCTGCTTGTCATTTCTTACAGCACAATAGTATTCCATCACAATCATATACCATTCCCCAATTGATGGGCATCCCCTCAACTTCCAATTCTTTGCCACCACAAAAAGAGCTGCTATAAGTGTGTATGTCCAAATAGGTCCTTTTCAGAAAGACAATAGAATTAAGGGGGGAATCAGGATATGTTTCTTGTAGATGGCAGGATTTTGTCTGGGACCTGAAGAAAACTGGGAAGGCAGGAACAGAAGTAAGGAGGGAGAGGATTACAGCCATGTGGGACAACCCGCATGGACAAAAGAGATGGAGTGTTTTGTGTGAAAACAGCAAGGGGACCGATAATAATAGCTGGTATTTTAAGGTTTAAGGTTTGCAAAATGCTTTTCATATATTATCTCATTAATTACATATTATTTTATATTTTCATATATTATCTCATTAACAACAATCTTGTAAGGTAGATGTCATTATTATCCACTTTTACAAATGAGAAAACTGAGTTTAAGTGACTTGCCCAGGGTCACAGAAGCTAAGTGTCTGAGGGGAGCTTTGAATTCAGGTATTCCTGCCTCTAAATCCAACTTTCTACCCGCTGTACTACCTAGCTGCCACTCTGTGGCAAAACTATAGTTCATGATTTTAAAAAAAAATTTTCCAATTGACACACTCATTTAAATAATTATGATAGCTAATATTAATATAGTGCTTTAAGATTTACAAAGTGCTTTCCATATGTTTTCTCATTTGATCCTCCTTACAACTATGTTGAGAGGTAGGTGCTATTATTATCCCCATTTTACAGATGAAGAAACTGAGGACAACAAAGTTAAATGATTTACCCAGGGCACTCAGAACATGTGTCAGGCAGGATTCTGACTCAGTCCTTCCTTGACTCCACATGTACCACTTTATCCAACCAGCAATCTACAGGTTACCATGAAAATAATTAGAGGATATTCATGCCAGCAGCCCAGGTTGACAGGGCACACAATAGGGATATGTGTGGTCAGAGTACAGTGTACCCACAGCAGCTCACACCTTCGATGCTGCAGGCCAACCATATCAATGTGATGTTCTCTCCTAGCCATCAAATCCCATGTCAATCAGCTGCTCTCTGGTGAAAACGGCTGATCTTCTGGGCTGCCATCTGCTGTCCGTGTATGGGTTAACAAACCTCTTTAGAGCTCTTTTAATACACAGTCAAGGTCTATGGGCCATTCCCCCCAGCCAGGCAGCCATCACATTGGAGAATGACTGGACAAGTTGTGGTACATGCACATAATGGCCTATTACTGTGCTGTAAGAAATGAAGCATATGCCAGAGGGCTATAAAGCTATGCAAGCCCTTTGATCCAGCAATACCACTAGGTATTGTATCCCAAACAGATCATTAAAAAAAGGATCCACATGTACAAAAATATTTGTAGCAGCTCTTTCTGTGATGGCAAAGAATTGGAGATTGAGGGGCTGCCCATCATTGGGGAATGGCTGAACAAGTTGTGTTCTAGGTCTGTATCCCAAAGAGATCATTAAAAAAAGGATCCACATGTACAAAAATATTTGTAGCAGCTCTTTCTGTGATGGCAAAGAATTGGAGATTGAGGGGCTGCCCATCAATTGGGGAATGGCTGAACGAGTTGTGGTAGTATGATTGTAATGGAATACTATTGTTCTATAAGTAATGATGAGCAGGCAGATTTCAGAAAAACTTGGAAAGACTGACGTGAACTGAGGATGCTGAATGAAGTGAGCAGAACTAGGTGAACACTGTACACAGTAACAGCAACACTGTGTGATGGCCAACTCTGACAAACTTAGTCCTCAGCAATACAAGGATCTAAGATAACTCCCAAAGAATCATGATGGAAAATGCTATCCACAACCAAAGAAAGAACTATGGAGTCTAAATGTAGATTGAAGCATACTGTTTTGTCTTTCTTTGTTTGCTTTCTTTCTCATGGTTTTTCCCTTTTATTCTGATTCTTTCTTCACAACATGACTAATGTGGAAATATGTCTAATAGGATTGTACATGTATAGCCTATATCAGATTGCATGCTGTCTTGGGAGGGGGGAGGGGAGGGAGGGAGAGAAAAATTTGGAACTCAAAATCTTATAAAAGTGAATGTTGAAAACTAAAAGAAAAAAAGAAATGAAGCATATGAGGATTACAGAGAAACCTGAGAAATACTTAGATGACCTGATGCAAAGTAAAGTAGGCAGAACCAGGAAACAATAGCACAATGACTACAACCATGTAAATGAAAGAATGACAAACTCAGACTGAAGGCCAAGCACATCTAATGGTCAAGCTGGGCCCCAAAGAGGAGATCTGAGAAGGTGCCAGCCCTTCCTCTTCAGTCACAGTCCTCCAAAGCCTCTTGGCCAGCCATTTCACACAGGACACCCTAGAAACCACGCCACCAAGGGATTTCTTCCCTGTAATCTTGCCTCCCTGATTGGCGATTACCTCTCCTGGAACCTCATTTCAAGAAAGTTCTAACACATCCTTCTTTTCCCTCCTCTCTTTCCCAATGCATCCTTCTCTTCATTCCTTCCTTTCTGGCCACCTCTTCTCTTTGCTTGTACTCTTTCCTTCTGCACCCCCTCCACTTCTAGAATGAGGAACCATGATCAAATCAGCTTGTTCCTTGATGTGGTGTGTCAGTCTATGCAACCATCACCATCTCAGGTAACTTTCTGGCCCAAGGGCCCCTTCCTTCCTGGCCACCCTCCTCTAGATAAGTTGTTGCCCTCACTAGAATAAAGGTTCCTATAGGGCAGGGACCTGCATTTGCTTTTCAGATTTATATCCCCAGGACTGAGCACAGTGCTTGGCACTCAGTAACTGCTTAATAAATGCTTCTTGAGTGCTGAGTAATGGGTGCTTTTCCTGCCTCATTCATTTATTCTTTCATACACTTCACCCTCTGCTTTACAGAGGTAAGAAACTATGAGTGTGGAACAATGCTTATAATGTCAGACTTTTTCAATGTGGTGAATAGTTTTGCTGAACCTTTTTTTTTAAATAAATAATCATTTTTTGAAGAGGAGAGGGGAAAAGGGATATAAGAGGCATATGGCTAGCAGAGTGGATAAAGCTCTGGGCATATTGTTTTCTGGTTCTGCATACCTCACTTTGCATGTTCATCTAAGTTCTTCCCCGGCTTCTCCGTATTCCTTATATGCCTCATTTCTTATAACACAGTAACAGGCCATTATATGCAAGACCTGAGTTCAAATTCAGCCTCAGACACTTACTACCTGCGTGACCCTGGGCAAGTCATCTAACCTCTGCTTGCCTCAGTTTCTTTAACTGTAAAATGGGGATAATAATAGCACCTACCTCAAAGGGTTGTTGTAAGGATCCAAATGAGACGATAATTGTAAAGTGCTTAGTACAACGTCTGGCCTATTGTAGGCACTATTTAAATGCTTATTTTCTTCCCCTCGTCCTCACCATACTGGAAAATTTAAATGATGCAATAACATGTCAATAAAATTTATTTGAATAACTTTTAAACTTAAATTTATTTTAAAATCTTCTTAAAAAAACTTCAGTGTGCTGCTGCAGCCTTAGGCATTGTCTGTTGGCCATGAGAGATGGAGGGTGAGAAAGAACCCTAAGGAACAATTTAGCCCTACTCATAACCATGGCACCTAAAGACCCTTATGGCAGAGATCAGCATAGAAGAGGCATGTCTCGAGTGCCAGAAACTAGCATCTATTGACAGTCCCATGGGTTAAGAGCTAAAGGGGAAAGCTCCCTTTGATGATACATCCCTTGCTTTTCCTTTAGTAGAGTCATTGACCCCAAGAAAGGCCCCAGATATGAAATCCCTTCCTTAATTCTTTCCCCAACCTGGATTAATAGTTAGGGTCTGTTCTCTTGACACTCAAGGAGGAAGAGTTTCAGGAGGTAGTTGGAGAAGCAGGGAGAGGGTCAATTAATATCCACAATGTTCCATAAACTACATAGCCACATCATGTTGAATCCCCGTCCTATGAATATTGGGGTGGATCAACTGAGAAAGAAGATTGCAGATGGGGATGGGGGACTAGACCCAGAATCTTCCATTTTTAATATTCTAAGCATTATTTCCTATCATCTGCTATTTCAAATCTTAAAGCCCAGCCAGTGTCACCTTTGGAGGGGAAGCTGCACAACCCTTTGGTTGAATTTGGGAAAGGCAAGAGATAAAGAGTTTAAAGGCTGTGCGCCCTCTGGTGGCCAGTGGTGAAACTTTTGGGAAGTCATACCATGTGAAGGCCGGAGAGGAACTGAAGTGGTAATTGGGCTGGTGGCCCAAGAATATCGCCACCTTGTGGACAGCTCAGATATTGAACACCCTCGTTAGATAACAGTGATACATCACAGACTTCGGGAATACAGCCCAAAGGGAAATTTGCTGCTGCTCCCTCAGTGCCCCAAGTACCTTTTGGTGATGCTGAAGGCGTTGCAGGATCTTAAACTAAAAGAGCCCTCAGACATCATCCAGTCCCATTCCTGTAGCTGAAGACTAAAGCTCTGGATTAATATGTATAGCTATTACTTTGACCTCTCTCTCCCAGAGAGAAGTTGGCTGCACCTTGAGGTGAAGTTCATAGAGAGATCTAGGCCTGGAGTCAGGAAGACCTGAATTCAAATCTGGCTTCAGATACTTCCTAGCTGTGTGATGTTGGCCAGGTTGCTTAACCTCAGTTTGCCTCACCTGTAAAATGGGCATAATAATAGCACCTGCCTCGAAGGGTAGTTGTGAGAATCAAATGAGGTAATTTTTTAAGTGCTTAGCATAGTGCCCGGCATATAATAGGTGATACATAAATGCTAACTATTATCATTATCTCCCCCTCAAAGTTCTAGGCTTATCCTTGAGGAATTGGGGGATATCTTCTCTACTGCTCTCTCAAGATTCCATCTTGGATATATTCTTCCCACTCAGCTACCAGTGACTAGCACTTGGATTCCATTTGAGCAATTAACATCAATTAGCTTTTACAAAGGGATATTTATTTCAAAGACATAGCCAGAACAGAAGAACAAGCATCTTCAAGGGTCATTTTACCTTACACTACCTCAACCTCTAGGAAGAGTTTAGTCAGATTTAATGCATTAGCTACATAGCATTGGTACCACCAAGTTCACAACCAAACATAGCATCATCTTCTCCTCATCGAGGTATCAGTGTCGGGTTGGCTGCAAAACCTGGTGCGGATTCTACTCTCAGAGTCACAGACCTCATGTGACTCACTCTCCCTAGCCTTTGAAACCGACAAGGTTGTAGCCTCCAGATTAATCTCCCTAGTCTAAAACTGAAGGACAGACGCCGAGGCAAAGAACCAGGGACTGTAGCCTTTGAAACTCCTCCCTGGTCGGTTATATGTTGTAGCCTGCTCATATCCACCGGGTACTTCTTCATTCTCTTCTAAGCAGCTAGGTGACTCAGTGGGGAGAGTCCTGTAGCACTCGTATTCAGGGAGACAGCCCCAGACACTTATTAGCTACATGACCCTGGGCAAGTCACTTCATCTCTGCCTGCCTCAGTTTCCTCATCTATAAAATGGGGATAATAACGACACCCGTATCAATAAATATCGCACAGGAAAAAAAATTAAGTATCACACAGAGAGAACAAGCGCTAATTAAGTCCTTCTTGTGTGCCAGATGCTGTGCTACATGCTTTACAAATAGTATCTCATTTGATCCTCAAAACAATCTTGGGAGTTGTTGTTCAGTGCTGACTCTTCACGATTTCTTTTTTTTTTTTTTAACAAAGATACTGAAGTGGTTTGACATTTCCTTCTCCAGCTCATTTTCCAGATGAGGAAACTGAGGCAAAGAAGGGTAAGTAGCTGGCCCCGGGCCACACAGTTAGGAAGTGTCTGAGGTCAGATTAAAACTCAGGAAGATTGAGTCTTCCCGACTTCAGGCCCTGGGCTTTTTGCACCTAGCTGCCCAATTAACATCGGAAAGACCAGTCAGATGAAGGATGTCTATTGTCCAGATTACGGTGGGCGTTTGGATGAGCACCCTAGAGAGCTTGGCCATCAATATGTTTACCTGGGATGGCAGTACAAATTGACAAGTTGTGTTGCCAAAGCTTCTGGCTTGGCCCAGAAACTCCTCAGCTCTATTACCATCTCTCTTCATTGCTCTCTTCAGGGCCACATGTCTCCCTGGTGGGGCTGAATGGATGGGCAATGATCTCATTTAGGAAATTATATCTGATTCCTAGGACAGACCCTCTTCTTTCTGTCCTTCTCAGCTCTAGTTCTCTTCAATTCCCTCCCCAAAGGCCCGAGGGTTGCAGTCCAGGTGCATGAACTGGCCAAGAAATAATTCATGGAAAGAATCTCACAGGTCACCTCATCTCACCCCCTCATTAAACACAAGGGTTAACTACGGTCACACTGCTGGTGTCTGAGGCTGGATCTGAACTCAGGGCTTGTTGACTCCAGGTCTAGTGTTCTATCCATTGTCAGTGATTTTTAAAATGTTTTTGATGCTTTTTAAAAACCTCATTGTTGTGTCCAAGTTGCGTCCAAGACCAATCAACCTCCCATTCGAGCTCTCCCCTGTAACAAGTAATGCCTTTGGTGGCGCCGATTCTTGTATCTTTTATGCTGGGTGCATTGTTACAATCCATGGCTAGAGTTCATCGGGCAGGGGTTAACACTCCTGCCCTTATGCTAACTACCTTTATTGTCGTTGTTTCTATGATTGAATAACTTAGAAATTGTTCAAGCAAAAAAAAAATCAACCATTGACCATATCTGAAAGAAAATGTATGCCCTCTTCTACACCCGTGTTCCATCACCCGTTTGAGAGAGATCTCTAAGGCAACCTTCACCATCAAGTCTTCTGAGGGCTTACAGTGATCAGAATTCTGAAGTCTTTCAAGCCTATTCACCTTTACATAATTGCATAAATTGTCTATATATAGCTTCCCAGGTTTCCCTGAATGATTGCTATTTATCACTTCTTACACTGTTGGATTATACCTGTTTACCACAATTTAGTCAGCTATTCCCCAACCAAGGGGCACCCATTTCCTCTCCTGCAAGTTCCATAGGGTGGCATCTAAAATGGACCTTTTTCTCTGTCATTGACCTCCTTGGGGCACATGCCCAGTGGTAGGATCAAAATATTTACATAAGGTCATTGAGAGAGAGAGAGGAGAGAGAAAGAGAAAAGAGAAGAGAGGAGAGAGAAAGGGAGAGAGAAAGAGACAGAGGAGAGAGACAGAAGAGAGAGAGGAGAGGAAAGAGAGAAAGAGGAGAGAGAGAGAGGAAGAGAGAGGAGAGACAAGAGAGAAAAAGAAAAGAGGGGAGAGAGAAAAGAGAAGAGAAGACAGAGAAAGAGGAGGTAGAGAAGAGAAAAAAGAAAGAGGAGAGAGAGGAGGGAGAGAGAGAGAGAGAGAGAGAGAGAGAGAGAGAGAGAGAATGCATTGTTGAACAATACCAACTAGGGACATTAGAAAAGGCCTGCCATAGCAGGTAACTAAGGTACCTTGAAGGAAATGAAAGATGCATTAATTCCTCCATCTCTGTTTCCCTAACTGAAAAACAAATTGAATGCTAAAAACAAAGAAAATTATATTGATTTTGAGCTGGAGGAGAACTTAGGGCAACCAATCTGAGCCCCTCATTTTGCAGGCAAGGACAGTAGGAGACCAGAAAGGTGAAGGGATTTGCCCAAGGTCACCTAGGCAGAAAGGATCAGGGCCAGGCTTTTCTGATTCCAGGGTCCTCCCAATCAAGACAGCCTAAGTCCCAGGGCAGACATTCCAGAGCATGGTTAAGCCCTTCAGGGTACTGTCTGTGGTCCAAGAGAGAAGTGGTCTGATGGTAGCCAGCATTTTCTTTGTCCTTCAGCTGTAACGTCCTCCTAGCCATAGTCATCTTCCCCTCTGCAAAGTGCTTGGGGAGGTCACAACCTGCCAGGCAACCAGCACCCAAAGCCAGGAGCTCCTGACCTCTTGAACTCAGGAGGCTGCCACCCAGACCAAGTACATCTCAAGCTCATCATTCAATCACCTGTGCTAAGGGAAAGACACACAAGCCAGAGGAGGCAGGTGGGGCCCTCAAGTCCAGCCTCAGGCTCTTCTAGATGAGCTCTGCTCAGGATGCCACGTATAAGCAGCCTCCACAGCTGGCCAGCCTTGGGCAGGGAGCAGATATCCTTTACCCTCCTCCCTCCTTACTGGAAGTCTGAGGAAGAGTTTGAGGAGTCCTGGCATATTCAATAGATAGGAAGAAAATTGGCAAAGCTCCAGGGTTTAGGATGAGGGGAAGGTACACTTTGTTCCTTCTCAGGGTACAAGGGTAGGGGGAATGGCCACTCTGCTCCTGGCCTCATGGCTCCAAGGCAAGGGTGGGACACTGTGTGGGAACAATGAGGGGAAGCTCCCATTTACATCTCTGTTCGCCCCACAGTCTATAAGTGAGGGCCTCTACCCCAGCCTGGTCCATGAGTGCAGAGAAGATGGAGCTGCCATTGCAAGGAAGCCTGCTCTTGCTTCTACTCTCAGGATTTGGCTTCACTGAGACCCATGAGCCTCCCACCTGCCCAGGTAGAATCTGCTCCCCATAATGCCCCTTCCCCCCACCCCACCAGGACAGGGAATGCCTACCTGCCACTTCATCAGGCTGTTGTCAGTGAAAGAAGGGGACTCCAGGTGCACGCAGCAGGAGATGGGAGAAAAGGAAGAGCAAAGATCTCTGGGAGGAAGTGGCATCTGAGCTGCTCTTTTGGAGGATCAGGAGGACTTCTCCTGAGAATCTAAAGGTGCCTCAGAGGGTATTAAAAATCCAGTTTCCCCCTCCCCCAGTGATTTCAGAGAGAAAGACATTGAGGCCCAGAGAAAGGAAGTGATTTGCTGAAGGTCACACAGCAAGTAAACTGAAGAGCTGGGACTAGAACCCCTCATGTCCTGCCTTAGCCCAAGGTCCTTTCCATTACCACATGATCATTGGAAGATAGGAGGAGGGCAAAGGAACAGGACAGGAAAGGTTCCTGGGGCTTTAGGGAGTTTGAGGGTCCTCCATGCCCAACCCAAGCCAGTCAATTGATAAGCATTTGTTGTTGTGAGTTATTTTCAGTCGTGTCTAACTCTTTGTGACCCCATTTGGGGTTTCCTTGGCAAAGA
>NW_020954555.1:2549298-2559309 GCF_900497805.2 Vombatus ursinus | reverse complement strand
CACTGGATCAGTTTGCCATTTCCTTCTGCAGCTCATTTTACAGATAAGGAAACTGAGGTAAACAGGGTTAAATGACTTGACCAACGGCACACCTCTAATAAGTGTCTGAGGCCTAATTTGAACTCAGGTCCTCTTGACTGCAGGGCCAGCATTCTATCCACTGCACCACCTAGCCATTCTTCAATAAACATTAGGTACCTACAGAGATGAGGAAGGAGAGGGTTCCAGGCATGGAGAACAGCTGAAGAAAATGCCCGGTGTTAGGAGATTGAAGTACCTTGTTCAAGGAGCAGCCAGGAGACTGTGTTGCTAGATCAAAGAGTACACAGGGAAACTGGGATGAATTAGTGCCTCACTTGTAAGGTGTAAGAAGACCAGAAAGGTGGGGGAGGCAGGTTATGCCGGGCTTTGAAAGCCAGTGGAGATCCTATTTGATCCTTGAGGTGACAAGGAACCAAGTGGGTTGATTGGGTAATAGGGTAATGTGAGACGTGCTCTTTAAGGAATGTCACTGGCAGCTAAGTGTAAGGTGGATTAGAGCAGGGAGACACTTGAGGCAAAGGGCCCCCCCCCCCCCCACCGCCCTGCTTCCAGCAGGCTATTGCAATAGTCCAAGCAGGAGGTGATGAGGCCTAGCACCAAGGGAGCACCAGTGTCAGAGGAGAGAAGGGGATATATGTGAGAGATGTCACATAGGTAAAATCCATAGGCCTCAGCAACAGATTGGATATGAGGGATTGAAAGAGGTGAGGCTAATATCTAGGCTGTGAGCCTGGGTGACTGGGAGGATGGTGGTCTCCTCAACAAGAAGAAGGGAAAGTTTTGGGGGGAAGGTGAATTCAGTTTTGGACATCCTGGCCTCCTTCAGCTTAGATCTTTTTTATTCAATAACATCAGGCCTGGACGCAAAAAAGAAAAACTCTGTGCTGGGCTCAGCAGGCAAGAACCTTGAGCCCCTGGAATCTGGCAGGCTCAGGAAGGGAGGAGGCTCCTGGGGAAAGCCCCTAAGCTGGGAAGACCAGTGCATTTGACCCTATCCTCAGCCTGCTCCCAGGGCTCCTTGCATCTCCCCCAGGCCCCTCCGTGGACCCTCCCTACTCAGCCGGACACCTGGCTCTCCTCAATTCCCACCTCTTCCCCTTCTGTTCTTCTTAACTCCTTCCCCTTCCCCCTTGGAAGGAGGAAGATTTGAGCTGGGGTTTGAAGGGTGGGTAGGATGTCAAACAGTAGAGATCATCTCAATCCTAGAGGGGCCAAGTGACTTGTCCAGGGACAACCCAGTAGTAGTTAGTTGTTGTTGGGTTGTGTTTGACTCTGTGGGGTTTTTCTTGGCAAAGATACTGGAGTGGTTTGCCATTTCTTTCTTCACTGTGTCCCATTTTATAGATGAGGAACTGAGGTGAAGTGACTTGCCTAGGGTGGCAAAGATAGTCAGTGTCTGAGGCCAGATTTGAATTCAGATCTTCCTGACTCTAGGCCCAATGCTCTACCCACTGTGCCACCTGACTGCATCCAGTAAGTAGCAGAGTTTGGGTATAAAGCAGCTCCTAGGACCAAGTCTAGACCCAAGGCTCTCTTTATTAGGCAACACTGCTTTAGCAGGGTGTCCCAGGAATGGAGGACAGGGCACCCAAAGGCAGAGAAACAGGGACAAGTGGTCCACTTGGGTTGAAGCAGATAATATGTGAAGGGAGGCTTGGGAAATAAGTCAGTGTCTGATTGTGGTAGGCCTTGAATGCCAGGTGAAGGGGCTTTAACCCTGGAGGTGGCAAATGAGAAGCCTATTGAAGAGCCTACTGTGTGCCTGATACTGTAGGAGTTGCTGGGAATACAAAGACTCAATGAAATGGTCCCTACCCTCACAGAGACAATGTTTCACTCAGGGATACAATGAATACAAAGTAATTTCAGGGCACTGAGGAGCCATAGAATGTCTCTCAAGGAGGGATGTGATAAGGTAAGATCTGCCCACAAAGAATTTGCCAATCTGGGTGAAGGACAGTGTAGAGAGGGGAAAGGCTGAGGGGCAGCAAGAGCTGTTTTGGGGCTCGCTAGGACAGAGGTGACAAGGGCCTAAATTGGGGAAGTGGCCATGTGTGATGTGATAGGTCAGGAGTAGATGAGTATGAAAGGTTGTGGAGGTATAATTAAAATATGTAATATATAATATATAATTAAAATATATAATATATAATTAATAATAATAAAGCTAGCAGTTATATAGCACTTTACAAATATTATCTCATTTGATCCTGGGAGGTAAGTACCATTATTTTCCCCATTTTACAGATGAGAAAACGGAGGCAGGCAGAGGTGAAATGACTTGCTCAGGGTCACAGGGTTAGTTGTGACTGAGGCCAAATTTGAACTCTGGTCTTCCTGGCTCTAGATTCAACACCACCTAACTGTCATCACCTAGGTGCCAGCAGTTGACCGACCTGCCCTCCATTCGCTTCCCTCCCCCCATGATTTCGTTGTCAATTTCCTTCTACAGAACCCAAAGTTTTGGATACCAGCAAAATAATGGTTCTGCAGGGCTGCCCAGGACCCACAGGGGCAGCTGGAAGCCCTGGGGAAAAGGGGGCACCAGGCTCTACAGGTGAGAAAAGAGAAGTGGGGGAGGTGGGGAGGTTTCTCTTTGACAGAGGTGGGGTTTGGGACTTTTGGGAGGTCTCCCTCTGTCCTGAGACAGAAGGATGAGATGCTAGGCAGTCCCGAGAGGTGCCAGGCTCATGGACGCTGCTATCGTTACCTTGTTTCAGGACTGCCAGGGCCACCAGGGAAAGTCGGACCCAAGGGGGAACCTGGTGAGTGAGTCCTCTCTCCATCGGAGCTCCCCAATCTCTCTGCTCTGGAATCACATGGGTTTGCCCCTCTCTGGCTCAGTGGGCATCTGAGGCAGAGAGGCAGCCCGTGGCTGGGGAGTTCCTAGGTCCTTCTGCCCTTCCGCAAATAGCAACCAAAGAGCTCCAGTTTACGAGACCCTTTCCTCAGAAAGGTAGCTGATGTTTGCACGGCCAGTGCGAAGGTCTGCCAGGCCTGTTCCATGACCATCTCACCTTGTTCTTAAAACAGCCCTTTGAGTTAATCACTACAGGGATTGACCTCATTTTACATTCGAGGAAACTGAGTCTCAGAGAAGTAAAGAGACCTTCCCCCAAGTGGTCCCACAGTGGTAAGATTGGGAGCAGTCCTTGACCCTGGTTCTTCCCTGAATCTGAAGCCAACTCCAATACTCTTTCCACTTCACCGATACAACTATTCTCTTGCTGATGAGGAAATTCAGAATCAGAGACTGTAGCAAGCATCAGAAGTGGGATTTGAACCCAGCTCTCTTTGACTCCAAAGCTAGGGTCTTCTCCCCTCCCCCACTGCTCCACACACTTGATTCTTCCCCCACTAGAAGTTGAATTTCTGAGAGTTGGGGGTTTTAGGGAGAGGAACAAGGTTTGGATGAGCCCTCCCACTCTCCTCACTTGAATACCTCAACTTTTCTGGGGTCCCAGGTAGGTCTCCTCCACTGCTCAGGTCACCCCAACCTCACAGACCTCCTCCCCCCAATCCTGACCATTGCCTAGGGGACCAATGACATGTCCGCTGAGGTAACATACGGCTTGTTTCCCTGGTGCCAGGAGATGCCATGGACATGTTGAAGCAGTGCCAGGCAGGTAAGGAGATCCCTAGAGGATTGATCTCTGAGTGCTCTTGGGGCAGGCAACTGGGGGAAAGGGCAACCATTTCAAGCCTAGGCTGGGTGCCTTTTTCCCTGGAACTTCTGAAAAGTTGGGTCCTAGCTGTGTCCTGTGTCCCTGTGTCCTGAAATTTCTCCTCCTCTGAGGTCCAAGACCCTCCACACTGAGGGGTGGGAAACTGAGGCACAGTTTGGAGACCCAGGTATCCTGTGTCTACAGTCTCTTGAACTCAGCCTCAGTTCTAACACCAGTGGTTGAGCGGGAGGCCAAGAAGGGAGTCTTATAAGAGTCTTGGGATTGTAGTTTTTGGGCAGGGTTGCAACAAGGGTTCTGCTGTGAGACAGAGATCAGGAGCCCCTGGTGGGATTGGAGGGGGGGGACTGTTAAGAAGGGGAGGTACTGAGGCCGGTTGCTGGAATCCCTAAGAGGAAGGAATTGGGGAAGGGGTTTAGTGCTGGCTGGCTGGGGAGGAGCTGCAGGGAGCCTTGGGGAGGCTGAGGGGGGCAGGGGATGAAGAGATCAAGGGATTGGAAGGGGAAAGGGACACTGGTCGGAGAGGGAGCTGGAAGGAATACCACAGCGCTGGCCCTTCTGACTCATCTAGGACCCCAGGACTGCAGGGAGCTGCAGAGTCGAGGAGCGTCCCTGAGTGGCTGGTACCAGCTGTGCCTGCCCAATGGCAAGGTCTTGCCTGTCTTCTGTGACATGGCCTCTGCTGAGGGGGGCTGGCTGGTGAGTGCGCCCTGGGCCTGTACCTCTCAGGGTTGCCCCAAGAGGGCGGTAGAGCCCCATAGAGTGGGGCTAAGCCTTGGCTGGTTGGATTCTGCCTGGCACTGAATGAGACCGGAAATCCCAGACACCAGCCCTGCCCTCGGGGAAGCTGACAGTCTAGTTGGGGACACAAGACATGGGCACATAAGAAATGGACAGAGAACACCCCCAAACAATGAAAGTTCCACGGAAGGAGATGCCTGTGGGTGGAAGTAATGAGTGGTGGAGGGGGCTGCCTGGAGGAGCTAGGACCCAAGCAGGTCCCTGGAGGATGAAGGAGGGAGGCTTTCATTAGGTGGAGAGGGTGAAAAAGAATCCATTGCTAAGTCAATCAACCAGCACCGATGAAATGTTTACAGTAGTGCCAGGCATAGGGCAGCTAGGTGGCCGAGTGGACAGAGTGCTTCCTCAACCTCTGATTTCACTTTGAGATCTACATCAAGATCTTTTATGACAAACATTTACTAAAGGTCTGGACCAAAATTCTCCGTGGGATTCATGTCAAATCCTCCCCTGATTTAATAGACTCAGCAGCCTTGAAGCCGGTCCTTCCTCCCCACCTCCTTTCTGAAGAAATAAGGACTGGGTCCCCTGGAGGTCAGGGAGGGAGAAGCTTTTCTCTTCTGGCAGAGTCCTCAGTTCCTTGACCCCTAGGTCCCTCACCAGGTGTTCCAGAGACGTCAGGATGGCTCTGTGGATTTCTACCGACCCTGGGCATCCTACAAAGCTGGCTTTGGGAGCAAGGAGTCTGAATTCTGGCTTGGAAATGAGAACCTATATCAGCTGACCTGTGAAGGTAAGCGATTCAGGCCCACGGCCTTCTGCACCTTGGCCATCCCAAGAGTCACTTCTCTGAGGCTTGCTTCTCTTTCTCAGATCTCAATTCACCAAATATTTACTCAGCTCAACTATGTGCAGGGCACTGTGCTGGGAACTGGGGAAACGAAGTGAAATAAGATGCAATTTTTGCCCTCAAGAGTTGACTTACAGTCCAGTGGGGGATGGGGAGTGGGGAGAGGAGGAGATGCTGTAAGAGCAAATGAGATAAGAGCAAAAGGTCGTAGTACCATAGATTTCGATCTGCAAAAGACCTTAGCAGAGCTGCTACCTCCCTAGAACCAATTATTTCTGCCCTACATGAAAAAATTTCTTATTTGCTCTAGTCCTTGGTCCAGTCCCCTCATTTTACAGATGAGGAAACTGAGGTGCAGAGGACATGACTTGCTTAGATTCACCCAGGTAATATGAGCCAGGATTTGAACCTGATTCCAGATATAACGGATACTACCATGCAAAATGCTGTGGGGAATGTGCAGGGAGATGTGTGAGAAGAACACTTTCATCATATCTAGGGTGGAAACAATGGAGAAACCGGCACATGAGCTGGGACAGACCTTCCCACACAGAAATCCTGGTATCCTAGACCTAAAGCTGAAAGGCACCTCAGGGGCCACCCTGGTTTTACAGATGAGGAAACTGAGGCCCTTGGAGGGAAGGTGACTTGCATAAGGTGTCTCAGGTAGTAAATAGTAGAACCAGAATTTGAATTCAAGGCCTCTAAATCCAGCACATTTTTCACTATTCCCCACTATTGGCAAATTCTCATTCATTCCAAGCACTTAGGCACAGAGATGGCAGGAAGCAGGACAAACAGACATTAATGATTCCTCAGGACATTCTCCAGTGGAAAACCCCAGGGACCTTTGCTTGGCCCTGGGCTGGTTCAAATTTTTATCATTATCTTGGAGAAAGATTCATCAAATTTTCATTAACACCAAATAACACACTGGGAGTCAGGATCAGGATCCAAAAAGATCTCGACAAACTAGAGCATTGGGCTGAACTGAATAAAATGAAATTCAAAAAGGATAAATGTAAAGTTTTACACTTGGGTGCAAAAAATCACTTTTATCATTACCATGTGGGAGAAGAACAATTAGATAGGAGTGTTTTAAGGATGAGATCAGGGAGTTTCATTGGACTGCAAGCTGAAATGGAGTCAGTACCATGAGGTGGCAAACAAGAAAATTAATAAAACCTTAGGCCCCCAGTAAGATGGTCATAGCTTCCAGAAAAATGAAGATGATCATCTTTCTGTATTCTGCCCTGGTCAGACCAGGAACTGAACTGTGTTCAGGACTGAATGTAGTAGTTTAAGAAGGGCAAGGAAGAGTGTCTAGAGGTGGGTAACCAGGATAGGGAAGGGCCTTGAGCCTAGGTCATTTGAGAATTAGTTGAAGGAACCCAGAATGTTTGGCCTGGAGAAGAACCACTATTTGAAGGGGGGAGACAAGTGGAAGAGGGATTGCACTGGTTCTGTTTGTCAGAACTCAGAAGTTACAGAGGAACAGGGGATGTCAGGGGAAATCTTGCTAATAATTAGAGATATCCTTAAGTTGAATGAGTTGCCCTCAGAGGTAGTGAGTCCCCATCTTTGGACGGTTCGCTAACCATTTGTTGGGGATGTTGTGGTGGATTTTAGGCACAGGTTGAACTAGATTTTCTCTGAAGTCCTTTCCAACCCCAAGATTTTGTGATTCTCTGAGGTTGTGTTGAGGAATGAGCCCACTTTGAGGGGCAGCGAGGTAGCGCAGTAGACAGAGCACCAGCCCTTTAGTCAGGAGGACTTGAGTTCAAATCTGGCCTCAGACAAAACACTTGACACTTACTAGCTGTGTGACCCCGGGCAAGTCACTTAACCCCAGTTGCCTTCAAAAAAAAAAAAAACCAAGACCACTTTGATTATAGCAGGAAGGGGAAGAGAGTGAGGCAAGGCAGCTGGGATCCAAGTTGTGAAAAACCTGGATCAGGAATTTATACTCTACTTGGTATGAAATGGGGAGTCACTAATGGTTTTTTGAAGAGAGGAGTAACTGGGAAGCAGATTGAAAGATGGTTTGGAGAGGGAAGAGGCTGGATGAAGGTCCAGTCTCATTTTACAGATGAGGAAACTGAGGCCCAGAGAACATGACTTGCTCAAGATCACACAGATAATAAAAGCCAGGATTTGAGCCTGATATAATGTTTTTTCCACTACACAATGCTATGAGACAAAATGCTGTGGGGAATGTGGCTAGGGTGATACTTCAGGAGAAAGGAGATGACTGTGGTACTAGCAGCCTTGCTATGGCAGGAATGTGGAAATGGGCTGGGTGACCATCTGGTTTCCCCCAGAGTCCTAACTAGCTTGGAGAAAATTGGGACTAAACCTAAACTGCTAGCATTCAAGGGCATGCCCTCGCCTCCTCTTCAGGGGCAACCATACCCACAGGTCACATCTGACCCTATTTTTGCTGGAGGTGAAGGAATTCCTCTTTATACCTCTGCCTTCTTCCCACCCTGAAGCACCCAGGGAACTCCCAGTGGAGCTGGAAGACTTCAATGGTACCCAGACCTTTGCCCACTACCAGGGCTTCAGGATCCTGAGTGAGGCTAACAAATACCAGCTGGTTCTTGACAAGTTCCTCAAGGGCAGTGCGGGTAGGTTGGCAGGGGGAGAAGGAACTGGGGCCTCTGGAAGGAGGAACCAGGAACGAGGAGGGCCATTGGGGAGGGACTGAAAAGAAGGAAGTGAGCATGGGGTGCCGCCTTCCTTAGTGCCTTGGGGATGGACCCTTCTAAAGTCACCCATGGCAGAACTTTTTCACCTAGTTTTGATGGACGAAGAGATGGCTACACAGAAAGGGCTGGGGAACTGAAGAGCCTGAGAGGCCTTAGAAAGTGATGGGAGGAGAGGTGAAACTCATTGATCTCTAAAGTTCCTTATAATAATTTAGATTCTTGGGGCAGCTAGATGGCACAGTGGGTAGAGCACTGGCCCTAGAGTCAGGAGGACCTGAGTTCAAATCTGGCCTCAGACATTTGATACTCACTAGCTATGTGACCCTGGGCAAGTCACTTAACCCCAATTGCCTCACCAAAAAAAAATTTAGATTCTAGTTTCTAGAGCAGGCAGTATGACATCATGGAAAGAACTTAGATCTGGAATCAGAGGACCTCAGTTTGAATTCTGACCCTGATATTTATAATGTCATTTAACCTCAATGGGCCCCAGTTTCATCTGTAAAATGGAGTTGACCTCTGAGGCCTCTATGTGCTTCAAATCCTACCATCATTTTGATTAAAGCCCACATTTTCTGGATTCAGAAAATGAGACCCAGATTGGAGAAATCACCTCCTTGAGATCACATAGCAAATTAGCATTACAGCCAGGATTAGAACCCAGTTCTCCTGTCTCCTAGCCCATTATCCCACACTACCTCTCTTTATGTACCTGTGTTTGGCTAGAAGGGGGTGACCAGGGAACAGAGAAGGAAATGGGAAGTAGGGAAGACAGGCTGCCAGAGGAAGCTCTCTTTCTTATTTGCTCCCTCCAGGGGATTCCTTGACTTATCATAGTGGAAAGCCCTTCTCCACCCATGATGCTGATAGTGACATCCACAGTGACAATTGCGCAGTCATGGTGCAAGGGGCCTGGTGGTATGCAAACTGCTATAAATCCAACCTCAATGGACGCTATGCAAGTACTAAGGCTGGGGCATACAAGTATGGCATTGACTGGGCCACTGGGCTAGGAGTGGGCCACCCCTACCGTCGAACCTTAATGATGCTCCGTTAGGCACCTGGGGGGTGGTACTACAGCATCCCATGTGACCTAAGCTTAGCAAGCCATTTCCCTTCTGCAGATCTCTCTAAGATCCCTCTAACACTGACTTCTTTTAAGTTCTAAAGTCCCTCCTCATTTTGACATTCTGTATTTGTAGGGTGCTAACATCTCTAATATTTTATATTCTAATAGTCTGTTCTAAAGTCTCAGCTCTAAGTTAAGTCAACAAGCTTTTATTGATCACTTACTATGTGCCAGGCACTGGGGATACAAATACAAGCAAAAATCCTGGACCTCAAGGGGCTTATATTCTAATGGAAGAAGACATTATATAAAGGAAACTGACAAAGCAAGATGAGGTGGTGGGTAGGGAGAGCCATTCACATGCTCGGGCATGATGGGGAGGTCCAGAGGATGAAGGCTATTTGGGTCCTTCCTCAGAATGAAGGTTCTGAGCTCAGCAATGGGAGAAAGGGGTCACCCTTCTCAAACATTCTATGTTCTAAGTCTCTTACCAGTTCTAACAGTCTACATTTAAGGTTCCTTCTGACTCTAACATTCTCATTTCTAAGGGGTTTCTGGTTCTAATGTTATCTGAATCCCTCATTCTGTTTCTTGGGATTTCTGGCTCCTTTAAGACCTTCTACCTCCCTGAGTCCAGCAGCGAACTTAGCTATGGCCCCTAGATAGATGTACCAACTACAATGCCCTCTGATAAAAAACAATAAAATAAAATCATTGTTAAGCCTTCCTGGCCTCCCTCAAATGTTAGCATTCAAAAGAATCACTCTAAAAAAAAAATCACTCTCCTCCCTTTGGTACCTATCCCTCTTGCCTCACCACACCCCCCCACAACATGCTCTAGAGCAAAAGTTCTAATCTGGAGCCTGTGAACACAGAGATAGATAGATAGATAGATAGATAGATAGATAGATAGATAGA
>NW_020954555.1:2506247-2549230 GCF_900497805.2 Vombatus ursinus | reverse complement strand
GATGGATGGAAGGATGTTGTGTCTTTTCAGCTATCTCCGACTCTTTGTGATCCCATTTGGGGTTTTCTTGGCAAAGATACTGGAGCAGTTTGCCATTTCCTTCTCCAGCTCATTTTACAGATGAGGAAACTGAGGCAAACAGGGTTGAATAGCTTGCCCAGGGTCACACAGTTATTAGTAAGTATCTGAGACCAGATTTGAACTCAAGAAGATAAGTCTTCCTGACTTCAGGCCCAGCACTCTATGCACTATGGCGCCACCTAGCTGCCCCCTTTATTTATGTGGGTAATATCTATCAATATTTACCATATTAGAAATTTAAGGCATCTTTTATCATTATGAATATAACTTTTACTTTGTGGACCTTCCAGAAATCCCTGGACCTAGATCTAAGGAGGGAGGAGTAAAATGATTGCGATGGTGAGAGCTCAGTTGAGATTTGGAAATATAAATTAGTAGTGGACCTAAACTGGACAGTTGTATTATTTCACTGGTGGCTAGGTGGCACTATAGTGAATAAAGTGCTGGGCCTGAAGTCAGGAAGACTCATCTTCCTGAGTTCAAATCTGGCTTCAGACACTTCCTGGCTGTGTGATCCTGAGCAAGTTATTTAACCCTCTTTGCCTCAGTTTCCTCATCTGTAAAATGAGCTGAAGAAGGAAATGGAAAACTGATCCAGGATCTTTGCCAAGAAAATCCCAAATGGGGTCAAGAAGAGTTGAACATAACTGAACAAAAAACATAAACAAAAGCCCTTTTTTGGGGGGGGGGGTAAGTCCTCAAGAATTTTTAAGAGTGTAAAGGAGTCCTGAGACCAAACAATTTGAAGACTACTATTCTATCACAGTCTCCTCTCAATTAGCTTATGAAGCAGCTAGATGACATACTAGATGGCACATGGAGTCAGGAAGACCTGAATTCAAATTGGCCTCGGACACTTCCTAGCTGTGTGGCCCTGGGCAAATCATTTCACCCTGTTTGCCTCAGTTTCCTCATCTGGAAAATGAGCTGGAGAAAGAAATGGCAAACCAACCCAGTATTTCTGCCAGGAAAACCCCAGATGGGGTCATGAAAAGCTGGACAAGACTGAAAACAACTCAACAACAACAATAAATGACTTCACTGGTATTAAACAATCCTGGAGTAGAAGCAGATAATTTGGATGGTGATCCAGAGTTTGCTCTCTGGAAAGGGACATACAGTGATATGACAAAGGGAAAGGGATTTGAGGAGAGAGGAGAGTGTCAAAATGAACTGGTTAACTATGGCATAAAATTGGGAATAGAGGAAAATGAGGCCAGAGCAGGACTAGGAAAGCAAGGAGGGTGGAGTGACTAGACATTATAATAAGTATAACTAACAGGTTTAGGAGGGATGAGGCATAGAAAGAGATGGCAGATTACAAGGTTGTGGTCAGACAGAGGAGTTTCAGAATTATGGATAGTGGAGCTGGGACCCTGGCAGGTATAGACATCCAGGGCATGACCATGCCTGTGTATGGCCAAGATGTAGTGGAGATACAGGTCATGAAAGTTGAGGATGATTAAACCGGAAGAATCAACATGTGTATTCAAGCCTCCAAGTATAAGAGCACGGAGTTGGGCTGGAAAACTCCTTGGGAAATGAGGGGAAATTGACCTGGGAAGCTGATAGATAGCTAACTGCCCCACCCCTATCTAAATAGGGCAACACAGATAGTGGGTGACCTTTGAAGGAGAAGTAGATACTGCATGGTGGGAGAAGGGGAAAGATTGGGAAATAGCAGTGAGGAGGACAGAGTATGTCTATACCTCCCGGTTCAGTGGGGGAGGAGGGAAGATGGGGAGGTGAAGGACAGGGAGTGATGAGAAAAGGCCCTGGAGAAGAAACCAGGGATGCAGCATATTTTTGGGGGTGGGGGTGGGGAGAGGCAGGATTTCTGTGACTACAAGATAGAAATCTAAAAAGTCTGGTAAGAAAAACAGCTTATGAACTAAAGGAGGCATAGAACATGAGGGAATGTGTCCCTCAACTCTTGATCATAAGACTATGTGTAGTAGGTTTGAGTGTTTATTGAATAAATAAATGTCTTCCATCTCCTCCCTCCTCCCCCAGCAGACAACCTCCCCAACTCTCCTCCCAAACATCTATTTCCTTAGAGAGGGAGGGGAAGCTGGCAACCACAGGCCAGGGCTGGGTTCTGACTTGTGCGCAAAGACTCCTCCTTACCCTACAGGGTGGGGAGATCAGTCCTGGCCAGGGGTGGGCAATGCCCCACAAAGTGTCTAGTCTGGAGACTCAGGAGGAGGAAAAAATGAGATGGGCAGGGCCACCCCCAGCCACCAGAATAGGGCGGAGCTATCCTTGCCTGATTCTCCAGATCTGATGCCTCAAGAGGAGAGCAGGGGCTGGTTTTTCAGGGATGCCTGGGAACAGGGACACACCCTGGCTCATTCAAAGTGCACCCACACACATTTACCCTCCCCCACTAGTATCTGTCTGCCCCTGCAAACACATACATCCTTGTACATACAAGGATATGTGTCTCCAAAAGAAAAACATCCTTGTACACACACACATTTAAATTCCTAGCTCAGTTTAGTTTCCAAAGCATGTTCGCTTGACACCATAGAAGGCAGTGAGGTACCTCCAGAAAAAACAAAAACAAAAACCCTGGATCTGAATCAGAGGATCTAGGTTCGAATTCCACCGCTGGTACTTAATCTCGGTGTAATCTTGGGCAAATCACTTAACCAGGGTCCCTCAAGCTCAACCCCTGGAAGGATTATCATCTCCATTTTACAGATGAGGAGAGGATAAGTGACTTGCCCACGAATCAGCACACAGTAGGTGCTTAATAAATGCATATTGACTAATCATCATCATAACAGTTACCATGTATATATAGCCCTTTAAGGCTTGCAGAGCACTTTCCATAGGTAACCTCATTTGATAATCACAACACTTCGAGTGTTACTATTAAGTGCTATTATTATCCCTGATCTATGTAGGGGAAACTGAGGTTGAAAGAGATTAAGTGACTTGACCAGGGTCACAAAGCTAGGTGTGGAAATGGATGGAGTGCTGGGCCTGGAGTCAGGAAGACTTGAGTTCAAATCCAGACACTCACCTTGGGCAAGTCATTTAACCTCGTTTCCTCACCTATAAAATGGGGATAACAGTACCTCCCTCCCAGGGTTGTTGTGAAGATCACATGAACTAATAATTGTAAAGTGCCCGGCACATAGTAAGCGCTATATATACGTTAGCTACTATTATTGTCGGAGGCAGGATCGGAATCCAAGTCTCGGCGGCACTGCCCGGTGCCGTCTCATTGCTAGCCCGTGTCCGTAGTGGCCGGGACTCAGAATCCCGGGAGAGTTCGGGGAGCGAGCCTGACCGCGGAGGACACAGAAGACCATATTGGGGAACTGGATTGGCCAGGAGACCGAGCTAGGAAATGAACAAGCCGGCGCTCGGACTCGCCCTTCCACGGCCCCGCCCTCTCTTCTCCCGCAGGCAGGCCGGCACACGCGAGTCTGCAGCCCACTGGTGTCCCCGGCACGCGGCCCAGGCTCCTGACTGGGGGCGGGGCGAGGCGGGGCCGGCAGGGCCGGCCCCCACGTGAAAGCAACAGATCCGGGAGCCGGAGCCACAGCGCGGCCACTGGCCTGCGGGTGCGGGGATGGCGGGCCCGGGCCAGCGGGGGCCGGAGCGCGCCGGCAGCTGCTGGCAGGACCCGCTGGCCACGGCGCTGAGTCCCCCGCGGCCGCCGGTCGCCGGCCGGGGCTGGGGTCGGAGTCGGCCGCTTAGCGTAGTCTACGTGTTGACCCGGGAGCCCGAGGCCGAGGCCGAGGCCGAGCCGCTGCCCCTGCGTTGTCTGCGCGACGCTTGCGTCCAGCTCCCTGGGCCGCGCCCGGCGCCGCAGCTGCGCACGCTGCCCTTTGGGACCGTGGAGCTGGGTGAGCCCGCCGCCTTGGATTCTTTCTACAACGCGGGTGAGCAAGCCGCGGCGGGAGAGGGCGGGGCCTGGGCCTGGGGGCGGGGCCAAGAGGGCGGGATCGGGAAAGGAAGGGCCGATGGGGCGGGGCTAAGAGGGGCGGGATTCAGGGGATGAGAGACAGAGGAGCGGAGGGGCCCTATGAGGGAAGATGGGGGCGGGGCTGGAATCGGGGGGGAGGGGCTAAGAGGGGAAGGACTCAAGGCTTGGAAGACAGAATGGGAGGGGCCCGGGTAAGGTCTTGGGGCCAAGAGGGTGAGATTTAGGGGGATAGGCGACAGAAAGGAGGGTGGGGCCTGTAGGGTGAGGTGGGTGTGGCTTACATGGGGGCGGGGCTATGAAGAAGGGGCCTTGTGGGACTGAATGAGCTGAGGCTGGAAGGCTCACTGGGCAGGGTCAAGGGGGCAGGATTCAAGGGATAGTAGTGGGTGGGGCCAGGGGTGAAGGGGGAGGGGCTAATGGAGATAAAAATAGAGTGGGTGGGGCCAGAGAGCTGAGGGTGGCTCATGGAGGGTGGAGCTGATAGGTAAAGCTGGGGCAGGGCTATAAAAGGCAGGCTAAGGGGATGGGGGCTTCTGAAGGTGAAGTTTAGAGAAGAGTAGGGTGAGGCCTAGGAGAGGGACATGACTATAAAGAAGCTATCAGGCGAGGAGGGGCAGAGCTCAAATGTGGAAACGGAGGCTCATTGTTCAATGGGGTGTGGCTGGGAAAGGGGTGTGGCAATGAGGGAGGGGGTGGGGCTAGTGAGAAAGTGAAATCTGGGGGCGGAGCCTTAAGAGGGCGGAGAAAGAAGCCGGCAGGGAGTAGCTAAGGGGGTGGAGCTGGAGAGGGGACAGTGGGAGTGGGAAGAAGGGTGGGGCTAGGGGCGGGGCCAAGAGGCAGGCATTCAGGGATGGGGGGGTGGAAAAGTCTCTTAGAGAGGTGGGGTTAGAAGGGTGGGGCCCCAGAGACGGGGCTTCTTGGGGCGAGACAAGGGGTTCTAAGCCCCTGTCACTAGCTTTCAGTTACAGGAAGTCAAAATTCTTATCCTGAGTCAGCCCCACCTTCTCTAGGTTTGGAAACCAATTTGTTTATTTTCCTGAAGGCCATTCCAAGAAATCATTGTTTAAAAATGGCCCTTCCAGTACAAGGGAGCACATATATATACACACATACGCCAATTCAGTTAAACAAACATTTATTAAACAGCTTCTGTGAGCACAATGGTCCTACACAGAGAAATACAAACAGACACATAACAGTGTTTCTCACTCTCAGGCATGTCCTTGAGCCTGGACTGGGACCTTTCTCATCACCCTGGGATGGGGGAGGGGTATAGGTGTTTACAGACTTTGCCCTAAGATGACATCTTTTTCCCAAAACCAGGATGGGGCTAGGCCTGGTTGCTTTCTTGGTGTTCTGCTTGGGTGAAGAGTCCTATCTGAGGCTGACAGGCCCTAAGCTTTGGGACCTGGAGGGTTAGGACCCAAAGGAATTAGGATGGGAGGCCAGGAATCTTGGCTTTCAGCCCAGAGCCCTGTTCCCAGGGCCTCCTCCCCCTGCTTCAGGGTTGGGCTTCCTGCTGGGAAGAGGCAACCTCTTTCACAACCTCAGGAAGGAGCTGACAGCAGTTTGAAGGGAGGGGCCCAGGAACCAGGCATAGAGATGGGGCTAGCATTTCTCTTTCATAAAATGTGTGGGTTAGACTAGATCATGTCTCTAGCACTACCCATCCACCTGATACTGCGTTCCAAGATTCCTCTTGGTGCTAATATTCTATATGCTAAAGCCCCTCCCAACTCAACATTCTATGTTCTAAAGTCCTTTTCTGTTCTGACATCCTGTGTTCTAAGGGCCCTCCTTGCTCTGACATCCTGTGTTCTAAGGCCCCTCCCAGCTCTGACATCCTGTGTTCTAAGGGTCCTTCCAGCTCTGACATCCTGTTTTCTAAGGACCCCCCCAAGCTCTGACATCCTATGTTCTAAGGGCCCTTCCAACTCTAACATTCCATGTTTAAGGTCCAATGCCAGTTAAGGATCCCACGTGAAGGGAAGAGTAAATGGATTTCTTTTCCCCTTCATACCCCTTTGGGGGAATGTAGTGAATGAGATGGGAAATTCTCCCCCTGTTTTTGTCATTTCTATGAGAGTCCATGTTTCCTCCACCCCAGAAGTGTGGGAGACAATGGCTTAGAACCCAGAGCCAATGGTAGGAGCCCAGGCTCCTCCCTTTCAAGGGGAAGGTTGCCAGGACCAAGCCTAAGTGGGTCAGGACAGGGAGTGAGGGTGGGGAAGCGATGACATGTATTGTTTCTGCCCCAAAGCTGCCATGACTTCTTTCCTTAGTTCTTTCCACTTTCTCCCAATATTTGTCACCTTCAGACCATGAGGGGAACGGAGTGTGGGCGTTCCCCTCTCAGGCCTCCCCCTCTCTCCCCCAGATGTGGTTGTGCTGGAAGTGAGTGGCTCC
This sequence comes from Vombatus ursinus, assembly GCF_900497805.2. Classification (NCBI taxonomy): domain Eukaryota; kingdom Metazoa; phylum Chordata; class Mammalia; order Diprotodontia; family Vombatidae; genus Vombatus; species Vombatus ursinus. Next base: position 2,542,803 of record NW_020954555.1, on the reverse strand, counting down.
CTGGGCCAGCCCTCCTTGTTCTACCACCTCGGAGTGAGGGAGAGCTTCAGCATGACCAACAATGTGCTTCTCTGTGCCCAAGCCGACCTTCCTGACCTCCAGGCCCTCAGGGTAGGTAGGCCTCCTCTGGGCCAGGTTGAGTGTGTAAGGGGGGAGCATACTCCCTCCCTCTTTAGCTGCCAGTAGGACCTTGGGCAAGTCACTCATCCACCGCACCTTCATCATCCCACCCTGAGACACTCAGGAGTTCAAGTCAAGTCCACAAGCAATTATTAAGTGTTTACTGTGTGCTGTTGGGAAGTGTACTGGATTTTGAGGTCACCTCCTGCCTCCTCCCCCACTTGACACCTTTATGACCTTGGACAAGTCATTTAGTTTCTCACAGCTTCCATTTCCATCCTTCTTGGTAAAAAGGAGAGCTCTGGCTTGTAGGGTCCTTGAGGGTAGCCACTTTCACCTTTGGCTTTGTACCCCCAAGGCTTAACACAGGCCTTGATGTAAGGGCTTTGTCCCTCTTTGTTGCCTGATGATTTCTGAGGTCCTTTCCAAGTGTGACTCTAAATCTAGGGACCTATGCTCTCTCTGGGCCTCAGTTTCCTTTTAATAATAATAATCACTAGCATTCAGATACACTTTAAAATCTACAAAGCATTTGACCATATATTATCTCGTTTGATCCCTACAACAACCCTCTGAGGTAGGTGCTATTATTATCCTCATTTTACTAATGAAGAAACTGAGGCAGTCAGAGATTAAGTGACTTGCCCAAAGTCACACCCCTTAGTAAGTTGTCTGAAGCAGGATTTGAACTCAACACTTCCTGACTCCAAGTCTAGCCATCTTATCCACTGTGCCACCTAGCTGCTTTATCCATCTATTATATCTATATCTATCTATCTATCTATCTATCTATCTATCTATGTATATAAGAAGTGGGGAGAGGGGTGGACTAGATGACTTTTGAGGTCCCTTACAACTTTAAATTTAGGCACCTAGGATTGCTCAGGGCCTCAGTTTCCTTACTTGTGTAAGAAAAGGGTTCGACTAAATGATCTCTGAGGCCCTAAATCCTAGCAGGTGCCTTGAGTGTGTCTGCTGGAGTAGAAGGGAGAATGGACCAGGCACGGGTCAGGAAGGGCCATTGGGACCCCCGTGGTCCTGCCCAGGTGTGCTCGTGTGCCTGGGGATGGGCAGGAGATCCACCCCATTAATCTAGTGTCTTTTTCCCTGCAGGAAGATGTCTTTCAGAAAAACGCTGTGAGTAGAGACCAAGCTTCTTTGGACCGCGTCCCACAGTCCCCTTTTCCCTTGTTTTATGCCCCCCCAACCTCTTCAGGCGTGTGCACACATATCCATGTCCACATGTGTCCCTCAGTCATTTAAAACTGTTGGCCAGGCCCTTGTCTCTGAGCTGCCCCAGGGTCAGCCCTTGTGGCCCCTGTCCAGACCCACAGCCAAGGGGCGGACACAGGGGGTGCCGTCTGGAGGGGAGACGTGCTCCTCCCCTTCCCTCATTGCTGGGACTCCTTTGCAGGATTGTATTGGGGGCTACACCTTCATCCCCTACATGGTGACGGGCCAAGGACGTGTCCTGTGTGGCGATGCAGGTGTTATGAAGGGGCTGGCAGAGGGGCTGTTCCAGTCGGGGGCAGGTGCTGAGGCCCTCCTCACCCCCCTGGTGGGCAGGCTTGTCCGCCTGCTGGAGGCTATACCCACCAACTCCTGGTACCTAGGGTGAAGGCACCAGGGAGGGCTGGCAGGGAGAGGGATCACAATGCCCATCAGGGAAGGAGGCTTTGGGAGGGAGGCCTGGAGGACGATGGGAAGTGGGGCTTTAGGAGGAGAGGACGGCAGACCCATCTGTCATCCCTCACCCAGTGGCTACTTCCGGGAGACCATGCGCAGGGACATCCGCCGGGCCCGGGAGCGCTTCTCTGGGGACCAGCTTCGGCATGAACTAGGCCGGCTGCAGCGACGGCTGGACAGCGTGGAGCTGCTGACCCCTGACATCATCATGACCCTTCTGCTGTCTTACCGGGATGTACAGGTGTGCCTGGACAGAAAGCGGGGAGGTCAAGCAACATCTCTGTGATACTCTACAGCTTATGTCACCTACACTGAGGGAGTTTAGAATTACAACCCATTTTACAGAGAAGGAAACTGAGGCAGAGTGATGCAATGGAAAGAGCACTGGATTTGGAGTCAGAGAGCCTGAGTTCCTATCCCACCTCTTACTGCCAGTGTGATGTCACACAAGTCACTTCTTTTTGCCTCAGTTTCCTCCTTTGAGATTTGCCCCAGGGGTCACAGCCAGAACTCCCAGGTTAGCGTTCTTTCTACAGGATGTAGGAGAGGGTAGGCAGGTTCCTGAAGAACCAAATCCTTCTAGGAGCTGAGAGCGCGTGACTGGGGGCAGAGGAGCACAGAGGGAGCAGCAGACACTCACTGGAAGTTACCATTTCTACTTTCCCCTCTCCCCGACAGGACTATGGGGCCATCATCTCCCTGGTGGAGACACTGCAGGCCCTGCCCACCTGTGATGTGGCTGAACAGCATAATATCTGTTTCCACTACACCTTCGCCCTCAACCAGTGAGACCCACAGGGCAGAGGGAGGGGAGGGGCCTGTAGGGAAGGTGGGGGTGACATCCTGGGGCATAGGCCACAGGGAAAGGAGCTCCAGAGCTGGGCAGTGGGGTATGGGAGGAGTGTTGCATGGTACAAGGAGAAGAGCACTGGCCAGGGAGTCGGCACCTGGGTGCAAATTCCAGCCTTGCTGAGTACTATCTATGGGACTTGGGACAAGTAATTAAGTTTCTTCAGCTTCTTTATCTATCAACTGAGGAGTTTGGTGTAGGTGATCTCTGAAGTCATTTCCAATTCCAAATCTAGACTCCTATAGTAAAGGAGTAAACAGTGAGGGAGATGCCCCTGGGCAGGCAATGAGGGAGATGAGCAGTGAGGAAAAGGCCCTGGGGTGGAGGATGGCAGTGACTGAGGGGGCACTGCTATCTTGGGCTTCTGCTTAGAGAAGCTGGCTGTGGGGGCAGCGTTGGAGGGGCCCCAGGTGCTGCTACCCAGGCCTCACCCTCTCCTCACCTGCTGGCTCCAGGAGGAACAGGCCCGGGGACCGAGACAGGGCCTTATCTGTGCTGTTGCCTCTGGTGCATAGTGGGGCTGTGGCCCCTGACCTCTACTGTATGTGCGGCCGAATCTACAAGGACATGTTTAACAGCTCTGGCTTCACTGATACTGGTCACCGAGACCAGGCTTGTCATTGGTAAGGACAGCTGCCAGCCACCCTTCTTCCTGCCAGCCCCAGGAGCCTCCGGGGGGGGGTCAAGAGTGAATCTCAAAGCTGATGAACCTGGCCCTTTCAGTGTCCAACTTGTGTGGCCAACTATAACCCCTTTAGGCCAAGCCTAGGCCCCTAGCTGTAGCCTCCCTGCCCCCACCTTCACCCACCTTGTATTTACCATCAGGTACCGAAAGGCCTTTGAGACAGAGCCCAGTCTTCACTCAGGCATCAATGCAGCTGTCCTTCTCATAGCTGCTGGACACCAGTTTGAGAACTCGGATGAGCTCCGACAGATAGGTGACTCCTCCCATTCCCCCAGCCCCAGGAGAGACCACTGTCCCAGAGAGAAAGCCCTTTTCCTGTAACACCAGGTGGGGCCACCATGCTTCTAGCCCTCAAGGAGGGTGGGGAGAGGGATGTCATTAAATGAGCCACCAGCCCCACTGGGCTGGGGTTGATGGGGTAGAGGAGGTGGACAGATGACCCTGTGCTAGTGACACTCCCATCATGCCCCATTCATGGGCATCCCTGTGTCCACCCCTGTGCTTAGGAGTGAAGTTGGGGTGCCTGCTGGGCCGCAAGGGCAGTGTGGAGAAGATGCAGTATTACTGGGACGTGGGCTTCTACCTGGGCGCCCAGATCCTTGCCAATGACCCCACCCAGGTGGCTCTGGCTTCTGAGCAGCTCTACAAGCTGAATGCTCCCCTTTGGTAGGTGGCCAGGGTACCCTGAGGGAGCTGGGGGGCTGAGTCCCCCAGAGGCCTGACATCCATGCCTTTTCTGTGCCCACAGGTACCTGGCCTCAGTGATGGAGACCTTCCTTCTCTACCAGCACTTCTGCCCAGCCCCCCAGCCCTCAGGGCCCATGGGCCTTCGGGCACTCTTCTGGCTCCGTTTCCTCCTGCAGTCTTGCCAGCCCTTTGCTGCCTCAGACGAATGCCCGGTATGGAGGATGCAGATGTTGGGAAGGAGCAGGGGCTGGAGCCAAAGCTGGTACTTTGACACAGGGTGAGCCCTTTCTTCGCCCCCTCCAGGTGCTGATCCTGGAGCAGAATAAGGTGCTGCAGCCTGCCAGGCTTCAGGTGCAAGAGGGGAGCCCCAGTATGGCCGTGACCTTGAGCCTGCTGGAGTCTGAGACAGAGGTGGGGCTGCCCCCCATACTCAAACCCCACTGGGCCTTGAGCCCCTACCCATATACCCCAGGGCCTGAATTCCCTCCTCCCCCATCACTCCCTGTACCCCATTACCTTAAGCACTAGCCCCACCCCACCTCCATCCTCCATCACATGGACCTACATTCAATCCAATCTAATCTAACCTACTATGTGCATCTCTTACACTCTGGACCCTTACCCAATCCACACACCCCCCACTCTTCTGAACCCCCTCCCCTACCTTCCATGGTCTGGAATCCCATTCTCCCAGGCCCTGTGCCCTAGAATCTTTCCCCATCTCCCCTAGGCCAGTCCCCCATCCCCCCCTCTCCCCCAGGCTGCCGGCTCTGGCTGGACCTTCCCCGCGGTCTCCATCCGGGGAGTCAGGTGAGACACTGGCCCCTTGATGCCCCCTTGTTCCTGGCAGAGGGCTCCTAGCTGGTGGGAGGGCAGGGATGCCCTTAGGGATTCTGGGGGACCCAAGCCCACCTTAGCCCCTTCCCTGGCTCTCCCTGCCTAGCATCTCGAAGAGAGACGAGCGCTATTGTTTCCTGTATGTGTTCCACATGGCCCAGGACTTCCAGCTGGGCTTCCCCAGCCGCCAGCACTGCCAGTGGTGAGCCCGGAGGGCTGGAAGCTGGGACTAGGTGGAGGGGTCCCTTGCTCATAGTGAGTCAGTTTAGGGGATAAACTCATTGGCTTCACTGAGTCTGAGTGATCCTGGGAGGGTGGGAGCAAGGGTAATTGGTGAGGCCAGGCAGTGGGGGAAGGAGGGGTGCCTCAGAAGTTTTAATGCAGTTTTAAGCTGTTAAAGCTGACGCCCTGTGTAGGGATTGAGGTTAATAAGGGCACTCTTAGGGAGGAACTGGGAATAGGGCCACAGGGAGGTGACCGAGGGCCAGAGAAAGGCCAGGTCCCAAGCACTGCCCAAGTCTACCTTGGAAAAAGTTACCTTTTGACCCAGTCAAGGACAAGGTAGGTCTAATGTCTCTGGCCAGGCCAGGGTGGGAGCGGGCACAGGCGGAGGTCCAGAATAGCTGATTGGGTCCACACAGGTTCTGCAGGCGGATCCAGGCCTTTGTGACCCAGCCAGTGCTGCCTGGAGATGAGGGCATAGCCACAAAGGAGGTGCTGGAGGTAAGATGGTGTGCAAATGTGGCTGGGGTGCCTGGGGGAAAGGCCTGGGGGAGGCTCTGAGGAGGCTGGGTGACCCTGCCTCCACTTTCCCTCAGTTTGACTATGAGTACACAGAGACAGGAGAACGGCTGGTCCTGGGCAAAGGTACTTATGGGGTGGTGTACGCTGGTCGGGACCGCAATACCCAGGTACGGATCGCCATCAAAGAGATCCCTGAGAGGGACAGCAGGTACCTGGGGACTGGGTGAGGGCCTTGGTACTGCCTCAGAGTACAGGGTCGGGAGATCTGGCATGGGAGGGAGGCAGTGAACTGTTGTGGATGGGATGAATTCCCATGCTTTGCTTGAGGCACAGGGCAATACCTGAAGCCAGGGCTTGGGGATGATGCCATGCTCTGATCCCATCTCCAGGTTTTCCCAGCCCCTCCATGAAGAAATCGCCCTGCACAAACGTTTACGCCATAAGAATATTGTCCAGTACCTAGGGTCCATCAGCCAGGCTGGTTTCCTCAAGATTTTCATGGAGGAGGTACCTGGAGGTACCTAGGCAGGGGCTCATGGTTTTATGTGCCAGTGGGTAACTGTGGGCCCAGGGCCCCAGGACTTAGGGTATCTGAGATTAGGGCTGTGGGCTTAGGACTGAAGGAGTTAACTATGGACCCAGGGCCCCAGAATTTAGGGTATCTGAGATTAGGGCTGTGGGCTCAGGACTGAAGGAGTTAACTATGGGCCCAGGGCCCCAGAACTCAGGATGGGGGGGGGGGGTATCTGTTAAATTGGGGTTGTGGGCTCAGGGCTGAAGGAGTTAACTGACAGTCTAGGGCCCCAAACTTGGGATGGGAAGGCAGGGAATCTGTGAAATCGGAGATGTGGGCTCAGGACCGAGGGAGGTAACTACCTATGGACCCAGAGCTCAGGAATGGCCATGGAGGGAGGGGGGTGTCTATGGGAAGGGTTAACAGTGGCTGCAAGGCTACTGGACTCAGCCTGAACAAGGGCTGGGCATGTTCAGTGGGGTCAGATGTGGCAGCATGCCTGTCCCTGTACTCAGGCAGCCTGTCATCCCTGCTGAGGGCTGTATGGGGACCACTTCAGGACAATGAGAGCACCATCAGCTTCTACACCAGGCAGATCCTACAGGGGCTGAGCTATCTCCATGACAACCACATCATCCACCGCGACATCAAGGTGATGACAGAGGGCTGCATGTGAACATGTGTACACCACACACACACGCACACACACACACAGACACACACACACAAACATCCAGGTAATGGTAGGACCCAAAGAGGAGTCATTAATGATGAGATAGGAAGGCTTCCCGCAGACTGTTGCAGGGATTTGTCCTTTACCCTGTTCACCGTCTTGCCTAATGACTCGACTGCCTCCTAGATGATATGCTTGCTAAATTCACTGGGGAACATGAAGCAGGCTTCTCGAGGTTGGGGACTAGCTCATTTTTGTCTGGGTCAGAGCTATTAGTACAGTGTCTGGCACACAGTAGGTGCTTAACAAATGCTTCTGAATTGACACAACTTAAATTGAAAATTGGCACACACAGGCAGCAGTTAAATTGCTCTTGACAGTTTAGAGGTGAAGCTGATGAAATGTCGATGGGAAGCCCTACTGTAATGCAGTCTCAACTTTTGGATTAAAAACCAGGATTGGGGGACATATGGTGAAGCAGCGGTTTATGGAGGAAATGACGTGGGGGCGTTAGTAGGCTGCAGGCTCAGTGAGTCAGCAGTGTGGCATGGTGGCCAAGATGCCTCTGAAGTTGGCTTCCTTTATCCAGATAGCCAGAGCTTCGGGGCTAACTCCTCAGCTCCAGTTAGACCCATATCTGGAAGCCATATTCTAGGAAGGACGTTGATGGGTCAGTGTGTCCAGAGGAGAGTGACCAGAGTGGGGAAGGGACAGGAGATTGTGCCACATGTGGAATGACTGAAGAGCAAGCAAGGACGCTTAGCCTGGCAAAGAGAAGAGTTGGCAGGGACATGACAATCATCTTCAAGTGTTTGAAGGGCTGGTGGGTGAAGGAGGGATTAGGAGGCAACATGGTGTCTTGGGAAGAGCCAGAATGGCCCCTCCAAATCCCCTTCTACATGACTTGGTACCTGTATGATCTGGGGCATGTTATTTCACCTCTCTGAGCCTCAGTTTCCTCATCTGTAAAGATGACAGGGTTGAACCAGCGGGTTTCTAAAGTCACTTTCAGCTCCAGTCCCGATGTCCTTCAGTCAGATTCTTCTGCCTGGTCCTAGAGGGTGGAAGTTGCCACACTTTCACATTGGGAGATAACTCAAAGTGGGGTGGGGGTGGGCTGGGAGGACAGCACATCTTGCTGACCTTTAGAGCAGTCTGAAAGTGGAGCTGCCTCGGGTGGTAGTGAGCTCCCTGGAAGCTGGAGGTCTTCAGGCAGATACTAAATGACCACTCCCCAGTCCCCAGTTAGAGACTGGACCGAGATTGCAATGGAATCATAGAATGAGAGAGCTGGAAGGGACCCCAGACAGGCCTCTCATTTTACAGGATAGGAAACTGAGGCCTTACTCCATGAATTTCTAATTAGATGGGAGGGAGAGAGGCACAGAGGGAGACAAAGGTAGATTCATTTGTGCTGTGGGGATGGGATGGCAATGGCATAAGAAAACTGGGCTGAGGACAGCATATTTGTCCCCACGGCAGGAGGAATGAGATTTGGAGGTGTGGGGCTGGGGCATCCCTGGGACAGCCTGCCCCCATGACTCCCATAGGCCCCCCAAGGCAGGACATTGGCTCCAGGCCCTGGCCCTAGTGGGTTCCAGCCTAGCACCTGATGAACACCTATATTCTCTACCCAGGGGGACAATGTACTGATCAATACATACAGTGGTCTGCTCAAGATCTCCGACTTTGGCACCTCCAAGAGGCTGGCGGGCATCACCCCCTGCACCGAGACCTTCACAGGTAGTACGGGGTCAGTGGGTGGGTGAGGACAGATAAAGGCTGCCTTCTCTGGGCAATGGGGATTCTCAGGAACACTTTAGGGACCTTGGGACCTTCCTGATCATAGGTCATCTTGCCTAGGGTGGTGATAGTGTCTGTGGTAAGCAGTGGTTCATGTGGTGGGTGGCAATGCTCAATGTAAGTGTCTAGGTCTTAGGCTCTAGGATGTGTTAATAATGTTTTGGTGGGGAGGGGAGGGAGTGAGAATACCTGGTCTGGGTCCCACCATGCCCTTCAAGTCAGACTCAATGTGTCCCACTAGGAACCCTACAGTACATGGCTCCTGAGATCATTGACCAAGGGCCCCGGGGCTATGGAAAGGCAGCTGACATCTGGTCCCTGGGCTGCACTGTCATTGAAATGGCCACTGGCCGCCCACCATTCCATGAGCTAGGCAGCCCCCAGGCTGCCATGTTCCAGGTATTCCTCACCCTTTAGCCCAATGGTAGTGTGAGCCAAGGCCTACCTCAGGTGGCTGGTGGTGTTGATGGCAGTACCCCAGTGATCTTCCCTACTTCTCCCCCTTTCCCCCAGGTGGGTATGTACAAGATCCACCCTCCAGTGCCCAACACCATGTCTGAGGAGGCCCGAGCCTTCATCCTCCGTACTTTTGAGCCCGAGCCTAAGCACCGTGCCAGTGCTGCTGCCCTGCTGGGTGACCCTTTCTTGCAATCCCGGCGTAAAGCCCGAAACTCCATGTCAACCCACCACCCCCCTCACACTACAGGTGTGCCCTGGGCCAGTGAAAGGCTGTGGGGACGGATGGCAGGGGGAGGGGGCTGGGAAGAGCTCAGCCTGACAGCTCCTGGTTCTCAGGTGTCCTGCCAATCAGTCTAGCTTCCTCAGCTGGCCAATCACAGACAGTGCCATGTTCAGGTGCCAATCCCCAGACCAGCCCCATGCCCCCCAAGCGCTGCTTCAGTGAAGGAGGAGCCCCCAACAGCCAGCTCCAGTAAGTACTGTAGACTGGGGAAGGGGAGGACACTATTGGCTGTCTTCAGGGCTACCTCCCACCCAAGACCTGGGAGTACTGCACCCCTTCTGGTCCTATCCCCAGGAACCATTCTTGAAACTGGCACCAAGTGCCCCCTGGCGTCCAGAAGAGGCTCTGCACCTTCATTCTGGTGCCAGTCCTCCTCAGGGCTCCAGTGGCCTTGGTCCTATCCCCATTCTGGACCAATCAGCAAGGTGCCTGGAGGCCAATGTACCTGTGCCATGCTCAGGGTTCCCAAAGACTCTGTCGTAGAGCGGACCTTATCCCCAGAAGAGAACCCACAGCGGTCCCTGATGCGTAAGGAGAATGAGCGGAGGGCCATGCTAGAGCGAGTACTCAGCCAGGAGCTGTCCAGCATAGTGGAAAGCCTGCAGTGGGCGCTGGAGCAGGTGGGCATGTGGGAGAGACCACCTGGGTTTGTGTGTGACCTTGTGGACTCCAGTTTCTCCATCTCCAGATTGACAGAGTTGCATGAGATTCTCTAAGGTCTTTTTATGTTTTGGGGTGCCACCCTCTCCCTCCACTCTTCATGTCCCAAGCCCATCCCAACTGCCTCCTGCCAACCCTTCCTCTTATATAGCATTGGCTCTGAGACATAGGGGCCTGGGCCTGCCAAGTGAGGCATTTCATGGGCACCATCCACTGGCTCCATGCTGGGGTCCTGATGAACAAAGCTTGCTTTCCTTCCCTGACTTCCTCCGTAGGGCCCCCCTGGGCCACGCCTGAGCCGGGAGCAGGTAGCCCAGCTGGTGAGAGGCCTCCGAAGCTACATTTGCTCTTCCAGCCGCCGACAGCTGGCACAGGAGCTTCGGGCCCTGCAAGAGCAGCTTCAGGCCCAGGGGCACAGCTTGGCATTACTCCAAGGACCCCTCTTTGCTTTCCAGGATGCTGTGAGTGGGGACAGAGCCGGGGTGGGGCACATAGTACAGGGCTGGGAGGAGCTTTCAAACTGAATTACTCCCCTGACTCTGCCACATAAGCCATTCCTGCCCATTGGGAAGTCCTTTCCCAGATCTGACCTGAATCCCTCCTGAGGTAGCTTCTGCTCATTTCTCAGAGGGGCTGGGAACAAAGACCAATGTTCCCTGGACACATGGAAACAATCTCTTCCTCCCTTGGCTCCTACTTCCCAAACCTCTCAGATCTTTCCCTGCTCCTGCCTCACACCTCCTGGATCTCAGACCCTGCACCTTTACCCACCTCTAACCCTGGGCCATATCATAGTGGGCTTTACTCCTTTATCCAAGCTCCCAATGCCTTACTTTAGGCCCCATCTCTGATCTCAAGCTCCTCCCCTTGGCATCATCTATCTCTTATTTGAAATCACCACCCTCCTCAGGTGAAACGGGTCCTCCGAAGGCATGAAATCCGGCCCCACTGGATGTTTGCCCTCGATGGACTGATGAGCCGGGCAGTACGGGCAGCCCTGGCTGTGCTGGGGACAGGTGAGGCCTGGGCTGGAGCTTATGGGCACAGGGTGGTCACTGTAGACAGGGATAAAGGAGTGGATATTGAGGGATGAAAAAGACGCACATCTTCTGTGTCTTCTGGCCCAGGCCAGACTGGCACTGCCCTCCTTGGAGCCCCTTGCTTATGTCAAATACAAGCTGGGCATGCTCCTGCCCATCTTTTGTACTTTCAGAGCTAAAGAAGCCAGCCATAGGGCAGCCTGAAGATGGGAGTGAAGAAGAAGAGCAGCAACCTGAGCAGAGGGGTGTACCACCCAGAAGAAGCCACTCAAGGGCCCCTGAAGAGGATTCTCTACCCCTGTTGGCACAGCTGAGCCTCCTAAGGGCAGAGACAGGCAGGTGAGCACCCTAGTGGACATTGTCCACCCCTACTTTAATTCAATAGACGTATAAAGAATGATCGACCCCCTTCTTGTCACCCCTTGTCTTTCAGGCTCCTTGGACAGCTGGCAGAGAAGGAGAGGCAATGCCAAGCATTAGCCCTCAAGGCACTTCAGCACATAGAGGAGACCTCAACTCTAACCTTAGGTTCTGGGCCCATAGGTAACTGAGGGCACCAGTGGGATTGGACAGCATGGTGTCCCTGGGTGGGGAGTCAGGACACGTACCACAAATGGGCTGTGATCCATCCCTCTCCAGTGAGATGGGTGGCTAAGTAACAAGAATAACTCATTTGTATGATACTTTAAGGCCAGGCTGATCTCTAAGATGCCTTCCAATTCTAGCATTGTGTTTCTGAGCCCAAGAGCAGGGAGGGTGGGTGACAGAAAGGGAGATTCCAGGCTCTCGGGGCTCATCAGGCCCTTTCCCCCTCATAGATATCCCACCAGCCTCCCCAGGAGACCCTGAGCTGGCCCAGTGGCTACAGCAGCTGGGTGTAGATTCAGGCACCATCCAGACAGTGAGTATTGGGGTCCCAGGCTGGGGGGGCAGGATTAGGAGGGGAGAAATGCCCCCCAGGCCTCCCTCTGGAACAGCTTTCTGGGGGAAACTGAGGCAGAGGGGTTACCTCCTAAAGAACCCTGTCTGGGCTCCTCTTCTTGTACCTCTTTCCTTCTCTAGGGCTCTGTCACAGCCTCTTAGAGCTGGAAGGGACCAGGTCCATTCCACTCATGGGATTCTAACATGTTAGGAGGGGAAAGGGACTTTGGCCTTCACCTAGTCCAGAGAATCAAACAGGCCCAGAGGGGGAGTCGCTAGCCCAAGGCCATAGATGGTAAGTGGCAGGTTCTCGAACCCCAAGACCAGGGGTGGAGAAGCCCAGGGGGAGCTCATTCTACCCTCCAGCCGAAACCACTGATTCTTCTTTGTCAAGAAGGAAACCAAAGTCCAGAAAGAGTAGACTGGCCCGAGGTCAGCCAGAGACAGGAATCAGGGACAGAATGGGGGCTCCAAGCCCGCGGATCTCTTGTCATTCTGGGGCTTCATTTTGGCCTCAGTCTCTCTAAGGCCACTAGGTGGCATGGGGGATAGAATGCTGGAGTTAAACTCAGGAAAATCTGAGCTCAAATCATCCCTCTGACGTTTTCTTACCTGTGTGACCTTGAGCAAGTTACTTAACCTCTCTGGGCCTCAAGGTCAGGGTTGTTGTGAGGATGAACCGAGATAAGACATGGAGAGTGTTTTACAGACCTTAAAATGCTATCTATCTAAAATACTAGCTCTTGTTTTTCTCTTGGCCCCCAGCTCCTGAGTCACGGTTTCACTTTGCACATGCTCATTACCTGTGCCAGTCGAGATGACCTTGTCTATACTCGGATCAGGTACTTCCCCGACTTCCTCAGGCACGAATTCGATAGGGAGCCCCCTCCCTTCTCTGACTCCAGCTCCCCTGAGCCCCCTGATACTGGTCAGCCAGGCCCTCCCGCCCAAGACAGGGAAAGTGATCGGGCTGTGCTTACTGAATCTACCCATCTCTCCAAAGAGGCGGAATGGTATGCCGAATCTGGAGAGCCATCATGGCACAGAGGGCAGTGCCGGTGCCCTAGACCCCCCCCCCCAAGGCTCGGAATTCGATGGGCTCAGGGGCAGACCCACGGACATCACAGCAGCCGGCAGCCACTCATACAGGGGCCCAGGCGGCAGCACTTCACACGGTGGGCAGAGACACCCTTCTTCCACAAAGTGTTGGGAGGTGGGGGAACTGGGGTAGCTGAAGAGAAACAGGATGGACTGCCCTGGGAGGGCGTGGCCAGGCCAGAGCCATTAAAGAGGATGCTTTTGTATGTTTGTGTCTGTCATTGCTATGGAGCCTGAGAGATGACGGCGATTCCCTGGTACTTCTCCCTTTGGAGAATCCTTCTCAGTCGATATCTCGCCATCCAACTGGCTTTCACTCGGTCTGTATTTTTTTTGACTCTGCATCCCATATCTAATCCAAAATGTATTTATTAAGCCCTCACAAAGGGCAGAGCACTGAGGATACAGAGAAACAAACAGGAGTCCTTGCCCTCAAGGACTACTCAGAGAAACAAGAGACAATGATAGAAAGCTGGTGGGACACCTGCACAGAAATAGACAGGAAAGGAGATCCCCACCAGACAGAGGCAGACAGAGATAGACACACTGAGCTAGAAACAGGCCCAGAGGACAGAAGGTCAAGACTTGAAGCTCGAGGCAGAAGAGGACAGTGGGCAAAGGATATCTCCATGCCTAGCCGTCTCAGAAGTGACCAAGTCTGAGTATGGAGAACAATAGCCCCGAGTGGCTCCTCTGCTGCCCACTGCCTCCGCCCAAGAGTTCTGGGACGCAGAACTTTCACTGTTCCTAAGTCTGTGATGGGCTGTGCAGCAACCTTGGGACCTTCTCCCCTTGGAGAGAATCTGACCCTCCCAGACCCTCCAGGTTCCCAAGCAGACCCCAGGGCCTTTTAGGCTGCAGTAGTGACTTTATTGTCCCTGTCCAATTCCCCTCCTGCCCCAGCACCTGGCAGGGGCTGGCACAGCTACGTCCTGGGCACAAGATTGGTCCTGAGGGGCAGGAGCCCATCCACCCACTCGCAGGGCCGGGCCAACAGCGTCTGCCACAGGTGCTTCTCCTCAGGCGTGGAGTCCATCCATGGCACCTGAAGCCCGTAGCTGCTGCCTGATGGGCAGAAGGTACTATCTCATGGACAGGCACTGCCCTCCCCAGCAACCAAGATGCTCCATCAAATCAATATGCATTGTTTAAGCACCTCTGCCATATGGGAGGATCAGCTGACATCACCTCATGCCTTCTGCTCCCCACACACCCTCTACCACCGGAGTGATACCTGGGCATGAGGACCACTTTCTCCCAAACCCACCATCAGCCTTCCAGACACACAAGCACCCACCTCCCCTCCATCCTCGGTGCCCTGATCACCCTGGACCACTATGTCTAAGTCTTCCCTTTCCCTCTCACCACACAGTCACCCCTCACTGCATCTCCCCCAGTCCCTGAAGTCCATCTAGTCTCTTCTCTGGTGCCCCTCAGCTGAAATCCCTCTGCCCTGCTCACCAGTGCCCAGGCTGAGACGGGTGCCCCCCAGCAGGCGACTGCCCAGGGTGCCATAGTCCCAAAGGGATAGCTCCGCACAGGCCTGCTGCAAGTCAGCGGACTCGAAGCCGTCATAGACCATAGTGTGGTTGAAGACCGGGCTCAAGCTGCGGCGGACGACTCTTGTCCTTTGGCGGCTGGTTCGACTGTCATCTGGCAGCACCGAGCTAGGGGCATAGGTTGGGGAAGTGGGCCCGGTGGGGCAGCAGGTGGCCCACACCAGGCATCTGCAGGGGATGGAGGTGGTGGGAGGGGGGTGGCAGGGAGGTGAATGGGAGGGGGTGCTCTCTCACCACTGTATGTAGCAATCCAGGGGTCCCGAGCGAAACGGGATGAGGTTCTGTGCATCCTTCACCCAAAAGTGCAGCTCTCCACTGGGAGGGAGCCCCTCGCCTGCAGTCCCAGGAGAGAAGGAGACAGAGCTCTAGTTATGGTCAGCTGCGCTTTCTCTCCACTCCAAGGGCTTGAGGAAGGGTCCCATCAGGCTTCGTCACTGAGCTCCCAAGGGACAGACCCCAGAGAGGACTCCCTCACCTTCTACGCCAGCTGGGATGAACTTGAGGGCCAAAGACAGCTGCCCCCTGCTCAGGAGCCCGTCCGGGGAAGGCGGGGCCTGTGGGGAAGGGAGGAGCCAGCACGGGCGGCACCTGAGAGAAGGAAGCTTTGGGGATGGGGGCCTCAAGAGGAGCAAACATCAGGGGGTGGGACCTGAGAGGAGAGACCACCAGGGTCTGGGGCCTGAAAGGAGAGAGCTTGGAGGACTGGAGTCCGAGAGGAGGGAGCTCGGGGGACTGGGGCCAGAAAAGAGAACGCTTGGGGAGGTGGGGTTCAAAAGGATGTTTCTTGGGAGGGGGCTTGGCCAAAGGACGCCTAGATGAATGGGGTTCAAGAGGAGAGCTCTCTGGAGGCCAAAGAGAACTTTTGGGAGGGTGGGGCTTAACAGAAGGGCGCTCAGAGGATTGAGGCTCTAGAGGGGAATTCTTGTGGGAGGGGGTCGGGACCGAGAGAACTTTGGAGAGGTGGAGCTCAAGAAAAGGGATATCAGGGGACTGAAGGCTCTTGGGTGTTGCTATATCTGAGAGTATGGTGCTGGGGGTGGGGCGAGAGGAGAGATCACTGAAGTCAGGGACTTAAAAAGGACAAAACTTGTGGTGACGGGAGGCTGAGGAGTCCGGGGGGCAAGACCTGAGAGAAGGAAGCATCTGGGAGTGGGACCTGAGAGTATGAAGTGTCAGGGGGAGGGGCTCGGAGAAGAAAGCGTCAAGGGTGGGTCTTGGCAGAAGGGGACCCCAGCGGTTCGAGCCTGAGAAGAGGCAGCATCAGGGAGAGGGAACGGTAAGGAGGCTGCACTAGGGTTTGGGGACAGAGATGATGGTGCATCAGGGCTGGGAGCGTAGAAGGGAGTACGTGGTGGTGAGGGGCGGTGTTTGAAGAAAGTTGGGTCTGAGAGGAGGAGGGGCCAGGGGCAGGGCCTGAGAGAAACACTTGTCAAGGGGCGGGACTTGAGAGCAGGGAGCATCAGGGGATTGGACTGCCCAGAATGAAGACCGAGGCAACATGGGGGGGCGGGGCCCCAGGAAGGGTAGGCATAGGGGCGGGGCTGAGAGGTGGAAGCAGAGGGGATCAGGCTTTAGGGGAGGAAATGACCAAGGACAGGAGCCTAGAGGTGGGGACCCAAAAGGAACAAAAGTCTGCGGGAGGGACCTACAGAGGAGACTAAATCTGGGGGCGGGACCAAACAAAAGGAAACTGGGGGGGCGGGGCTGGAGAGCAGGGAACGGTAGGGGCTGGCGGCGTGTGAGGCAGGAGGTCAGGCAGGGGCTATTCAGAAGGTCCCGGTGGGCTGGTGTTGGGCTCTGGGGTCTCCTTACCCGGGGCTGCAGGGGCAGCCAGGCCGACTGGGAAGCCCAGTCCCACGTGCCCAAGGGCACCTCGACCTCGCCCAAGAAGAGGTTTCGGCCAAGGCTCTCGTGGTGCCACACGGAAAGGTGGAGCACGCGGCCACCAAGCTCCGACTGCTCCACCGAGTACTGGGAGCGGGGAAAGCGGGGTTAAGGTTACAGGTGGCCGGCATTCCGCACTTGGGGGGAGGGCTTTCCAGCCACGCCCTTCACGGCCACGCCCCCTCCCTCCTTGGCTCCGCCTTCAACGAGCTCTGGCCTTTCCCTCCTCGGCCCCAGGTCAGACTCAACCCCTCTTAGACCCACCTCCAGACCACGCCCATCCCTGACAAGTTGCACTTCCCCCGCCCCTTCAGCCAGGCTCAACTCCCGGCCCCGCCCCTTCCCCCCACCTCCCGGGCCGGCTTGTGGCTCCAGCTCTTCGGCCCCGCCCACCCCGCGCCCCTCGGCCCCTCCTCACCCGCAGGGTCTCGTTGAACACCGGGTTCAGGTTGCGTTTCTTCACCGCGGTCTTGCGCTTGCTTTGCGGGGACTTGTCTGGGAGGAGGTAGCTTTTCACGTAGCTGGGGAGGAGGGCGCGGGGCAGGGTTAGGGTCCAGGAGAGCCCGGTCTAGGTTCGGTCTGAGGCTCCCCCAGCCTCCCCCGCCCCCCACTCACGGGTCCGAGCGGCGCTTCCGGGCCGGGGCCAGCCCCTGGCACTGAATCACCTGCACCCTCAGCTCCCCGGGGACCGGTTGGTACAGCAGCGAGAACTGGATGGAACCGCGCACGGGCACCGCGCCCGCCTCGCCCTCGCTGTACAGGCTCAGCTGGCTGCCGCTCAGCTGCGGGCACGACGGGGCGGTCAGGGGCTCCGCGAGGGCACGGGCATGGGAAGGGGGCCCAGAGAGGGACAGGCGTGGGGAGGGGGCTCCGCGAGGGCATGGGAGTGGGGAGGGGGCTCAGCGAGGTCACGGGCCGGGGAAGGGGCACAACCTACACCGAGCGGCATGGAGTCTAGGAGACTCACTTAGGGTACAGGTATAGGGAGGGAGCCCAGTGAAAAGGCGACCTATCAGAGTCAGATAGAGAGCAAGCCAGGGTCTGGGCAACCC
This sequence comes from Vombatus ursinus, assembly GCF_900497805.2. Classification (NCBI taxonomy): domain Eukaryota; kingdom Metazoa; phylum Chordata; class Mammalia; order Diprotodontia; family Vombatidae; genus Vombatus; species Vombatus ursinus. The sequence goes on along the minus strand of NW_020954555.1, from coordinate 2,525,248 downwards.
CCATGCCCCTCCCCAAGGTACAGGACCCCCATCCCCGCCCCTTACCGTGGAGGAGCTGAGGCTGGACACTGAGGAGCTACTACTTAGCATGCGGTTGATGGGGGGAGCGGAGCCCCGTCCCGGGGAACCTAAGGGCTCCTCCTCCCCGTTCTCCAGGCTTTGGAGACCCGGCTCACTCTGAGGAGGAGGAGGGGGAGAGAATAGTGAGGGGGCAGGGGAGCCATCTCCGGACTAACTAGGCTGCCGACGGCCCCTCTCCAAATCCCTCCCGGAGAAGCCCCCATCCCCCATTTCCTCCCTAAGTTCCCTGGCCCCTTACTTGAGGAGGCCCAACTCGGGGGTCCCGGGTGCACGGACCTCCCTCCCTGGGGCCTCTGAGAGCCCCGAGCTCTGAGGCAAGAGAAGGTGGGGAGTGGGGGAAAGAGGTGCTCCAGGCCGTGGCCTCCGCTCCACATTTTGGGAGCAGCCTGCTGGGAAAGCTCCGAGAGTCAGTCCTGCCTACCTGGACCAGGGGAGAGTTGGGCTCCTCCTCCTTCTTCCCGTTCCTTTTCCCCTTTCCCTCCAGCTCAAGCTCTGGCCCCAGCTCCGGCTCCGGCTCCGGCTCCGGTTCCTGGACCTTTCTGGCTCTAGCCTCCTCCTCCTCCTTCTTCTTTTCCTGTTTCTCCTCTTCCACCACCACCTCCTCCTTCTCCCAGCCCTCTACGCCGGAGCTGGGATCAGTACCTGGAGCGACAAGGAAAAGTGCAGGATGTGGAACACCACCACCTCTTATCCCTCCAAATCAGGGCAAGTAACTGTCCCAGCCTGGACACCCTCAAAGCTGAAAGAGAGCCCTCCCTCCTCAAAAAATAAACAAAAAACCTTGGGCAAAGGCTGAGCAAGTGCGGGCAGGAGTGGGTCATCCGTTTTGGGTCTCATCTGGAAAGTTTTTTTGCCCTTTTTGTATCCCTAGCATTTAGCACATAGTAGGCCCTTAATAAATGCTTGTTGACTGACCAACTCTTCACACACATGGCGATTTATCCCAGGGAAATTACATAGTGTTTGCACATCTACGACAATCTCAAGTTGGGAAAGGATTTCATAAACTCACACCCACGAGGGTGGGGTGGGGTGGTGGTGTCAGGAGATATTATTAGCTCAGAAAATTTTAGAACTGGAAGGAGCCTTAGAACATAAAATATCCAAAGTGGGGAGAGACCTTTGAACATGGACTGTCAGACCTGGGGAGAGACCTTAGAAGACAGCATTAGAGCCAGAACAGCTCATAGAACAAAGAATGTCCAAAATGGGAGAACCTTCAAAACATGGAATTTCAGAGTTGGAAGGGCCCTTAGAACACAAACTGTCAGAGCTGGAAGAGACTTCAGAACATGGAATGTCAGAGATGGAAGGCTTTAGACCATGGGGTGTTAGAAATGTTACATAATGGCAGACGTGGAGCTAAGGTTTGTAAAGCACTTCCCATTATCTCCTCTGAGTTTCACAACAACCCTCTCAGGTATTAACAAAAGCATCATGCCTGGGAACCAGATAGGGAACCAGTTCAGAGCAACATGACAAACCCACAGTCATAGCGGGCATCAAAGTCAAGAAGACCTGAGTTCAAATGTGATCACAGACCCAACCTGTGTGAGACACTAGCTGTGTGACCTTGAACCTTTAACCTCTGCCTAGGTTTCCTCAACTGTAAAATGGGGGTAATAACACCTACCTCCCAGGGTTGTCATGAGGATCACATAAGATAATATTTGTAAAGTACCTGGTGCATAAGCACTTAATAAACGCTTTTTTCCTTCCTTCTATGGTCACACCACTAATATTTGACAAAGGCATGATTTGGGCCCATATCTTCCTAACTCCACCTCCAGTATCATATCATGCTGCCTCTTAGTTTCAAGCCTGGAATCACTTAATATTGTGTAGTACAACTATCTGTGTTGGTGTCTTATCTCTTTGATAGATTGCGAATTCCTTGAGGGTAGAGGACAAAATCATATCTGAATTTTATATCTCTCCCCAGCAGGGTATTCTGCACCCAGATGGAACCCAATAAATGTTAACTGATTAACTGTCAGAGACTCTAACATACAGAAGGTTAGAACACAGGTTGTCCTACCTGGAAGTTACCTCAGAACAATAACAACAAAAAAGAGCTGGGAAAAGCCTTAATCCATCTAGTCCAAGGGTTCTGAGGCCCACAAACCCAAAGGTCCAGAGGTGTGGGGAAGGTCTGTTATTTTTAAAAATATTTTGATAACTATTTTAATAATAATTTAAATAATGTTTACATAACTGGTTTCCTTTGCAATCCTTCTTATTTTATTTTATGCATTTAAAAATTTAATCTGAAAAGGGACCCAGCAATTTCACCAAGCCACCAGAGTGGTCCATGGAACAACAAAGACCAGCTAACTGATGCCCTTGTCCCCACCTCTCATTATACTGAGGAAGAGAACAGGTTTTTAAGTGGTGAAGAACAGGAGCTCTGGCTTGGCCAGACCCAAGCTTTAGCTCTGACCTCTTTCCATTGCCTTGGGTACACTACTTCCTTTGTTGAGGTAGCTACTGGTGCAGTGGATAGAGTGCTGGGCCTAAAATTCAGGAAGGTCTGAGTTCAAATCCAGCCCCAGACCCTGGGTAAGTTGTCTAACTTCTTTTTGCCTCACTCATCTGCAAAATGGCACCTACCTTCCAGGGTTGTGCGGATCAAATGAAATAATACTTGGGGGAAAATGTTTAGCACAGTGCCTGGCAACAGAGCAGTTGACATTCTGTGTTCTAAGGGCCCTCCCAGCTCTGACAATGAGTTCATGAAAGGTGACTTACCCAAGGTCACACAGCATTAGTGGCAGAACTAGCATTAGAATGCAGTCTCCTGACTTCCAGTTCAGATCTCTTCCCTCCAGCCAAGCTGCCTGGATTTTTCATTTGTTTTTCCTAGTACCAGTGCCTACTTCCCCCAGTATTCTCTTTCTCTGCACTGCACCCCCCTACACACACACACAAGGCTGCTCACCTGCCTGGGCCTGAGAGCCTGGCTTTTCCTCAGTTGGGGCTGGGGCTGGAGCCTGGAGGGACAGAGAAGAAGAAGGCTGGGAGGGTGGTAGGGGTGAGGAGGAGAGAGTGAAGAATGGGAGGTCAGAGGTCAAACTTTGGGGACCAGGTCCTGAGCCTGAGGGTGGGACTGAGAACCCTGAGCTGTGGGACCAGCTTAGCCTGTCCCAGAGCTGCCTCTTCCTACTCTCACTGAACAGCTTGCTTGACTCCCCCTCAGGCCCAGGGCTGATCTAAAGCTTGTGGGAGGAGGTGGCTGGGAACCTGACTCAGGGCCTTATAGACTCAGCCCTCCTGGGCTCCAGTCCCACAAAAGTCCAACCCTATCCCCAGGCAGTTTACCTCCTGCCTTACTCAGTTGATAAACTGTGCTCCATTCATCACAGCTACATCCCCAGGGGTTCTCCCCACCTCCCCACCTCCCCACTCACCTGGGCTTCACTGCCCCTCTCTGGGGTGGGCACCTCCAAGGAGAGCCTGAGACTGCAGGGAAAAGGATATCAGGGAAAGGACTCTGGTCTTCTGGGGCTCTCAGTCCCATTGGTGCCCCAGCTGACATCCCCTAGGCTCCCTTCCCCTCTTACCTGGAGCCCACCTCTTCCTCCTCAGGCTCTCCTTCACTCCCCAGCTCTGGCTCACCTGTACCAAAGTAATGGTCTCAGTGTTCCCTACCCCCAGTGTCCTTGCACCCATTGGGTGAGCTAGGTACAATGTTCCAGTCCTCTCAGCAGACACATTCTGCCCCTTATGTCTAGGTCAAGGAAGAAATGGGTGGGAGACCACAGGGACAATGTGGGTGGATGACACAATGCCCAGGAAGCTGATTTCACGATGTCACAAGGAGGACCAGGGAAGGGTAGGAGATGTGTGCCAGGCTAATTAGGGACACATGGCAGGGGCACCAAGGCCCACAAGCTGGGGACCCAAATGCCTACTTCCTGCCTGGCACTGTTCACAGACGGGGGAGGGGGAGCTCCAAACGGAAACTCCTAGGGGCCTTTGGTCCCTGGAGCAGTGGCTCCTCACCCCTGGACCTCTTCTTCCTGCGGATGGAGGCTCGAACAAGGTCAGAGCCCAGGCGGGCATGGCGGTGCCGCTGGGAGCGGGCATCTCTGAACCAGTCGCCTGTCAGGGTCTTTAGCTGCCCAGGGTCCACCAGTGATGCTCGAAGCTTGCTGAGGAGATGACAATGTGGCCATTAATTGTTGCTGTCCCTGCTAGATTCTTTAATGCCTTGGGCTTGGCAACTCTCCCTACCCAGCTGCATCCCCCCTGGTCCCCTTCACCCCTATCCTCCTCTCCCCTTTCCCACGTCGTCTTTCCTCAGTTATTCTCAGTAGCTAGATGCTCACAGAATTACAGAACCTTAGAGCTGGAGGGGACCTCAGCAGCCATTTACAACCCACATCAACAAAGGATCACTGTGCCTCTCTCTGCTTGAAGACCCCACGAAGCCAGCCTGCACCACCTTGGACAGCTCCCACAGCAGCCGAGATGTGCCCCTGCAGCTTGTACCCACTGCTCCAAGCTCTCCCCTTTGGACTTCAACGGAACAAGCTTAACCCCTATTCTACATGACACATGAGAAGCTGGTTGGAATAGGGGTTAGAGTGCTGGCTGTAAAAACAGGAAAACCTGAGTGCAAGTCCTAATTGCACTCCTGGCTTGGGGGCTTGGGAAAATCATTTTTACCTCTTGGTGCTATTTAAAACTCAAAATGGGGAGAAAAAAAAAACTGCTTGCATTGGTCCCATGCATCGTCTCCCCTTTCTACTCACTCACCAAACTGATCTTCCTAAAGTTCACATCTGACCATGTCACCTCTCTATACTATAAACAACAGTGGATCCCATTGCCTCTAGGATCAAATACAACATAACAGAAAAACTTCTGTATGATAATAACAATGAGAACAACTACTAACCTGTATTTAGCACCTATTATGCACCAGGCACTGTGCTAAGCACTCTACAGTTATTTTCTCATTTGGTCCTCACAGTACCCCTGGGTGATAGGTGCTATTATTATCCCCATTTTATGGCCTTTAAAGCCCTTCCTAACCGAATCCCCTCCTACTTTTCCAGTCTTCTTAGACCTTACTCCCTGATATAAACTCTCTGATCCAGTGACACTGGCCTCCTGGCTGGTTCTCACATAAGACATTCCAGCTCCCACCTCTGGGCATTTTTTTCTGGCTGTTCCTTATGCCTGGAACTCTCTACCTCCACATCTTTGCCTCCCTGGCTTCCTTCCTTCAAGTTCCAGCAAAAAATCCTACGTTCTACAAGACCAAACCTGATTCTCCTAAAAGTTAGTGGCTTCCTTCTGTTGAATGATCTCCAATTTATCCTGCACAAATCCTGTGTTTGCACAGTGATTTGCATGTTATATTCCCCAATTAGATTGGGGACTTGCTATTTATATTCCCCAGTGCTTAGCACGATTGCCGCCGCATAGTAGGCCCTTAATAAATGCTTGTTGACTGGCTTACTAGTGTCGGATGTTTCCTCATCTGAGAGTTCCCTATAACAAGGAAATCCCAAACCCAGGATCCGTCTCTTATCTACATGACAGCCTGTCATGCTCCCTCTCCCCTCCCCCTCCTCAGTCACCTCTTCTCCAGGTCCTTCAGTCCCCTTGATCCTAATCATCCTCTCCTGGGCAAGTTCTAGCTTGTTAAGTTCCTCCTCAAACATAGCACCCAGAAATAGACCCAGTACTCCACATGTCATCAGACCAGGGCCAAATCAGCCTTTCTGAATACAGCATAGAATCAGCCATTATTCTCTGCCATGCCACACTGTTGTGCTTGTGGTCCACTAAAACCCCTGGCTCTCTTTCTTTCCATAGGACCTAATCTCTTGGTATATCTTTCCCATCCTGTGCTTATGGGGTTGATGGTTTGAACCTGAGCAGGACTTTGTATTTATCCTTATTAAATTTCACATTATTAGACTGGGGCCATTGTTGCAGCCTGTTGGGTCCTTTCGGTACCCTGACTTTGCCATCTAACATGTTACCCGTCTCTCCCAGCTTCACATCATTCACCCATTTGACAACAATTCCATTATGACTTCAACCAAATCATTGATAAGAATTTTTTTTGTTTTGTTTTGTTAAGGCAATTGGGGTTAAGTGACTTGCCTAGGGTCACACAGCTAGTACGTGTCAAGTGTTTGGTCTGAGGCCAGATTTGAACTCAGGTCCTTCTGATTCCAGGGCCGGTGCTCTATCCACTGCGCCATCTCGCTGCCCCCATTGATAAGAATGTTGAACAGCCCTGGACAGCCAAGGACAGATCCCTGGGGGCACTCCTCTACAGATTTTTCTCCAAGTTGACATCAATGCACTGACTACTATTTGGGTCATTCGTTGAATCCCAAATCCCCATAACTGAGTGATTATTGAGCTCACATCTCTCCATCGTGTCCACAGGATAAAGTAACAGATGCTCTCAAATATTTTACTGAAATCTAGGTATACTATGATTTCTGAGACGCTTTGCCACTGTATTTTCTAAGCTTCTAGGTTCTAAGGCCCCTCCCAGCTCTGACATTCCATGTTCTAAGGCCCCTCCCAGCTCTGACATTCCATGTTCTAAGGTCCTTCCCAGCTCTGACATTCTGTGTTCTAAGGTTTTTTCTAGGCCCACATTCTATGTTCTAAGTGCCCTTACTGGTCTAACATCTGGTGCTCTAAGGTCACTCGCAGTTCTGATGTTCTCAGAAGCTATGATTCTCTCCCATCCACCTCTGCTCCCCACCCTCCCCATTCCCTGCTCCCACTCTCACCTGACCCTTCCCTCCTCCAGTTGGCGCAGACGGGCATCCCTGCTCAGGACACTGGTGATGGCCTCCTGCTCCTCCTCGGTAAGGAAGCTGAGATCCAGCAATGCATCTCCCTCCACTTCATACGCCATGGGATGGCAGGGCTGAGCAGCCCCCAGAACCAGCAGTGGGAGAGGGATCCTTCTGACGTTGCAGGCACACTCACTGACATCAGTTGGTAGCGATGTGCAGGCTGCCTGTGGGCAGCTTTTCCCTAAGGAAATTGCCTGAAGATCAGGCCACTGGGCCCAGCAGCAAGCATTACCCATTCCCCGACTCAGACCTGAGCCTCTCCCTGAGTCACTTGCCCTCACAACTCCCTGTCCCCTGGGCTTGACATGGCCCTGAGTCTCTGCCTCTGTTGGAGTGGGGCTGAGAAGGACAGCAGAGGGGGTCAGTCCAGTGGATGCCAGCAGGGGTAGGATCAGTATAGACTGAGCAAGCCTAAGGCTCGAAGATCAGAGTCCAGACAAGTACACATTGCACATGTGCATACATGTGCCCAAAGTACAGGCAAGCATATGTGAGCACATGGACAGGAGGGCAAATGCCCACTCAGACAAAAGCATAGGTATGTGGAGGTGTCCCCAGGGGTACATATATGCATACACTGGGCACGTGGACACGGCTGGTTCATACAGTGGCAAGCATGCATGCAGCAGACCCACATACACACACCCTACTAGCCATAGGTTACATACACATATGCCTAGGCCCACAGATAAACTCACTTCCCCACATCCGCTCTGCCCCCACCCTGGAAGGCTCTGGCCTCTGCCTTCCTGTATGAGGCAACCTCCCCCAACTTCCTCCCCAACCTTCTTCTACACCCACTCCCTACCTTCTACCTTCACCTCCAGCCCTAGACTAGAACTCACTCCAGCAAGCTCCCCTGATAGTGATGCTCAGGATTCCCCACCTACTCTCCTGCCCCGTCCTGGGCCCCTGGCTTCGGGGATGTGTCTGGAGCCCATCTGTGCCTGGCAGGGCCCCAGGGGCCATTCATGGCAGCTCTTGGTGCCAGGCAGCACACTGTCCTGTGACCTCATTCAGAGGGTGTGTGTGTGGGGGTGCTCCCCAGGGAGGAAAGCATGCTAGGTCTTTCACAGCTTCCTTAGGCATAGGGCATGAAGGCATCACCCCCATCCAAGAGGAAAACATTTGTTCAGTGACTGGGGAGGCGGAGGAATGAGCCCCAGGCCAGGTAGGGAGGATAGACAGAGGTGTTGGCTGCTCTGCCAGAGCTGGTCTCAGGATCCACAAAACCCTCCCAAGGCTTCCTGGCCTTCCCTTCCCTGCACTGGGGGCTCCGGGGTGCGCCAGAGACAGCATGCAGCTCTTGTGCTGCGTCCTCACCTACCTATGCCACTCCCATCCTGAGTCAGCACCCAACATACAGGCCCTGGGCTCCCTCCCCCTTGCTATCTCTTCTAGGGAGGGAACCTCACCCCCATCTCCTTGCTAAGAACAGGGATCTAGCTCAGACCCACCAAAACCCTTGATTCCTTTCTCTCCAGAGCATGGCTGGGGGGTGAGATTGGGGGAAGCAGTAACTTAAGGAGAAGATGAAAGAATTTCTTTAAAAAGAAGAGAGCAGTTTCTTTTGCAAATAGGGGTGGCGGGAGGGATGGGGGATGCTCAAATGCTCCAAGAGATCTGGGGTAAGAACACCTAGGAAGTCCAGACAGGCAGCTCCAACAAGCTCAGGTGCTGTTTACCATCCCCTGGGTCAGACAGACAAACAGACCGACACATTGGAGTTAGGCCCCAGGGGTGAGGACTCAGGGGAGAGGCGGCTGCAAGGTCGAATGCCATGGAACTAGGCAGACTAGGAAGCTCAGGAAAGGCCTCTGGGCCCGGCTGTCTCTGGACTGCATGCATAATGGATTGTACTGTTTGTTCTATGACTGGGTTGCTTGTGTCTACTTTTTCCCCTTCAGGTGCTTGTGTACCTGTATGTCTATGCCTGTGTCTGTTATCTGGGTCCTCTGTGTCTCCCCAAGATCTCCATGGACTCCTGAGTGTGGTATGCTGTGTACCTGTCTATTTTAGTGTGATCCACATACCTGGTATGTATTACGGGATCTGGACTCCTGTGGAAAGTCGGCTGTGTATCTCAGTGTATTGCTGGGAGCTGGGCTGTATTGTATACCTTTGTTTGTGGCACACCCTTGGGTCATATGGGCTAGGACATACTACCAGCCAGGGGAGCATTGGTGCCACCTGTGTGTATGTGTGTGTGTTGGGGGGGGTATCTGTGACCCCAAGCCTGCCTGGTGCCATGGCCACAGGAAAAGGGAGCAAGTTTCCCATCCCCAGCTCCCTCTCCTCTGGCCCCTCTTCAGAGAGGGTGAAATACCAAACAAACCCAGGCATCCCCACTCTTCCGCAAAATATCTAGGGCAGAAGTTCTAGACACATCTGTCTGTCTGGTCATCAGTCTTGGTTCCCAGATATGCACTCCGTCCCCCCACTAAGGTGGATCTCTCTGGTAGTTTTGGGGGGAGGGACAGAAGGGGTACCCCAAAGTTTGTGGAAGGCCTAGGGTGGCCACGGAAGATAGTGCCCACCTGTTCCCTGCCCAGAGAGGAGCACAGTCCCTCTGTCAGAGGGCCCTACTGCCCCTGAGGGGGCATTACCTGTCAGGATCCAGGATGGGGAGCTCTGTGCTGAGGTGACCCCAATTCCTCTGTTGTGTTGGCCAGGCAGGCAGGGCAGCCAGATCCGAGAATAAGAAGGGGCGACTGAGTTCTAAAGCTGACTCAACCTGGGGAGGAGGAAACACCTACAGAGTTTGCTGCAAAACCGGGCCTGGAGCCTCTCTCTGCCCAGCCTGGACTCCCTGCTCCCCAGAGAGACCTCTGCTGTCTGGCCAAGTGAGGCATCAAGCTCTGGGGCCCCAAACCCAGACACACAGTTCCTAGCTCCAGCCCTCCCTCAGACTTACTTCGTGGCTTTGAAGAATTTGCTTTATTGTTCTGGGCCTCAGTGACTTCAGCAGTGAAATGGGCAGACCTAGCTTTGCCCTGCCTGCTCCACTGCAAGGAAAGTCTGAAACTTGGTTAAGCATTTGTATCCCCTTTGAAATGATTATTCCCTTCCTCCAGATATGCCTCCCCAGTGATTGGGGAAGAGGACAGAACATGAAGCAAGGCAGCTCCCTTTTCCCCCTCCCCTCCAAATTCCCCTATCTCCTTAAAAAAATTATTTATTGGGCAGCTAGGTGGCGCAGTGGATAGAGCACTGGCCCTGGATTCAGGAGGACCTGAGTTCAAATCTGACCTCAGACATAACAATAGCTGTGTGACCTTGGGCAAGTCACTTAACCCCATGCCTAGCCCCCCCCCAAAAAAAGAAAAGAAAAAGAAAAAAAAGATTTATCCAAAAAGGTAGGCACCTAGTGGCTGGAACTCCCCTGGAGAGGCTCAACTGACCTCAGAAGCTCACCCCTGGGGCACCCAGAGATGGCTTCTCACAAGAAGTGGTGTTTCAAGGTAGGATGGAGACTCCACGTGGTAGGGAAAACCCTTAAAGGATGAAGATGGTGGTGCAGTGGATAGAGCCCTGGGCCTGGAGGCAGGAAGACTCATCTTCCTGAGTGAGAATCTGGCTTCAGACACTACTAGTTGTGTGACCCTGGGCAAGTCACTTCACCCTGGTGGACTCAGTTTCCCCATATGTAGAATGGGCTGGACAAAGAAATGTATCTTTGCCAAGAAAAGCCCAAATGGGGTCACAGAAGAGTCGGATATGACTCAAACAACTGAACAAGTGTGAGGGAGACCACAAAAAAAACAAAAATTTGGAGCAATGGGACTTGGGGGTCTAGTCCTGGCTCCGTTACTGTCTGCAGGACATTGAAAAAATCATTATTTTCCTCTAGGCTTCAGTTTCCTCATTTGAAAACTGAGGGATCAGAGCAAATGACCTCTAAGACACTGTTCAATTTAAAAACCGACGATCTTACTGTGCCGCCTCTATCTGCAGTTCCCACCATCGCCACAAGAGGCTGCCCCAAAGCTGCCCAGTTTCTCTGGGACCAGCCTTGACTGGCACTGTCCCCACCCCCCATAGCCTCTTATGGCAGTGAGCACAGGGTAGCTAGACCTCTCCTCACCACCTGACAGGATCTGCTTCCTTCTGGAGGGGCCCGATGGACGTCATTTCCCTCTCACAGGGCAGTGGGATGAGGGTAAAGGAAAACTTAGGCGTGATGAGTTTTCTCTCCGTGGAGATCTTTAATAGTTGAAGGACTAGTCAACTGAAGCAAAGATTCTATTATCACTTTACTTTGAAATAAATACTTCCACCCTATCCCTATCTCCTTCGTTTCGTGGATTTGAAAAATACATAGAGTCAACTGAAGGAGCTTGGTCCTTGAAGACATTCCTAAATTCAGGTCCTTCTAGTCAAGCAGGGGCTGGGCGGTCACTCATCAGGCGGAAGGCAGAAAAAAGAATTGGGTTGGAATAGATGGCTTTTGAAATGGCTTCACAACCCTGTGAAATTCTGTGATCCAAGTCAGAGGACCTGAGTTCAAATCCCATTCTGCTTCCTGTGTAGCCTTAGAGGAGTTACCTCCTCTCTCTGGGCCTGTTTCCTCACTTGCAAAATCAGGGGTTTGGATCAGATGGCCCCATTTATCTCTAAATTCCAGAGTCCTCGGCATCCCTTCTACATCACCTAGCCTTCAGACACCTCAGTCCCCTCCACGTGTAAAGAGGGATGGACCTAATGAGCCTTTCTACCTCAAGGTCTCCGGTGTCTCGGCAGCCCGCCAAGCAGACGCCTTTTCACCACCAGGAAACCCCCAAACGCTGTGGAGAGAATACCCAACCGTCCCTGTCTCCTTGTGCCCACGAGGAGGGCTCCTGGTCTCCCCTGCCCACCGCTTAAAACCTCACTCCTCTGCTCCCACGAAGGCCCTTGGATAAAGCCTGGAGATCCTGGTCAGTGGAAGGGGGCCTTCTCCACTTTTTTCCCTTATCCCAGCACAGGCTAGTTATCTAAGAAAAACACTTAGAACCCTAGATTGTTGCTTTTGGAGCACTTGAAAAAAAGCCCACACCTCTTAAAACAAACAACACAACTCACCTCTTCAAAAAACCTTCCTGAAGGGGCAGAGTTAATGGCTTCCTCCCATCCACCCAGTCCACCCTGGACTCCCATGGATTGCGCCCAGTTTCTTCTTGGGGTACACCCTTTCCCTCATCTCCCCACCCAGACTCTGTCCCAAAGACGTCTATGACCTCAATATTGGCTATTCCTGTTTCCAATTTACTTCTTGCCCAGCTTGGCACAAGTGGACAGACATCACTTTGACCTCTAACTCAACACACCTAAAACAGAGCTCAACCTCTGCTCCTTCCTTTTCCTGACTCACAGAATATTGGGGTAGAAGGGACTATGGAGGTCATCTAGTTTGACCTATACATGAGCAGGAACTAGGATATCAACAAGTGGTCATTAAACCTCCCCTTGAAGACCTCCAGTGATGGGGAACTCACTACAGCTTTTGGACAGCTCTTATTGTTAAGAAGGGGCAGGTGGGTGGTGGAGTAGATAAGAGTGCCATGTCCTGGAGTTAGGAAAACTCCTCTTCCTGAGTTCAAATTCTGACTCTGACACTTACTAGCTGTTTGATCCCGGGCAAGTCACTTAACCTTGTTTGCCTGAGTTTGTCTCATCTGTAATATGAGGTGAAGGAAATGGCAAACCATTCTGGTATCTTTGCGAAGAAAACCCCAAATGGGGTCACAGAGTCAGACATGACTGAAAAACGCCTGAACAACAAAATTGTTAGAAGTTTTTTCCTTATATTGAACCCTCACTTACTTCTCTTTAACTTTACCCCTGGTTCTCCTCCCAGGACAAACAGAATTAACCTGCTCCTTCTACCCTGGGACAATCCTAGTTTAAGGCAGGGATCACATCCCTCAATATATCATGTCTTCTCTAGGCTAACCATCCCAAGGGCCTTTGATCACTCCTGTCTCCTGGGCTTGTCTTCAGTCCTTGTTCACCAGTCTGGTCGCCCTCCTTCCAACATGCTTAAACTTGTTCACGTCCTGCCTAACATTCCATCCTGTGCTTCACTGCGTCCCTGTGGTTCCCTCCCTCATCTGGACTATTGCAACAGCTTCCTCACCCTTTCTCCCTGCCTTCAGTCTCTCCTTCAATCCCTCCTGTACACACTGGAAAGCTAACTAATCCTTTTTAAACACAGGGATAATCTGTCACTTCCTTGTCAATGGCTCCCCGTGACCTAAAAGTTAGCCAGAAAATTTTTAGGGACAAAAGGGACCCAGACCACTAGCAGACAGAGACAGACAGAACACACACACACACACACACACACACACACACAAACACACACACACACACACACACACACGAACGAAGCCTCTTGACAACCACCCTAGGACTAAGGCATCTCGTTTCTGCTCAAATATTTCCAGTGACGGGGAGCTTACTGCCTCATAAGGCAGCTCATAAAAAGATTCTTAGAACTTATTACTGGAAGAGACCTAAAAGGTCACATGGTCCCATCCCTCCATGTTACCGATGAGGGAACTGTGGCAGACAGAAATGAAGGGATTTACTCAAGGTCATCCAGGTAAGAGCATTACACTTTCAACTAGGCTGACAATTTAAAGTCAGGCTCATCGCTGGCTTTGACCTTCTTTTCTGGCCTCTGCTCCAGTCAAACCAGCTTTGCCATGTCCTCTAAGGAGAGTATGGTTTACATTCTCTTGCCTCCCACATTTTGCTCTCACTGGGATCTCAAATGTCCTACCCTTCACATCTACTAGGCTAGATCACAGCCTTCCTTCCTGTCCTCGAGGTATCTACTCCACAGCTTTCCCAGATGATCACGTCCTTCTCCTGAATGCCTACAGGCAAGGACTGTATGTAGACATTAATCTGGCACTTCATTATGTACTTCCTTGGGGCCTGTTGGCCCAAACTAGGCTGTAAGCCCCCAGGGAGCAGGAAACTGGTTTCTGTAGTCTTCCTAGGGCCCAATTATCCCACAGATCTTTTAGTTGACCGAATCCTTAAGGGTATGTCCTGCGGTAGAATGCTCAGTCCTGAACCAGATATGTAACTAGAATCATTGCTCCTGACTCAGGCTGGCTCTCCAGCCACCGTGCTATCTGGCCTTGTGCCTCACGAAGAGGCACAAATTGGAAGGCCCAGTCTCAGGAGGCAGTGAACTCCCTGCCAGTGGCAGCATTCAGGCAGACGCTAGACGACCCCCTGGAGATGTTACAGAGAAGACAATTCAGATCCTGTTATCTTCTAGAAAACACAAGGACCAGGTCTTTAAAGTCCTGCCCTCTCCCCTGCACATGTGACCAGGTAAGGAGGAGCTAACCCCTTCCCCTCTCCCAGACTGTGACTTCAGCCCCCCCAGGCAGGGCTAGAGCTAGGAGAATATGGGGGCCAGGGGCATCCTCTGTTTTTAAGAATGACCAGGGGCAGCTAGGTGGTGCAGTGGATAGAACACCGGCCCTGAAGTCAGAAGGACCTGAGTTCAAATCCAGCCTCAGACCAAACACTTGACACTTACTAGCTGTGTGACCCTGGGCAAGTCACTTAACCCCAATTGCCTTAAAAAAAATGACTGCAAGGTACCCCAAGGGATTCCTTTGCAAGCCTCACCCTTCCTGGAAAACGAGGAGACTGCTCTGGTGGGCCAGGGCTCTGGCGGGCCAGGCCTCTGGCTCCAAGCCTAGGAGAAAAGGGCTCAGGCCCTTGAGGATCTTTAGAGGGAGATGGGTTGTAGGACTCAGAATCAAACAAGGGAAAAGGACTGGGCACAGACTAGAGTCAAGCCTCTTTATTGGCCCTGCACTCAGCTGCCCTTCAGAGGGGTAGGTCACAGTAGGCTAGATCTGCTTGGCAAAGGGATGGAGGGGCCAGGCCCCAATCACCTAACATTAAGTGAGAAGGGGTGACTAAACAGAGAGGTGCCACAGTGAGGAAATATCCCGAGGGCATGCCCTTCCAGGAGAGGCTTACAAGGACTGGTCAGTGTGGCACTGGGCACAGTGACACATAGCCCTTTGGATTTCCCACTGTAGTTCTGTCCCCTAGTTCACACCAGGATTACAGGGAGGAAATATTAGCCTGCAGAAGTAGGGCCTCCTGCTTGGGCCAGGAATTGTTAGCATTTGTCTCCTTCCATGGTAAAACAGGGGAGAAGTAGGGGCAGCCAACCATCCTCTATCTTAAGCGAGAGGGCAAGGCCCTGAGCAAGTGAAGGGACCTGAGCAGAAGGGCCATGCCTCTTAGGAGGGGGTGGAAGCAGGGCACCTGCCCCTCCACCTCTTGGCTCTCATGGCAGTCATTAGCCCAACCCTTCCAATTATACACAGTTTATTACCTGCTCCTGGCAGAGAAGGGGAACCAGAGGTTAGAGGGTGGGTGGCGGTGAGGGCAAACCAGGGCCCCTCATTCCCAAAGCCAGGCCCTGCCCTACTGCCTTTGGTGGGCCATCTTGGCGAACACTGGGCCTTAGCTAGGTGGCCCTTCTGCCCCTCCCCTGAGACAGAGATCTGGAGCTATGTGGAGGGGATGGGGGAGACAGGGATGAGAAGGAAAGGCCTGGAAAGCCTGTGGTGGGGCACAGGCAGGCTGTGTCAGGCTCAGTGGGAAAGATCAGGAAGGGGAGGGAAGGATTCTGGCCTTGGGAGGAGAACCAGCCCCCTTCCCTGACAGCATCCTGAAAGATCCCACAAAGTGAGAAGAGGTCAGCTGCTCCATCCTGGGGAGTGGGGAGAAGAAGAAGGGCCCTGGCTGACTAAAACAGAACTAAGAGTAACTGGCCCCTTCCGGGGTGGTCATCTCAGTCTCTTGAGTTTGGGCTGCTAAGAACCGTGGCTCCAAGTTCCCAGGCAGGCTCCGGTACTTTGGGGAGGGAGTGGTATCTGCAACCAAAGGAGGTAGGAGTCTAGGCCCAGCAGCCAGCTCTGGGAGGGTGGGGCAGGGAGTGTGTGTGTGTATGTCAGGCCCAGTTTCCTTCCAACTGGAGCCAGGTTTAGGGTGCAGCCATCACCGCAGGTTGAAGACAAAGGCAGTAGTGATGATGATGCCCAAGAGGAGGACAAAGGGAAGCCAGGTCTTCACAAATGCCCCAACACTGTAGTAGAGACAGAGAAGGGAAAAAGAATGATGGATCGGGATAATAAAGACAGGCTGAAGCAGGCCCCAAATCGGTTTGATCTCGGGGTTCTGTCTAGCCCTTTTAGACTTGTGATGAAGGAAGAAGGCTGGTCACAGTAGGGGAAGTGAGACAAAGGAGACCTGTGGAATTCAACACCCTCCCTGACCCACCCCCCACCACTCACATAGCTCACACCTGTCCCAGACACCAGCCTAGCCAGTGTCTGCACATTGCACTGGGGTTTAGCTTCCACAGGGAAGAACCAGTGTGCACCCAAGTTCTGAGCTGTTACGGGGGCAATCCAACAAAAAGTTCTTAGGTGCCTACTAGGGTCCAGGTTCTGGTTCGGCCGAGGCCTCGATGTGTGAGCTAGGCAGGCACAGTTACCCTCTCTGGGCCTTTGGGCCTCCTGCTGTTGGAACTGGAGACTCTAAGAAGGGTCTCCAATAAAGACACAAGGAAGCACACACCCCAACAGACAGGTATATACAGTAAGCAAGGGCGAGTGTGTGCACATAAAAGTGTATGCACGCTCAAGCACACTCTGGTACACAAGACACGCTTCCTTTCCTCAGCTCAGAGGCTGGCTTGGCTGGATTGGGAGCTAGGGAGCCAGGGAGCTAGGTTTCCTGAGTATCACCCTCAGGGCCTAGCACAAGGCTTGTAGATGCCACTGGCTGACATTCATGAGTGAGCCCCACCCCCTCCTGCCCAGTACTCTCCTTCTGATGACACCAGGGGATGCTGGCCTTACCTGAGAGGGCAGTGACCGCCGCCCCCCCCAACCCCTGCGCTCCCTCAGTGACCATTAGACACGTCATACAGGAATGGATCTAAGCTCTGCCAGCCTTACCACCTTGGCAGGGCAAGCAGGGACAAGGCGGTGCAGTGGAAAGTTGATCCCATCTGGAATTCCAAGACCCTGGACGAGGCCCTTCCTCTCTCCGACCCTCCATATCCTCATACTTGAGGGCTGTGAAGTGCTGAACAAACATGAGCTCTCACTATCAGGAACACATCTGCACAACTCGCTTCACACATTAACCACCTCCTGTGCACCAGCTGCAATGGAATCAAAGACAACATTTGCCAGATTTCTGAAGACCTGTCTGAGCTCTAGCTCCCAGACAGCCAAATAAAGCCCCTTCTCTGTTGCCTTGGGTGATGCTGCATCTTAGGAGCGCTTCTGGGGGCTTGGAAATCCTCAAGAGCTAACAATTCCCTTGTCCAGGGTCACACCAAACTCGTGAGGGCAGAGGCAGGGTTCACATTCGGCTCTTGGAATTCCAGATGGGATCAACTTTCCACTGCACCGCCTTGTCCCTGCTTGCCCTGCCAAGGTGGTAAGGCTGGCAGAGCTCAGATCCATTCCTGTATGACGTGTCTAATGGTCACTGAGGGAGCCCAGGGGCGGTCACTGCCCTCTCAGGTAAGGCCAGCAACCCCTGGTGTCATCAGAGGGAAAGTATATGTCTTCATCATGGCACTTTCCTTGACACAGCCCTGAGAAGACAGAAACAGAAGTCTCACTGCCCTTTCTTTATGAACAAGGACACAAAGGGGAAGTGATTTCCCAAGGTCACTCAGCTAATTCTAATCATACTAATTGTTTACCAACAGCTCAGGCACAACCAGAATTTACAGAGCCTTCCCACACCCTATCCCATAGCTGAGAGGCCTTCTGCCCTGGAGGCTCGGGCAGAGGCTCTGCCCACAGGTACACCCCGAGAGTGCCTGGCCCAAACTCACCTGACATACTTCCCGTAAATCAGGCAAAAGAAGCAGACCTTCACCATGTTCCAGTGGGAGCTGTTGTTGTAACGCATCAGATTCAGGGCCAGGGCCACATGGGAGTGGCAATTATCACAGCAGAGGTTATGCTGCAGGAATGAGGGACAGCAGGCATTAGGTGCCAGCCTTGCGGATGCATAGGGAGTCCAAGCTGCCACCGCTCCCCTCCCGCCCCACCTACCATGCGATGTTTATATTCCTCGGATGCCTCGTGGACCGCAGTATCCCAGGCGTTCGGCCGGCTGGCGTGTACTTTGGAGGGGTCCAACTTCCAGTACCTGAGGGGAGAAGGAGCCATGGGGCCCCAGTGTCTCAAAGGCTGATTTTATCTCTTCTCCACTCTGCCCAGCTCAGGGCTTGCACCTGGGATTGGGTTTTTGAGAGAAGAGCATCCCTGCCTCACCTGCCCCTCCAAAGGCCAGTGTGAATCAGGACAGGCCCAATGCCATGACTCTGGCCCAAAGGAGGTGGCGGACTAAGGCCCCTGCCCACCCTTTAGTGACTACAGCTGGGTGGGGGACACATACTCCCTGGACTGGGCTGCTACACTAATTCTCTCCCAAGGAACCCTAGAACCTCCATTCTAAGTCCATAGTCCAGCCTGATCCCTTTCCAAAGCCAGGTCAGCTTCACTTGGGGGCAGGTAAGCCACACTGGGCCCTAGCACTGAAGAGCATGACATAATCCTATGGCTCCCACTGTTGGGGACAGGACCTTATTTGTAAATAGCGTACCTCGGGATGGCACGTTCCATGGAATCTACCGTAAGGGAGGTCAGCTATGGAGAACTGAGAACACTAATGCAAACCCCGCACGGGCACTGAAGCTGGTTTTGTCACCTCTGGACAGATCCTCTTTGCTACAGATTCCAGACTCCTCCCGGGAGCTCTGAGAGCACAGCCCTCACTGACCTGCTCGCCTTGCCTGCCCACTTCTAGCTATTTCCATGGAGTTCCTTCCTCTCAAGCTTAGTAAAGCCATGGGTAGAAAGAGCACTTCCCCTGATGAATAAGGGAAGTGAAAGTTAACCCAGGGACCAGAGAAACAGCAGAGCTCCAGGGGAGGCCTCTAGCATGGCTGCAGGTGGGGAATGGAGGCTGCTGCTGCTGCTGCTACAGACTCGACCCACTGCTTGGGGCGGGGGGGGGGGGGGGGGG
>NW_020954555.1:2503708-2506217 GCF_900497805.2 Vombatus ursinus | reverse complement strand
CAGGGGCATATGGGGTTCACCCACCCTCCAAGCTAAGTTCTTAATAACTTACTTCACAGGTTTCCCAAAGGCCATATTGTCTTCCTGTGGGGAAAGAAGAGAAAATCCTATGTTCAAATGTCATGTTAGGCCAAGAGGGGACCGGCTGGGCCATCAGGAAGGAAATCACCCCAGGCCTGGTGCCACAGTGGACGGTCAGGGCCTAAGGCGAAGGGAAGACGCCCCAAAGGGCAAGAGCGGCATGTGCACAGTGAATTAATCAGAGTTCAGCCCCCTCCCTAAGGCACCTAACACTGTCACCTGGGTCCAACTACAGAAAAGGACCATAAAGGGTCGGCTGAGACCTCCCATCACGGAGCACAGAGCTGCGGGGAGGAGGGGAAGGCTGATCACTACTCCCTTCCCCTAAAGTGGAAAAGAAAATGGGGTTGGGGTCCTGGGGTAGATGAGGTGGCTGGAACTAAGAATGCCTACAAGGGCCCGAGAGAGAACTGGGAGGGGAACTCCTTTGTAATAATCCATGGCAGAAGACCCAAGGGCAGCTTTTCTGGGACCCTCAGGGAAGCCCTACTGAAAGCTGTTTTTCCTCCTTTCCTTGTCTTTGTTGGTAGAAAAAATTCTTTCACAATTCAAAGGTGGGAGTTACTAGGAGACATATTCTAGCTCAAAAAAGAGAAAACCTTTCTGATGGTAGAATGGTCTGCCTTGCAAGGGAGAGCCTCCTGGCAGTGTCTGGGCAGAGGCATGTGGGCACCTGCTGGATGGCCTGCTGAGGAAGTTTCTTGCAAGGAGCAGGAAGTTGTGCTAGAGAAATCTGAGATCTCTTCTAGGTCTAATCAGGGGATCCTGTCATTCTGGCCAGGACTGAATTCTAGATCTCTAGCAGACCAAGTTAAAAAAAAGAATCCTGGCTGAAAGCATTTTTAAGAGTGGTAAAGTAGGAAGGCAGGGAGACCAGTATCTAGTGTCCCCAAGAGAAAAAAAAGGTATCTTAGTGATCTGGCCTGAGATCAAAATGACCAGTTACTATGGATATGAAGATGTCCTGGGAGGGGTCCTGGGCACCACATGTGCCCATAGGCACCACCACTCCAATGATGAGCCATTCCTTGGCTGATGGAGGAGCTGGTGGGAGAGGGGAGAACAAGGCTCTTTCAAAGGTTACTCCCATGCCCCTTCCCTCACCACCGCCCTACTGAAGCTGACTGGCTGCTAGGACCAATGGTCAACGCAGTTTGACCAATGACATGATGCCACATGATCTTCTAAATGAATTAGACCTACGCTGGTAAGTGTGCCTCCTTCCAGTGAGATGGAAGAAGACTATCATTCTCAGGAGTCTTGAGACCCCTGTTCTGGACGGCCATATGCTAGCCTTCTGCTCAGACCTGCATCTAAGGGATGATTCTATAGGTTTCCCCCAACACCCCACCTCTATGATCTCATCACCTCTACTGTTCGGAGTTAGGAAAAGTGAGACATGGAAGAGTGATTACCTGGAATTCTAATTCTGTCAGTTGGGAAGGGAAGGAAAGGGAAGGGAGAGATCACCATGTGGTCAGGACACACTTAACACTTCTCTCAACAACTTATTTTCCATACCCTTCATTAGCATCAAGTGCCTTGTAACTGGCTATTTTTTCATGTTTGCATTCCCTGCTGTGAAGGGAGGCCTAAAGGTGACGGAGATGACTGTTCAGGGAAAGTGCTGGTCCACAGATGAGGACGACAGCTGCTGAAGTGGTACTGGCCACTCTGACTCTCCTGGACAATGCCCTTGGGACAAGAGGTGCTGGTGCTAGTATCAGAACAATGGAGGGGAAAGAAATAAATACACCACCTGCTAATTGCAGGCTTTGCTCCATCTTTGTGACCAGAAGTCTGGGGTGGATGAAAAGACAGCCAACCACAGAGATAGCTGATTTAGAAGTGGATCTCTGTGTACTTCAGAGATCAAGGTCTGGGGACTCACCGAGACATAGTAGGGGCCTGCGAAGTCCCGAATGACACCCGTGGAAGTACAGATTCCCATGTGGCCAATAAAGGGGAAAACCCACCTGCAAGACAAAGGTTCAATTCAACAAACATTCATTAAGGGTTCATGAGGTACAAGACATGGTGCTAGGGCTGGGGATACAAAGTCAAAGACATAAGATCTTCTAAGAGTCTAAGTGGGAGTGGGGGAGGGGGTGGTGAGATGCAGTGGGTCCACAGAGAGTAATAAAACAAGGTATTTTGGAGAGGGAGAGCGGAGTAACAACAAAAGGGAATCAGGGAAAGGCACCAGAGCTGGGCCTGAAATAAGGCAGATCCATGGGAGGCTTCTTTAAAGAGTGTCTTAACTGATGCTGGGTGAAATGAGCAGAACCAGGAGAACATTGTACACAGTAACAGTCACATTGTGTGATGACTGACTTTGACAGACTTAGCTCTTCTCAGCAATGCAGGGATCTAAGACAACACCAAAAGACTCACGATGGAAAATGCTGTCCACATCCAGAGAAAGAAC
>NW_020954555.1:2501560-2503667 GCF_900497805.2 Vombatus ursinus | reverse complement strand
CCTGGAGTCTGAATGCAGATGGAAGCATGCTATTTGCTCTCTTTTTTTGTGGTTGTTTTGTTTTGTTTCTTCTTTCTAGTGGTTCCTCCCATTGGTTCTAATTCTTCTTAAATCATGACTAATGTGAAAATATGTTTAATATGAATCTATATAAGTCAAGCCTATATCAGATTGCATGTCTTCTTGGGGAGGGGGAAGGGGAGAAATTGAAAATTCAAAAGCTTATGGAAGTGAATGTTGAATAAATAAATTAATTTTTTTAAAAAAAGAGTCTCTTGGGGCAGCTAGATGGCACAGTGGATAGAGCACAGGCCCTGAAGTCAGGAGGACCTGAGTTCAAATCTGGCCTCAGACCAAACACATGACACTTACTAGCTGTGTGACCCTGGGCAAGTCACTTAACCCCAATTGCCTGAAAAAAAAAAAAAAGAGTCTCTTAGCTTATCTCCCCTCTCCAATATCACATTCAACACTGGGTGACATGGATTCCAATTCTGGCCCCACTTAGCTGTGGGATCTTAGAAGTCACTTCTCCCTGTAAGTCTCAGTTTCCTCATTTGTAAAATGAGGATAACACTTGTGTTCTCTAACTCACCAGACGGTTGTGATGAAACTACAATCAATCATTAAGTACTTCAGATATGCCTTCCCTGAGGCCAGGCCTTGTGCCAAGTGCTAGGGGTACAGAGGCAAAGGGGAACAGCCTGCGCCCTAAAGGGAAAGACAACATGTGCATCTCTAAGTATGTAGAGGAGACACAAAATGAAGACACGGCAGTTTGGGGAAGGAGGGTGCTACTTGTGGGGGAGGATGAGGGATGTTCCCTGGAGAAGGGGGTGCATTCAAGGGAAGGGACAACCACGCAAAGGTATGGAAACAAGAAATGCAGTGTCCTGTGTGTGTGGAACAGGAAAAGGATCATTGCAGTGTGCAGGAGGCCACAATGTGTAAGACGGATCAGGTGGAGCAAAGATATGAATACCAAAGGACTTTATATTTGATCCTACAGGCAGCTAGGTGGCACCATAGTGCATAGAGTACTGGGACTCTTCCTGAGTTCAAATCTGGCCTCAGACACTTCCTTGCTGTGTGACCCTGGGCAAGTCACTTCACCCTGTTTGCCTCAGTTTCCTTATCTGTAAAATAAGCTGGAGAAGGAAATGACAAATAACTCCAGTATCTTTGCCAAGAAAACCCCAAATGAGGTCACAAAGTCAAACACTACTGAAACGACTCAGCAACAAAAAAGTTTACAAGTTTGCAAGACTGCACTTTGATAGCTATGTGGAAGATGGACTAAGGTGGGGAAAGGCTTGAGGTAGGAAGATCAGATAGGAGGCAACTGCAATAGTCCAGATGATAGGCGATGAGGTTGGAGGGGGGAGGGGACTACGTGAGAGGTGTTGTGGAGACAGAAAAGATAAGACATGGCAACTGACTTGCTGTGTAGGATGAGTGAGAGCAAAGAACCAAGGATGACACTGAAGTTGGGAGCCTAGAGAACTGGAAGGATTGTAGTGTCCTCAAGAGTAATGGGTGGGGGGGCAGTGTATGGAGCACCGGCCCTACAGTCAGGAGGACCTGAGTTCAAATCCGGCCTCAGACATATAACGCTTACTAGCTGTGCGACCTTGGGCGAGTCACTTAACCCCATTGCCTAGCCAAAAAAAAAAAAAGAGTAACAGAAGGGAAGTGTTTGAGAGCAGAGACAATGAGTTGTTCTGAACATGTTAGAACATGCTGAGATGTCCACGGGCTGGTCCATCCACAGGCAGTTTATGATGTGGGCCCCGAGTCCCTGAGAGAGTCGAGCACTAGACACAGAGATCTGGAAGTCATTGGCATAGAGATGGTCATCAAAGCCACGGAGTGAATGAGATCACCAAGTGACTTTGAAGACTTTAAAACACTTGATCCCTGAGTTATTATTCCCAAAGCTCTGTTTTCTTCGCGTCATTCTCTTGCCCAAAGACTATAGCTTCCCCTTCCCTAAACGCCTTAGCCTGACTTTCAGGAAGGCCCTCCACAATCTGTACCTTGTTAGTCTCACCTCTCACTACTCTTCTACATAGAGCTGGTACCCTCGCCAGACTGGTCAATTCATGGT
>NW_020954555.1:2478896-2501550 GCF_900497805.2 Vombatus ursinus | reverse complement strand
ACCATGAATTGACCAGTCTGGCGAGGGTACCAGCTCTATGTAGAAGAGTAGTGAGAGGTGAAACTAACAAGGTACCAGATTGTGGAGGGCCTTCCTGAAAGCCAGGCTAAGGCGTTTAGGGAGGGGGAAGCTATTGGAGGTCTTTGGGCAAGAGAATGATGCGATGAAAACAGAGCTTTGGGAATAATAACTCAGGGATCAAGTGTTTTAAAGTCTTCAAAGTCACTTGGTGAGGGAGGGTAGTGTCCAGGCTGGGATTCTGGGATCCCAAAGGGACCCAAGGAAGGGAATAGGGATAGGGGCAACAGATGGGCCCTTGAGCTTACCACAGGAGGCCCCAAGAAGGGAGCTCAAGAGGGGAGATGAAAGGACTAGAGAACAGCCAGAGCACCTGGCATAGAGGTGGGGAAGTGGAGGGAGAGGACAGGGAGGAAGACAGGGGCAGGGATGGGAGGACCAGCCTGGGGGAGTCTGAAGACACGAATAGGGAGTTGGAGGGTACAGCCAGGGGTCAGGAAATCATAGGTGGGGGGATGGGATGAGATTCGAAGGCTGGGACCCAAATGGCACCGAGAGCCAGGGTAGTGCTTTAGATGGGGCCTGCGGGCTCCCAAAGCATTGACATAGAGCTTCTCATCTCTCTACAACACGTGCCACGGGCATCATTACCCCCATTTTGCAGGTGAACCGAGACCCAGAGAGGTTAAGGGAATTTTCCAAGGTTAAGCAGCCAGGAAGTATCAGAAGCTGGATTCAAACCCAGCCCTCTCTTCCCTCCCTCCCCCTTTTCACCTACAAGTGGCTGAGGGAGGGGGCGAGGCTCTAAGGCGGTGGAGCCACAGATGTTTAAGGCTCCTGGGGGTTCAGAGCTGGAGTGGCGACCCGGGAAAGGCGGAGCCGCTCCCAGGGGCAGGGCTAACCTTACCGGGGGCTTAGGGATGGCGAGGGGGCGGAGCTCTGAGAAGTAGCGGGGGCCGAGAACCGCTAGGAGGGCGGGCGAAGGGGCGGGGCCAGCCCTCACTAGTGGCTGAGGGCCGGTGAGCGGGCGGAGCTCTGAGAACTAGTGGGAGGGGGGGCCGAGAACAGTTCAGGGGGCGGGGCCAGCCTTCAAAGGGGGCAGAGAGCTGGAGGGTGGAGGGAGCTCTAAGGGTAGGGGGAAGGTGGACGGAACCGAGCCTCCCGACGCGACGCGGCCTGCTTCCGCGACGGGCTATTCTGGCGAGGGGTGGAGCTCTGGGCAAGGGCGGGGGCGGGGCCAGGCTCATGCGGCGCTCGACAGGGCGGGGCTGGTGACGGGGGCGGGGCCGGGAGCTCCGCACTTCCGAGCAGGAATATAGCTGGGGGGGCGGGGAGGGTCTGAGGGGTCAGACACTCACGTGAGCAAGGGAATGGGCGTCCACACCACGCAGTGGGGAAAGCGACTGCGCTCCACGTCCATGCCTACGGCTGCGCTGCTGCCACCACCGCCGCTTCCACGGAACTGCTTCATCCCTGCTTCGTCGGCCGCCTCCACTTCCGCCATCCCCTGAGGGGGTATTGGCGGCAGCAGCAAGGAGCACCCTTCCGCTTCCGCCTCTGCCATGGCTCCTGCTACCTCCGGCCGCCGGGAGCCCTTCTGTTCTGCGTCACTTCCTGGAGATGATGTTCCCTTCTTAACCGTCCCCCCTTTCCCCCGGAACAGGAGTCTCGCCTCTTGGGGCCTATGCCAGACCTACCCCTTTGTGGGGAGGCCACCGAGGAGCCCGCGAAGAGGCGCTAACTGGGCCCACACGACAGCAAGATGTGGCAGCCAAGAAAGCGAGCGCAGTCTGCGCGCAGCAGCCCAGTTCACAGGCAGAAGCGACCACGTCGTTCCCAAGCTCAAGAAACCACAGTGGCTCCCTATTGCATTTGGGACAAAATAAACTCCTCTTAGTCAGCAAGCATATTTGTTGGGCAAATACTCTGGCCAGGATTCCCGTCGCCGCTGGAATGCATCACTTCTCACCTCCATCTCTTCATTTGCCTCCTCCTACCTAGAGGCAGCACGCAGTGGTTAGAGCCCCGGACCTCAAGTCAGGAAGACCTGAGTTCTAAGTGAACCGCAGACACGTCGCCCCCCTCTCAGGGTTGCCGTGAAGATCAAATGATATAATCATTGTGAAGTGCTGACTCCTCAGCCGCCTTCCCCTTTCCCTTTCAAATGACTATCCGTCACCTGTGTTTAGATCTTATACATATCTTGTTTGCTTCAGGGCAAAGACTCTGTTTTGTTTTGTTTTGGTTTGGTTTTTTTGGTCTTTGTTTTTGTTTTTGTATCCCTTGCTCTAAGTACACTGCCACAAAGAAGGCCCTTAATAAATAAATGTTGATTGACTGAGTTACAGACTGCCAGGAATGCTTTCTTTCCTCTCCTTTGCTCAATCAACAATCAACAGTTACTAAGTACTTACTACCGGCCAGCCACTGTGCATGCAAATACAAGGCATAAAACAATCTTTGCTCCTGTAGAGGTTGTATTCTAAAGAGAGAGACATAAGTGCATATATAAGTGTAAGGCGGGACCTGTGTTGCTGAAGGAAGGTGGAGAAAACCACCCAACTGCTCTGCCTGGGTCCACCACAAACCTATGATACACAACCTCACTTGGGCTTCTCTGCTGCTGGCAGCCCCACCATACATCCCTTATCAGCTCACTATCGCACTCTCCACAGCAGCTCTTCCAAACCTTTTCATCCCTCCTCAAACCTCTCATGGTTCCTCCTCCCCCCTCCACTGAGAACTTTGCCTCATATTTTATAGAAAACATTCAAGCCATTTGCTGTGAACTCCCTCTTCCTCATCTCCTATCATTCAGATGCCTTCTGACACTCTCCTCCTTCACCCCTGTCTCACATGAAGTGTCCTCACTCCTTACCAAGGGTAACCCGTCTACCTGCTCAGCAATCCCATTCCATCCCATCTCCAACAGATTGCCCCCCTCTGTCATCCCCAGTCTATCACTTATTTTCAATCTGCCCCTGTCCACTGGCTCATTCTCTACTGCCCACAAACATGCCTAAGTCTTCCAACTTCAGAAAATACTCACTTGATCCATCCATCCTACTATAGTCGTATCTCTTCTGCCCTTTGTAGCTAAACTCAAAAAGGCCATCTACAATGGGTGTCTCCTCTTTCTCTCCTCCCACTCTCTTCTTAACGCCTTACAGTCTGGCTTTTGAGCTTATCATTTCACTGACACTGCTCTCTCCAAAGTTACCATTGATTCCTAGCACCAAATCCAATAGCATTTTCTCAATCCCCATTGCCTTTGACCTCTCTGCAGCCTTTGACACTTGATCACTCTGTCCTCCTTGATACTCTTTTCTCTCTAGTTTTCAGGACACCAGTCCTTCCAGTTTTCCTCCTATCTATCTGACCACTCCTTCTCTGTCTTCTTTGCTGGATCCTCCTCCAAATCACACCCTCTAACCATAGGTGTCACTCATCAGATTCTGTCCTGGGCCCTCTTCCCTTCTTCTGTACTACTTCACTTGGTGATCTCATCCACTCTCCTGGGTTTAATTACTATCTCTAGGCTGATAATTTTCAAATCTCCCTATCTTGCCCCCAACTCTTTGCATCCTTCCAGTCTTGCCTCTACAAGTCCTTTCAAACATCTCAAACTGAATATCCAGTAGCCATCTTAAACTCATTATGTCCAAAACAGAACTCATTATCTTTCCCAAAAAAATCCTCCCCTCATCCTACCTTCCCTATTACTGAAGAGGACAACACCATCTTCCAAAGCCCTCAGGCTCCCAACCTAGGTGTCATCCTGGATTCCTCACTCTCTCTGCCCTTCTCATTCAGAGAAGGAGGATCAGGAAGATAAAAGGTTTAAAGTTCATGCTGTATGAAGAAAATCTGAGCCAACTAGTGATATTTAGCCTGGAGAAGATGTGACTTGTGGTGGCGGGGTGGGTTATGAGTGACAGCCAGTATTTGAAGGGCAGACCTAGGGAAGAGAGATTTAACTGCTCTGCTTGACCCCAGGGAGCAGAATTAGGAGCAACAGGAATGGTACAAGGAGTAGACATTGCCGAGATGAAGACTTGGGCTTGATGTGAGGAGCATTTTTCTAATAATTAAACGTAATCCATGGCAGAATGGTCTGCTTGGGGGGAGGGGAGCGGAAGAGGGAGGAGGAAGGAGGGAATATTTTCCTCCTTACCAAAGGTCACCTTCCATTTGCAGGATATATATCTTATATGTCAACAATGGTTTGTCTCCCCCACCTTAGACTGTGAGGGCAGCTAGGTGGTGCCATAGTGCATAGAGCACCCGGCCTGGAGTCAGAAAGACTCCTCTTCCTGAGTTCAAATCTGGCCTCAGACATTTTCTAGCTGTGTGACCCTGGGCAAGTCACTTAACCCTGTTTGCCTCAGTTTCCTCATGTGTAGAATGAGCTGGAGAAGGAAGTGGCAAACAACTCCAGTATCCTTGCCAATGAGAGAAATGATTATTTTCCTCTTCCATTAATAACCAATTATTAATTAAGATTAAGCGTTTCCCTTTCTATTTCCTCATTCAAAAACTAACCCCTGTAAGTTATTCAGCCAGCCTCTGAAGGACATTGCTGATAGATGAGATTGCCCAAATCCTCAGGGTACATGCTTTTAAATTTTGGGTGGGAACCCACCCAACTAGAAGACCTTACAAACAAAATCCAGTCTAGGTGAGATCTTGCCCTTAGGAAATAAACCCCTGTCCTTGAAACCTTCCAAGTCACCTGTCCTTGGGTGACTCAGCTTATGAAGGGGACAACCAGCCAGAGTAGTGTGGGTAGAGATGTACTCTTTTGTCCACATTGCTGGAGGTGGCTGAGTCTCACAATGGCATCACATTCTCAACAGGAGGAGCTGAAGACTTTTTGCTCACCTCCTCGTTAATAAGTCCACCCCCTCACTGACTGTTAACCAATTAGAGTTGATTTCCACCCTCAGGTAACCCCCTTTCCCAAAGGCTTTTTTTTTCCCAAAGGTTTCTTAAGCATTGAGTGTTCTCCAGGAGGTATCTTTGGTGTACAAGAGAAAGCTGATGACCATCATTTTATTAATTATTTGCTAGTTATAATTAATAAATTGATATGAATTACCCAGAAACTACATTTCTCAGACTTTTCATATGTCACACCAAGAAAACCCCAAATGGAGTCACAGAAAGTGGGACACTACTACCTAAATGATTAAACAACAACAAAATATAGAGGCAGCTAGGTGGCTCAGTGGATGGAGCACTGGGCCTGGACTCAGGAAGACCTGAGTTCAAATCCAGCCTCAGACACTTACTAGCTTGTGTGACCCTGGGCAAGTCACTTAACCTATAGCATAAACTTACAATGAAGGGCCTTATTGCTAGAACTAAATAATTGGTTCCCAAACATGTGCCATTAACTGTAAATCAAGAAAAATCTTATGTGCCATGATGTAAAGCTTGTGAAAGGAATTAGAATGTACTAGATTGTCTGGAACTATGGTAAGATAGAAAAGCCTCCTGTAGTAAAGGTAGGATTGGGTCTCCTCCTTCTGGAGTCCTGGAGGTTATCAGCTGCCGATTTGTCATGATATCACAATAGAAACAGATCTTTGAATTGTTTTTCCTTTTCCTTTAAATAAACACTCTGCCCTGATATACAACTTTTTTTTTTGAGGCAAATAGGGTTAAGTGACTTGCCCAGGGTCACACAGCCAGTAAGTGTTTAAGACTGGATTTGAACTCATGTCCTTCTGACTCCAGGGCAGGTGCTCTATCCACTGCACCACTTAGCTGCCCCTTCTTCCCCTCCTCCCACCATGTGTAACTTTTAATGTACATGTGTAGCTAGAGAGAACCCCTTAGAATCCTCCTAGCAAAGGTATCTAAACTCCCAGACTTTGTTAGTTGGGCAATCTTCCCTGCAATAGTTAGAAATGCTCATTTCTATGGATCTGATCCTTAAAGGCAAGCCCAAGAGGATTTTTGCTTTGACATTGGTCTTTCTTAGCCTTTTAATTAGACCATAATATTCTCCAGAAAAACCTACATTTGGAGGGAGGTCTATGGATTGATCCATTGGGATCAGGCCTAGTAAAGTGAATCAGATCATGTATTCAGGCGAAGAGCAAGATCTGTGTCTCATTGGGAGAGAAACAGATGAACCAGAGCAGGAGGAGTGGGAGAAAGCAGTTGGGCTGGGGAAAGGGCAGGAGTCCCCCTAAGAGGCTACGAAGCCATCTATATCTTGTTCCTCTCTTTCCACTGTTCTCTAAAGAATAAATTATATGATTTTGCATGTTAATCATGTTTGTAGCTTCCCCATTAGACTGTAAGCTCCGTGAGGTCAGGGACGTCTCTCACATACATCCCTATATCTCACTGCAAGGGCAGCTAGGTGGCACCATGATGCATAGAGTGCTGGGCCTGGAGTCAGGAAGACTCATATTCTTAAATTCAAATCTGACCTCAGACACTTCCTAGCTGTGTGACTCTGGACAAGTCACTTATCCCTGTTTGCCTCAGTTTCCTCACCTGTAAATGGAGCTGGAGAAAGAAATGGCAAGCCACTCCAATATCTTTGCCAAGAAAACCCCAAATGGGGTCACAAAGAGAGTTGGACAAGACTGAAAAATGACTGAACAACCGCAAATCTTACTGCCATTGGCTTAGTTCAGGGCCTCATCACTTCTTACCTGGACTATTTCAGTAGCTTCCTAACTGTTCTCCTTGCCTTAAGGGTCTCCCTTCCCTAATGCATCCTCCACAGAGCAGCCAGTTATTTTCCTTAGAGGGCAGGTCTGACCACGTCATTCCCCTCCTCAATAAATTCTGGCGTCTCTCTATTGGGTAAGTTTTGTAATACATGTAAGTATTAGTACAGTAGCATATGTAAATAATTTATAAATGAATAAATATACACATGTAGTGGATGTGCTCTGATATCCTCTCCTAGGGCCAGGCTGCTTCATCTCCCCTCAAAGTTTCAAGCAACCATGAGGGTTTCAACATATATAGCATGTACACTCTGGCCCTGTTCTCTCAGAATCGGGCAGGACACATCTCCCCCTCTGGGTTCCAAAGAACCATGAGTGGTTGTGAATCTTATTTCTTTCTACTACAATTGATTTGGGGCCTCCACTGGCTATGTTCCCCCCATTGTTAGGGGGACCAGGTAACTAGCATCCCAGTTCCATTTAATCACTTAGCAACAATTGACTTTCACAAAAAAAATATTCAAAGCAAGAATAAACATACAAGTATTTTCCCAATACCTTTGGAGTATACTTGGTCTCTGTGGGAGTAGGCTCAACACTTAGCTCAGTTTCTACATAGTATTGGTCTTACCGAGTTCACATTCAGATGCAACTTAACAACTGGGTGAGGCCTACTGCCAGGCTGGGGTCCCAAGGATCAGTCTTGGAAGGTCGCCCCTGGGGCATTAATACTTTGCTGGCTGCAATACTCAACCTACAGTTTCCAGGCTGTAGAATGTGAGGATGATGGAGCGCCATCAAGAAGCTTCACTCTCTTTGCTTAGAACAGAGAAAGAACAAACAAAAAGGATACAGACTGAGGTTTTCAGGGGTGACATGGCCAAGGAGTTGGGGAAGGACCAAGGACACAGGGACAGTTGGGGAAGGAAGAAGCAAAAAGCATGCTGCTGAAACTGACCAGATTCTTTTGAATGCTTCTGAAGCCAGTTAGAGAGCAGATCCTTCACCACATGGTTAGCCCAGTGGAACCAGCTACAGCATGTCCCACACATGCTCCACAGTCTCTCCAAGGCATTTCCCATCATACTTCTGGAAGCCATCTCCCCAGCTGATGAGTCTGTGCATGCTCCAAACCTCCATTACATGCGTATTAGGGGCTCAAGCTCAAAACCTTTTTTTGGATTGATAGAAGTGTGTGATCAAAGAAGTTTGGACACCATTTTCCTAGACCATCACACTCTTTCAATCTTCTCCTTAACTACAGTAATCTTCCTTGCCCAACGCAAACATGCCCAGGTCTCCACCATCTCTCAGGAACTTTCACTTGATCCTGCCCTACCCTAAAGCTATCATTCAATAACACTGAATTTGAAGCCATTGCACTGGAGTTTAAAGATTATGTCTGCCCTTTATTACTGATGTGGCCTTGGGCAAGTCACTAAAACAAAACCTGTTTGCCTCAGTTTCCTCATCTGTAAAATAATAGCACCTACCTCTCAGGGTTATTGTTGTGAGGATCACGAGATAACATTTATCAAGCGCTTAGCACAGTGCCTGGCACATAGTAGGTGCTTGATAAATGTTAGCTATTCATGATAATAAAAGTTAATAATAGGTGTTCATAACCTTTTTGCATCATGGATCCTTTTGGCAATCAGTCTAGTAAGGCCCACATACCCCTTTTCAGAATAATGTTAAATGCATAAAATAAAATTGCCTTTGGGAAACTGCAAAACTTCTTTGATGACCAAAACTTCCTATGAAAACAAAGGCACATTTTTTTTTAATACCAACATTCTACTATTGCTATATGGCAGTGAGACATAGGATACAACACTCTTCGAAGAATTCAAAACTACTATCACTCTGAGAGTCATGAAGAAAAGGACAAGGACCCCGCATGAAGAGGTGGGTGTAGGGACGTTGCAATGTATTACTACAAAGGACAGGAGTTAATGATGTTAACAAGGAAATGTGTGACAGGAAAAGACACATTGAGACCGAGATCACAGATCTGTTTGAGGTGAATAATTCCAGGTACGGGCCAGGATCCCGAAAGAGAAACTGACTGCCCTCCAGGATCAGACTTGATTCATGTAAGCCTGGTGTCTTGGCAGAGTGGGTGGAATGTGGATCATGGGTGACATTGACACGAGGCAGCTAGGACCGAACTGGCATAAGCTGTGTTTCCGGACAGTCCTGGAGCAGTCAGTCACTATGTGAATAGTGGAGATTTACCTGACACAACCTCGCAGACTTGTGTGAGATGGGGGTTGCGGGTCTCCAGAGATTCTTTGAGAGGAATGTGTGGTCCCACACTTCCTTCAGGTATGACTCCAGGGAGGAGAGAGAGACTTTGGATGCTGAAGACCCATGGGAGAAGCTGGATCCTCAACATATCTCTGGTTCTAGCTTGCCTTCCCAAAGATTTCAGGGAATTTCCCCTTGGGTTGAGATCTCTCAGTTTGAACTGAGTTCTTATTTCATTCCCAGCCTAAGAAGAATTCATTCACTCTTGTGTATTTTCTTGTACACTGCAATCTGTGAAACTTCTTTGATTTGTTTGCTTGGATAAATGGATTTACTTGTTATTTGACATTTGTGTAATTTGTCTTTTGTGTAACACCAGCTGGTGGGAAGGGGCCAAGCCAGAAGGTGTAAACTTAGGGCTGGCTACCTTCCTTCCTTAAGGGCTTGTGAGTAGGGAGGTAGTTCCGATTTTGAAACTATTGTACCTATGGACCAGTGATCCTCTTGGATGCCAGATCCTTCACCTCCTCTATTCAAATAAGGAATAATTCTTTCCCTTGGAGAGAGGTGGAAAAGATGCCATAGATATTTATCAGTAACTCTTGTGAGCTGCATTTAGATAACCCATGTGGACACACCGGCCTCTGAATGGTGCCCAAGGCTGCTTTACTTTTTTCTGCTGTCATATCAGAGTTATGTTTTCAGCCCACTAAAATCCTTAGCCACTTTTTTTGTTAAGTAGTAGAGGGGATTCTTAAGTAGGGGTTGGGATAGCCTCTGAGACCCCTTTCAACTCTTAATTTTTTTGTCAGTCAGGCCCAGAACTGAACAGGAGAATGGGAGTGACTGCCCAGTGTTTTTAACGAACCCCACTCTGTTCCTCAGCTCTGAGACTCATTTTTAAATAAAACATCCTCCTAGAAATGCTTTGTTGTCGTTCAGTTGTGTCCAACTCATCCTGACCCCATTTGGGGTTTTCTTGGCAAAGATCCGGGAGTGGTTTGCCATTTCTGTCTCCAGCTCATTGTACAGATGAGGAAACTGAGGCAAACAAGGTTAAGTGAGTTGCTCAAGGTCACACAGCTAGTAAGTGCAATAGAACAAGAAGGTTGTATTTCTGATGCTGAAGAGACAATGTGGCTGGATGGGAAAAACATCAGAGGCCCTGGAGCTACAGCGGGCTACATCTGTGACCTAGGACAAGCCACCACATCTCTCTGGATCCCAGTTTCCTCATCTGTAAAACAAAACAACCTATGAGTGACAGACTAGATGACATCACTCCAAGGTCCCTTCTAGCTACAAATTTATGATCCTGAGATGTTAACACTTAAGTGGAAGTGTTACGTTTGCGGGCAAAACTGGCTCCTACTACCTGTTCGACCTTGGGAACACAAAGTCTCCAGTGGTCGGCTTCCTCATTTGTAAAATGAGGGGGCATCAGACTAGATAATGTCAGCTCCCTTCCATAATTCTATTGCAAATAGGAGTGCCCCACATCCACCCTCATCCCCAATGAACAAATGTTCCACACCCTGAGAAGTAAACAGATAGGTGGTTTGAGTATAGAATGCGGAGTTTGGAGTCAAGCATTGAGTTCAAACCCTGCCTGAGGCACTTATCAGCTACCTGTCCCAGGCTGGCACTTAACCTTTCTCAGTTTCATTTGTAAAATGAAGTGGTTGATTTTAGTGGCTTCTAAGATCTGTTTATCAGGTGAGATAGCCTCTTTGATTTACAGACTCAAAGGCGTGAAACAGGTGTGAGGAGTGAAATGCTTCAGATCAGATGATGACATACGTGTATTTCAATTGGCTGAAAAAATTAGGCCCCCTTTCCCTGCCACGTATATCAGAAGAGATTTGAGCAGAGGCATTCCAGCAAGGAGCCCTGTGACACTCCTCCCATGGACCATGTCAGTAGCAGCAAGGGATGCTTCAGAGAGAAGACAAACTAGAAGTGCATTTCAAGGACAGTGACTTCTCCAAGGGAGCTAGGAGTCAAGTGCAGCATCAGGCTTTTACAAGGGTCCTCACTACCTGACCCAGCAGAGTGCTATGCACACCTGCTTAGGGGAACTTCCTGAGGGCTCCAGGAATGGAGTAAAGGACTTCCATCCAATCAAGAGCTGTTACCCTTTTGACAAGTGCTCTTCAACCTTGAGCCCACTTTTGCCTGGATGCTGTATGGAGCTATGGGCAAGTGTTACTTTTTGTCTACTAACCACATCCCTGGTGGTTTGGTAAGCTAGTTCACTTTGGCCAGCTAATTGATTTCAGTGGGATAAACCATAGGGAGCACACCAGTGGGAACTCATGAATGACAGTATTAGAAACCTCCATCCTCTTTGGGTTACTCCTACAACTCTGAGGGAAGCAGGGGTCAGACACCCTGAGGACCAAGCCTTCCAGTTCAAGTTAGGGTTCTATATATACTATGAACACTCTACTTCCCACCTCCATGCTTTTTGCACAGGTGGTCTCTGCCCTCACCCCCTATACACCAGTCTCATGGCCTCCTTAAAAGCATAGGTCGTGTTGTCTTTTCCTTAGCCTCCTAGATATTAGCACTTCTCCCCTTTTAAAATTAGTTTGAACACCCTGGAGTCAGGAGGACCCGAGTTCAAATCCAGTCTCAGACCAGACACTTGACACTTACTAGCTGTGTGATCCTGGGCAAGTCACTTCACCCCAATTGCCTCGAAAAACAAAACAATAAAATGTTTGCACTAACATTTATGTATCTTCCTAGTAGAATGTAAAACTACTTGAGGACAAGGACTTTTATTTTTGTATGTGTATCCCTTCCATATATTAGGTGTCTAATGTTTGTTGAATTCATTTCATTTGTTCAATGAATGGATAACTCAATTCTGTAGCAGGTTAAGGTTTAATAAGCGTTTCCCACATTTCGAGATGGGTTGTGTATCTCCATTTTATAGATGAATTAGGGCTGCGTGAGCCTAAAGTTAGTGCTTCACTCAAAGCCTGGCCTATGTGATCTGAGGGCAGGGAGCCTAGCCTATGGCGGTTCAGTGGACATTGGCTAAACATTCTGCCCCCCCCCCCCAATTTCTCATCTACAGAAGTAACAGAAACTTTACCTAGCTTCATGTACCCTTCCCACTCTATCAGTTTTTACTGTTGTATGGGACCTGAGAGCTCATCTAAACTGACCTCTCATTTTATTTGAGGAAATTGGGATGGAGAGAGGGCAGAATGACTAGCCTAAGGTCACACAGGAAGTGAGAATCAGAACTAGGATTTGAACTCAAATCCTTTGACTCCAATGCTCTTTATACTTCACCAGAGTGCCCCTTGGCAGTGGGACAGCTCAGGATCAGCAGGCTAACCATGACCTGGAGCCCAGGTGAGCAAGGATCCTGCTTATTCTTTTGGGGCTGAACCAGGCAACCTTCTACCCTGTTTTGTTTCTGCCTATTTACTTAGTATCAAACATGCTGGTGTCTCTTACTAGAACAAAACCTCTTCGAGGGTTTCGTTTTTGTCATTTTATCCTTTGCACCCAGCAATGTCTACCACACATTAGGTGCTTAATGCAAACCATCACAAACCTCAGATTATTCTGAGGGCAGCTGAATAAAGGATGTCATCAGATAGAAAACACAACAAAACTGGGCTGCCCATTGCAGGGCAAGCCCAGGGGACAGTACCCCTGATGCCTCTAGGACAAAATGCTAATTCCCTAGTTTGGTGGCATTTAAGGTCTGGAACCTGCTTTCCGATGGTACTGCACATTTTCCCATTCACATACTCTGTGTTACAGACTGGCTCATTAGCTCCTCAAACTCGAACAATGATCTCCCAGCTCTAAAACCCAGATAGAATGCACTGTCTCTGCTTTCTAGAATTCTTGCCTTTAAGAAATCCACGAAGCCTTCTCTGAGCTCCCCACTTTCTGTGCTCTTGCTGGGGTTCTCTCCACAGACAGGATCGTGTAAGCTCCTGAGGGCAGGGACTGCTTCGTTTTTGCCATGTTATCTCAAGTGCCTCGCACACTCGAATGCCGAACATTGAATGGCAACGTTGTTGAATTTAACCAAAAGGATTTTTGCATGTAAAACATTTCTGGAGGCACGAAATATTGTTAGGGCTGGAAGGGTCCTTAGTGACCGTCTAGTTCAACTCCCATCATCTGACACATTAAAAACAGCAGAGGGGGACAGGGATGACGCAGTTTTTGTGCCTCTTACGTGTGGCAGCCCCTCCTTGGCTCAGTATTTGTCAGTACCTCCTCCTCTTCCTCCGTACAGACCCGACCAACTTCCTTTAGGGAGCACCACCCACTGGGCCCCTACAAAAAGAAGACTGGCCCTGGGCCAAAGGAACTGTGAAATACATCTAGCCATGGAAGAGATGCAGAATACTAAAACATCACTGAAGCGAGATTTTTTTTGTTGTTACAGTGGCTCACCTCTAGGGGAGGCACGCATGCTAAAGAGGCGGCAGGTCTTTGGAAGTACCAAAGGCAAAGCAGTTCTGATCCAGTGTAGCACTACCCCCTCTGAGCCAGAGAAAGTGCCAGGCTTTGGAATATCAAGTATCAATCCAGGCCAGTAGGAGTAATCATATGGCTTTGCATAGTTGCTGCCCTGGCAGAAGAGCAAAGTCTTATCTATTGACAAGGTATAGAAACAGCGTGTGAAATAGATTTGTGAATCTTGAAGCACTCTGTTTCAGCTATTCACCAATCAGCAGAATCAGTGCTGGGCTAGGAGCCCGAAGGCCTGGAGTCGGACGACTGCCCCACTCATCATTTTTCCGGTCTCCTTGTCTGTAAAACATGGGCCGGTGGAGCCTGCCCAGCCTCAGCCAGAAGGATGTCATGAGGAACGGGGGAGTCCTCCAATGGGAGCACTCAGAAAAGCTTCAAAGTTCTCTAGGCATGAGCAGCCACGTGGCATAGTCCAACAAAGAGACCAACAGCCTGGGAATTGGGGAACCAGAATTCTGCTCATCTTGGCCACAGATTCACCTGGTGGTTTTGGGCATTTTCCCTTTCTGAGCCTGTTTCTTCTACTGTAAAGTGTCAACTGAATTCTCAGGTCCCTCCAGCTCTGAAGTTCTATGTTGTAAGGGCCCCTGGGATTGATGTTCCAAGCTGGCGTCCTCTCCGAGCTCTCCGGCAGGTAGAAAACATCCCTGATGCTCGACACAGCACCTGGAATCCTAGTTTCCCCACTTACCACCTATGTGACCTTGGGCTGGACTAAACAACCCTGGAAATCCCATTTTGAGCTCTCTGATCCTAAGAGCGGCTGTGGACGGAATCTTTCAGAAGGGGCATCAGTCTGTGTGTGTGGGGAGTCATTGCCTAATCTCAGCCAGTCTCCTCCAGCCCTGCCCTGCCCAGGCCATTCCCGCCAGCCTCTGTAAAATGACAGCTGTGGATAACATCGAGAATCCAAGAGACTAAATGAGGTCTGAGGGACTAAACTGGTATAGAATTGGAGGTGTCACAGACCCTGTGAACAAACTCTGTGAACCCCCTGTGTGTGGAAAGCTGAGTCAGGGTGCAGCCTGGCCTTAGTAAAACCAGGGATGGATGACCGGTGGCATCAGCAGGAGCAGGTTCATAGTAAGCCTGCAGGGGCCCAAAGCTTTGGGGGCCACTCTTATGTCTTGTGGAGCCCTCCCCACTTCCACAAATTCCACATCCACACCTAGAACAAAATGTTTTTTAATCAATTGCATCATCACCCTCACTCTGCTGGGGGTGGGGAGGGGGGGGCAGAGGAACAAAAATATTCTGCTCCTGCCCAAGTAGACAGTAAGGCTTTTGTGTTTCTTCCACACTGGGGGGAGGGTGGAGGGCCCTGGGCTGGAGCAGAGTGAGTGTCGGCTTAGAGGCAGGAAAGCTAAGGGGCTATGCCAGGCCTCCCATCCCCTCCCTCCTCAGGGAGCCCTGCCCACCTGCTTCTCCCTTTCTGGGTTAGAAAAGTCAGGGGAAAGAGAGGGGAGAGCAAGTCCCAGCAGCAGCTGTCTCCTTCACCAATAAATATACTTCATTACCAAGCGAGGATAGGAAGGAGGGAAGGAGGAAAGGAGGGAGGGGAGGGGAAGGAAAGAAGGTAGGGAGAAGCTGCCCCTGCCTTTCAGGGAGTGAAGCAGCAGAAAGACGCCCCGAGACCTTCACTGTCCACCTTTCCTCCAAACCCACCCCTAATTTTGCTTTTAAAACAATGAAATGGATTTTAAAATGATTCTCAGCCTGACTAGCCAGCAGAGGCAGAGAGGTGCTCAGAAGTGCCCTCCTTCTGACTGGAAGGTGGGGAGAATAGTATCTACCTTTTCCAAGTGTCCTTGGCTTGGAGGTGGGGAGGGTGGGACCTGAGAAGCAAGGGGCAGTGGAAGCCTTGGCTGGTGCAACACTCTATAGGAAGAGGAGGACATGGGGGAGGGTGAATGAGACCCTCTTCTCCACCAGCATGTGCAGATGGACATGAGGGGTGGGGTGGCCCCTATGGAGGAGACAGACAGGAAAGCCGTCACTTCCTTGGTGTCCAGAGGCTCAGCACAACAGGGAATGTAAAATGGACAGGAAAGGCAGGAGGAGAGAACTCCATAGCCAGGGGAGGGATGGTAGAAAGGAGCCCTTACTTAGCATTATGCTCAGCATTGATGCTGGAAGAGATGAGGGGCAGGGGAGGATGCCAACAGGCTCTGGGGCAGAGGTCACAGTGAGGCCAAGCAGAGTTGGAGAGGGGGTATTAGCATAGTGAAAGGCTATTCTCTGCCAGGGCCAGTGGCTCTAGGCCCCAACCACTTTCCCAGGAACATAAAGGGAATGAGTTAATTGAGGCTGCTAATTGAGAGAGAACTGGGGGCCAGGACATCAGGACCAGGGAGCTCTCCTCCTATGAGGCTGCATTAGCCTGCACTCTCCAGTCTAGCCAGGGTGGGGTGAGGTTTGCTTTCCTTCAGTCTGCTCCCACCACTTCAGGACCCTGCCTCCAGGGAAGAAGGGAGGAGGAGCGCTGAGCAGATGCCAGACTTGGCCAAAGCCTCATCCCTGACCACCCTGGAGGACGCAGGGAGACAGGCCAGCTCTCCAAGGACTCAAGGACAAAAACTAACCAGAGCCAAGGGCATTTGTAGCCCAAGATTCCTCCTTCACACCCCATGACCCCCTCTGTAGTCATAGAAGGGCTCCACTTACTGGGGCTACACTCTTGCCCTCACACATGCCTAACCCCCTTTCCCAGCAGCCTGATGCCAGAGGACTTGCTGCCAGGGGCAGGAGGAGGGAGGCTGCTGGAAGAAGCTTCTGCTCTGGGCCTGGAACAGTCACCCCCAAGAGTCTGGAAGCCAATGAGCTGTACTGTCCCCCACCCTCCACCCCCAAACAAACAAACAAAACGGGGTGGGGGGAGTCTGGAGGGGGATAAAAAACCCCAAAACAAAAAGAAAAACCAGAACTAAACCCCTCCCCCTCCCCCTCCTCCTCCTCCTCCCCGGTGAGGACGTGGGAGGCGCAGGCTAGGCCTTAGCTGGGCCGGCACTGGACCTGCCCCTCAGAGCTGTCCTCATCATCAGAAGCCCCTGCGCCTCCACTGCTCAGGCCCGTGATCCGATAGCCCATGTTGAGCAGCATCACCTCCAGGGGATCAGCGTTCATCCGGCGCTGGTTGGCCTGAGAAGCCCCCTCCATGTCCTCGACCACTCGCCCTGTGAGGTCTTCACTCTGCGGGGGGGAAGGAAGGATGGAAAGAGGGAGAAGAGGGGTTGAGAGGGAAGCAAGCCCCATGTGTTCCTATGCCCTGAGTGAACCAAGTCCTAAGGGACAAAGGCCTGAGCCGCGCCACGCTGCCATGGCCCTGACCTCCCCTGCTGCCGGGCTGTCCTTTTTAATCTCAAAGACCCCACTCGGATCTTCCTGACGACCTCTGCTCGGTTTTCCTGTAGAAGTAGGGGCAAATGCTATTTGGAATCAGAAAACTGTTTGGTTTCCAAGAAGAGGGGGAGAAGTGGAGGGGCCAGTCCCCCAAAGGCAGGGTGTCCCTCACAAAGAATACAAACACCAGCCTTCTTCTTCAGGCCTACAGCAAATCCCACTTTCTCTAGGAAGTTTTCCTTGACTTCCCAGGTATGTGACTATGTATAGGTAACTTCATCTCTCAACACCCCAGGTCCTCATCTTTAAAATGGGGATAATACCATCACTCACAATAACTACACCTCACAGGGTTGTACCCAAGGAATATGAACTACTGGGCCCCCTCCTCCCTGTCTTCCTGCAGCCATCCTTCTAAGGAGCTCTTCTCCATGGGTCAGTCTCTGCCCTTCTGGACTGGGAGCTCTCCTAGGGAAGGGCCTGCATCTCCACCTTCTTGCTGACCTCCACAGGGCTAGGCAACGGCAGCACTGCGTATCACAGGTGTTGGATCAAGAGCCCTGGGGCTCCATCCAGGAGATGGCAAAAACAAGGACAATAAGAAGCAGCCCACCGCCACTGACTCATGCCATGGTGCTGGATGGTTTCTCAAGGGTTTCCCTTCTGAAGCTGTGGCTCAGAGACGTCAATGGCTGAGAACGCTTAGGAGGCACAGTCAGCAAGGGCCAAGAGTTGGGAGACGGACGCAGGTCTTCTGCACTCTTTCCACTCCACCCTGGGTCTCACCTCGGGCCGAGGGTTCCAGAGCCTCACGACGGGGTCGATGCCGCTGGTGGCCAGGAAGCAGTAGCTGGGGTGGGGCTGCAGGCAGTTGACGATGGACTCATCCCCCTGCAGCACACGCACCAGGTTAGTAGTCTCTTTCTCCCAGATGAAGAAGGAGCCATCATCCGAACCGCTGACAATATACTGTGCATTGCTGGGCAGAGAAAAGAGGGAGAGCTTGGTCACCAGGGGTGGGGCCTCACTGCCAGTATTCACACACATCCTGCCCGCCCCCCTCACCCCAGCCTTGTCCTTCAGTTCCAGAGGCTGCTGGGATGTCGGACTGGGGGAGCAAAGAGAAGAGTGTACCCTATGTAACAGAGAAAAGGGCCAGGGGAAGAAAAAGACACTTCAATAAGGCTCACCTTATTCTGAACTACTATTTTTGGAATGAATAACAAGAACAGCCCATTTTCACATAGTTGGGTACTATAAGTATTATTGGCCTCATTTAAGCGATAAGGAAACTGACCCAGAGATGGCAGAGCACGAACCCATGTCTTTCAACTCCAATCCGCTCTCTAGTGCGGCACCCTCCCTTGTTGCTCCCTTCCACCAACAACACACTTTATACCTTTCCACTTCTCTACCTTACTCGTGCTCTTCCAACCCCTCTTCACCTGATGAATTCCTACCCATTTTTAAAAAGTCAATTCAAATGCCACCTCCCCCCAAAAAGACAAAAGTGACCAAATGAGAGAACAGATGCAAAGTGCTTTTGCAAATGTTCAAGTATTGCATAAATGCTAGAGGCTTCCTGCTCCCTCTGCCCTCAACTAGAAGTTTCTTTGCACCCCTGGGAGCACCCCACAATAGAATCCCACGTAACAGCTGTTCTTGGGTCTTCCCTCCCTACTAGACTGGAAGTTCTTTGAGGGCCAGATTTTGTCTCCAGCAGCAGTGAGCACAGGGTTCATGCTCAGGAGCAGGGCACACGGTGTGCCCAGCATTGATTTTGGGGGCTCTCATGAGCCCCTTCCCAGCTGCCAGGCTCTAAGTCCTCGCAGGCTCTCTCTTGGGGTGAGGAATCAGCCTATGGAGAGCTAGCTTGGTGCGCTGCTGGTCTGTGCACAGAGAGGGCTTCTGCCCTCCTGCTGCCAGCCAAGCTGCCCGCAGGGAGTGAAAGGAACCCCAACTCACAGACCTGCCGAAGAAGTTTGCTTCCTTGATGTCGGTGGTGGTATTGCAGTGCCCACAGTACCGGAACTGGTAGTCATAGCTCCGCTCCCGTAGCACCATCTCGTCTTCGGAGATGGAGTCCTTTCGGCTGGTGCTCCTCAGTCGCACAGGACCGCCACCCTTCTTTTCCTCTGTGGGGAGAAGGGGCCAGAGCCAGTGAGCAGCCGGGTGCTCTGTCCAAGGGTCGGCCTCAGTGCCAGGACAGGGCTCAACGGGAGCTGGCCCACAGGGACATTTCTGGATGGGGCTGACACAGTGGACAAGAACTGGCTGATGCCAGGCCTGATTCAGATTCACTGGAGACAGCCACAGTGACTGACAGTGGGGAGGACAGAGAAGTGTCTTTCTAACATTCTTCCTTCAAGGAGGCTGCCAGGGTAAGGGCTTGGATGCTCAACAGTCCCACTGGCACTCTGCTGGCCTCAGAGATTATTTGTCTCTTCCAGGGATGAGGGGAAGGACTAAAAGCACTGAGTGAGTAGACTTTCTAAATTGATCGTGGAATTTAGACATTACAGCTAGGAGAAGTCTCAGCTGTCTAAGATCCAGATATCTCCAACTCCATGACTTTAGGCAAGTAAAGTCTGAGCAGAGAATGGAAGCGCCTTGATAAGAGGGTCTGCGTTTTATTTTGTCCTTGTAAGCACTAAGCAGGTGTTTGGCAACCCAAATGGAACTGCCACTCCCACTTTACAAATCAGACATGTCATTTTACAGTTTCAGAGAGACGGAATACTTTGCTAAGGTCACACAGCGAGCAAATGGTCCAAGTCTCCTGCCCCCACAGCAACACAAGCTGGAATAAGACTATGACCAGCACAAAACATGATGTGCACAGTGGAACACACACAGAAGAGCTGCATTTGGATTCTGACTTTGCTGGTGAGGGCTGTGTGACCTTGGGAAAGTCACTGCCCTTACTGTTTTTTGTTGGACCACACAATCTCTAAGCTCTCTTCTGTAATCTAGGCCTACGCCTCAAGATTTGACTTGATTCTACCCTTACTGGGTTTCCATGGGGGCAGCATTGTTGGGGTGATACCTGGCTCAGGCAGTTAAAGAAGAATGGGGAAAGGATTTGGGGAGGGCAGGATTAGGAAGCAATACAAACCTGGAACTCCTGGTACCTATCTGGGCCTAGGTCATAAGCTGGCAGGGGAAGTGAGGCTCACACCCTTCTCCCTCAGATGATTATCAGCACCTCAGCCATGCTGGCCACTCTTGCTGCCCATCTCACTCACCACTATCACTCTTAGAGAAGAGAGCTGCAGTGATGTCCCGGCCTAGAGCATCACAGGCACTGCTGTGGGCCTGCTCCGGGAATTTTCCTTTGAAGTCATCCAGACACTCCAGGGCCTCAGCCACATACTTGAGCTCGAAGAGGCATCGGGCTAGACGGAAATGAGCCTTCAAGTGGCAGGGGTTCAGGGAGATGGCCCTGAGGCAATCCCTCAGGGCATCATAGTGGTCCCCATCCCTAAGGAGACAGGATAGCACAGGCAGATAACTGGAGGCAGGGGAAAAGAGGGAGGGATACTTCCTTCACTACACCCATTATCTCCCTGAAGTGCAAATCCTGGCCTAGCTAGGAACAGGGCTGGGTGGCAGTGGGGATCAAAGGGCAGTAGAATGGCCAACAGGAGGTACCCAGTCAGTCTTCCTTTCTTCCTCTTCCCTGCCCCCAGCCCACCTCTTCCCAATCTAATTCATAGATTCCACTGAGACATGATCGCTCCTGGGAAGGAGGTGGAGGATTTCAGAGGAGAAACAAGCCACAGCTCATAAAAAAGGCACCACAGCATAGAAGTACGTGAAGTGGATACCAAGAGATCCAGGCTTTGGTAGTGGCTCTGCTGCTAAGTGACCTTGGACAACTCATTTAGCCTTTCCAAGTATCAGTTTCCTCCTTTGTAAAAGAAAGAGCTGGCCTAGCAAGAGCATGGTGTAACAGAACATTCAACTTGAAGTCAGAAGAGACCCCGTTTGAATTCTGGCTCTGACACCAAGCTGTGTA
The DNA here is from genome assembly GCF_900497805.2 of Vombatus ursinus. Lineage (NCBI taxonomy): Eukaryota > Metazoa > Chordata > Mammalia > Diprotodontia > Vombatidae > Vombatus > Vombatus ursinus. The sequence continues at coordinate 2,480,718 of NW_020954555.1, read as the reverse complement.
ACCATGGGCAAGTCACAACTTCTCTGAGGCTGAACTGTCTCCCTATAGGACCTCCCTCATTGGGTGATTGGTAGGATCGACTGAGAACCTAAGCTCAGGGTTTTGCACATATCAGTTATTAATGACTACTCTCTAAAGAGCAGCCTTTGGGCTCTAAAGTCAGCTTTGTTTGGCCATTCTAAGATTCTCTATTCCCGTCTTCCTCTCCAATGGGTGAAGCATATCCAAGAAACAGTGGATAGAGCACAGTGAGTAGTGTCTGGCCTGAAGTCAGGAAGACTCCTCTTCCTGAGTTCAAATCCAGCCTCAGGCACACTAGCTGTGTGACCCTGGGCAAGTCACTTAACCCTATTTGCCTCAGTTTTCTCATCTGTAAAATGAACTGGAGAAGCAAATGGCAAACCACTCCACTACATCTGCCAAGAAAACCCCAATGGGGTGACGGAAGAGTCGGATATTTCTAAAAAATGTCAGAACATCCAAGAAACTTTAAAACCAAATGACTCCTAGTTTGCAAGTAAGCCCATGCCTTGACAGCAAAAACAAGGCAACACTGCCCCCCGGTGGCAAACAGCCCAACTGCATGCTGCCATCCAGCAAACACCTCAGGCACCGTCCATCCGTCCGCTCCTTTCCAGAAGTCCTCTTCTTTCTTCTATCACCCCTACCTGACTGCCAAGTCTTAGACAGACTCCTCATGGGGAGGAGGGAGGCCCAGTATAAGCTGAGGGGAGGGGATATGCATAAATTCCGGGGGACAATCTCTCTCAGCCTGGCCACCAGAAGCTTCTCTCCCATCGTTCACCAGCTAGTTCACGCACTGAAAAATCTGACTTAGTAGTTGTGGGGGAGGGAGGCGATGAGGCCAGCAGAATCCATGAAGGCAAGGGCTGAAAGCAAGTTATTCCTAGCAGCCTTTCCATCCTCCCGGAAGGCTACAGCACCCCTCCTGCCCCGGGACAGAACACAAAACACGTACTGCAAGCACAGCGGCCAGTACCAGGCCACGGTAAAATCTGCTGACTCCATCACTACCACTGAGGTTTAAAGGCCATGCCCTGGTCACCTGGCTCCAGGCAACTGATCTATTCTAGGCATCAGACTCATTAAAAGCCCATGGCGTTCATCTAATCTTCAGTCTCTCCTTATCTCCTGGTTCCTTCTCCAATGCCCACAAGCATACCTCTGCCCCACCCCCACTCCAATTCTTTTTTAAAGTCCCCCCCCATCAACAAGTCTGCATTTATTCTCCCCCCACTAAGGAAGGCAAAAAATCCAAACCAAAACAAAATCCTTGTTAAAACATGTATAGTTGATGGCGGAGGGAAAGCAGTGACTGTCCTGAGCTCTCTCCCAAAGCCCTCCAAATACCTAAAAAAATGGCTCTAAACAAATTCTAAAGCAGCAGAACCCACAAAAAGACAGAGTGAAACAAATTTCCAGCCAAAGACAGCCTGGATGGTTGATCAAAAGGTACATCACGCCGGGCGGGGAGAGGAGCGCAGTTTGGTGTGAGCTCGCAGGCCGCAGTGAACCTGGAGCAGGCCTCAGAGGACTGAATTGCGGGCAGCTGTGGCGGTTTCCAGACTTCTCAACCCCTGCACACCAAAGACAACTTAGAAGGTCAGTGGGAAAAGTCTGTGACTGCAGTGAGAGAGGAGCTAGGTCTCAGCCGCAAGTCTCCAGCTCGGCCCCGGGGCCGCAGCTTTTTCCTGAGCTTCCCGCCCACAGACTGAGGGGGAATTGAGTGGCTGATCAGAGTCTTTGCCAGTGCTGAGGCAGGAATCTCTTGCTTTACCGGTGCTTGGACCTGGGTCACAGT
>NW_020954555.1:2478722-2478859 GCF_900497805.2 Vombatus ursinus | reverse complement strand
AGGGCGGTCCTGGGGCAAGGAGGAATGCTGGTGCGGTGAAGCTTGTTGTGGTGGTGGAGAGAAAACACCGCGCCCGTTATCATACCACCTTGGAAGAAGTGAAAATTTACAGGTCCCTAGAAGTACCTCTGAAAACA
>NW_020954555.1:2478577-2478712 GCF_900497805.2 Vombatus ursinus | reverse complement strand
AATATACTAAGAGAAGGAGAAAGGGAGAGGTAGAACGGGGTAAATTATCCCACAAAAAAAACAAAACAAAACAAAACAGAAAAGAAAGGGCTTTTACAGTGGCGGAGAAATGGGGGAAGGTGAGAGGGAATGAGT
>NW_020954555.1:2478311-2478397 GCF_900497805.2 Vombatus ursinus | reverse complement strand
TTTACCCTACAGGAAAATAGGGGGAGAAGGGGACAAGAGAGTAGGGGAATGATAGAGAGGGGGGCAGATTGGGAAAGGGAGTAATC
>NW_020954555.1:2453252-2478101 GCF_900497805.2 Vombatus ursinus | reverse complement strand
CTGAAGGGGAAGGGGATTGGGGTGGGGAGACAGAAGGGAAGGCAGACTAGGGGAAGGGGTATTCAGAATGCATGCCATCTTGGGGTGGGGGGAGGGGTGAGATGGGGTGAAAATTTGGAACTCAAAATCTTGTGGAAGTAAATGTTGAAAACAAAAATAAATAAATAAAAATTACCATAAAAAATAAATAAAAGATAAGGACCTTCTAAAAACAAAAAACAAAACACATGTAGTTGAACAAAACAAATTCCTTCATTGGCCATGTCCAAAAACTATGCTTCAATCTCCACTCCATCAGCTCTCAGAAAGGTGTTTCTTTACTGCATGTTTCATTACTAGTCCTCTGGAATTGATCACAGTCCTTAAGTCTTTCAAAGTTCTTTGTCTTTATAATACCATTGTCACTGTAGAAATTGTTCTCCTGGTCATGCTCACTCTGCATCAGTTCATACAAGTCTTCCCAGGTTTCTCTGAGGCCATTATTTTATCATTTTTTTTTTAAGGCAATGGGGGTTAAGTGACTTGCCCAGGGTCACACAGCTAGTTAAGTGTTATGTGTCTGAGGCTGGATTTGAACTCAGGTCTTCTTGACTTCAGAGCCGGTGCTCTATCCGCTGTACCACCTAGCTGCCCCTTATTTTATCATTTCTTACAATCCAATAGTAATCCATCATGTCAATATGCCATAACTTGTTCAGTCATTCTCCAGCTGATGGGCATCCCCTCAGTTTCCAATTCTTTACTACCACAAAAAGAGCTGTTAGAAGATTTTTTTGTACATGTGGGTCCTTTTCCTCATTCTTGGTCTCTTTGAGATAGAGCTAATAATGGTATGACTGGGTCAACAGATATGCACAGTTTAATAACTTATTTTGGGCAGTTACAAATTGCTTTCCAGAATGGGTGAACCACTAGCTCCCCCAACAGCGTATCTAGTTTCCCATATTCCTTCCAGCATTTCATTTTTCATTTTTTTTCCAATTTTGTCAATCTGAATCTTTTTCCATTCATAAAAAACACTTGCTTGATCTGATCGTATCATCCAACACATGTCTTGCCCTTTTTAGCTAAACTTAAGAACACCATTACACTTGGTGCCTATACTTTCTCTCCTAGAAAACCCTCTGCAATGTGGCTTCTGATTCCATCATTCAATTGAATCTGCCTTCCCCAATGGTACCAATGATCTCTTAACTGCCAAATCTAATGACATTCCCTCAAAATTCTTATTCTTCCGGATTTCTCTAGTCTGACACTATTGGTCACCATCTCCCCTTGGACACTCTTCTCTCAAGGTCTGTAGGACACCGGTCTCTCCCGGCTCTTCTCCCACCTGTCTGACCACTCCTCTCTCATCCTCCTTTGCTGGCTCTTTATCTGCTAACCAAGGCTCTGGCCTGTGCCCTTTTCATTTCTTCCTCTATACTAATTTTTCCTGAGTTATAGTCTTAAATCACCACTTGTCTTTTAGACAACTCGAACCAGATGTTCCACAGGCATCTCAGACTCACCATGTCCAAAAGAGAACTCGTTATTCCCCCCAAGCTCTCTCCTCTCCTCAACTTTCCTATTACTGTTGAGGGCACCTCCCCTCCACTGCCCCAGTCAGCCAGGTTCACAATCTCAGTGTTAGTCTCTATTCCTGATTCTCATCTCACAGTGAAACTATTGCCAAGTCCTGTCCTTTCTACCTTCAAGACAGCTCTCTTTATCCATTCCTCCACTCACTCTCTACTCACACAGCCACCACCCAAGTACCAGTCAGTTAGCAGCAATCACCATCTAACTGGCCTCCCTGCCATATCTCTCCCCACTCTGCTTCATCCTCCACGTGGTTGCCAAGTGATCTCCTACAGTGTAGGCCTGACCATGTCATCTCCCTACTCAATAAGCAAATATTACCTTCAGGATCAAATATAAAGTCCTCTGCTTGGAATTTAAAGAACTCCACAATCTAATCCCCTCTGTGTATTCTACGATTCATGCTATTTTCCCCACTAGGATGTAAGCTCCTTGAGGACGGGAACAGTGGGTTGTTTTTTCTTTTTTTAATCCCCAGTCATTAGTGCAGTGTCTGGCACATAGTAAGTGCTAATAAACACATGCTGATTGATTGCTCATTTATCAAGAATACAACAAGCTGTAGTTGTAATTGGTGCAAATAATGAATCCCCTGAAGTGGATGCATGTATTTGAAATCAGACTATCCGAAATTATAATCATGTAAAATATGATACAGACAGTTCTTGCTTTATATAAATCTGCATTACGCAAATTCAACTTTACGTAAAGAATTGTGGAAGAAATGTGCATTCCAAAAAAACACCTTTGTTAACTTGACAGTACACTACTGTGATCTCTCTCTCTCTCTGGTCTGTGGCTTACCGTCCCCCCCCACCCCACAAAGACCCCCTCCAAGTAAAAGTAGAAGAACTGACACACAGAGAGAGACTGCACACTGCCACTAGATCGGCGCTGGACTTGAGACCTCCAGCAAGAGAGACATTTGTCCTGCGCCACCTCCCTGACTGCTGTCTGGCCCCAGGCATCACCGGTCCTCTCCCAGTGGTGGCTGTGTCCTGTTCCCCCAGACCCCACAGGTCTGCCCCTTGTGCGCTCTCCCTCTCAGTTTCAGTTAGGCCCGAACACGGCTATCCCTGGCCCCCACATGTTCCTCCTCCTGCTCTCACTTCTCTGTCCAGGGCCCCCATGTGTCCTTGAACTGTGTGCCAGCCCCCTCCCTCTATGGGGGCAAGGTCCCCTTCCTGCCTCTCTTCCCTACATCTGCAGGCAAGTTCACATTATGTAAAAAAAATGACTTTATGTAGAAGTCTGCACAACAGTCCACTTAAAGTAAGAACTATCTGAAACTGGTTCCAGACTAGTGGAAATGTGCAGTGCAAATGTGAATAAATTTCTTCGCCACTTCAGGGGATTCCTCATTCACACTAATCGGGGTCTACCTGTAGTACAAAAAAAGGCTAATACCAACCAGGACAATCGAGGCTAGATGAGAATATTCAGAGACTCCAGGCAGCAGTGGCTGGCACAGGTGAAGCTCACGGATAGGCCTCTCTGCTTTTGGCCTAAACACACACTAGGTCAATGGCTAATAAGGAAGAACTGCTCCGAGTTCCTATGGAATTTCCTAGCTTCAAGACTCAGCCTTAAGGCAGGAGCAAAAGCGTGTGGTGTGTGGGTTATCAGACCTCTGAAGCTGCCACACTGTGACTAGGATAGACCGACAATAAATGGGGTGGAAGGGGAGGGGGTGCAGTCATGCAGAAGCTGAGAATCCATCGTGATCCAGCAGACACCAGAACAAGTGGGAGTGACGCAGGAACCACTGCAGCACCAAAATCCAATTACTGTCTGCAAGGTGCCCCTCCCAAAGCTGATCACGAGTCAGCCCAGAGACCATGCCGAGAGCGCTGCAAGCCGTGGGGCCTGTTGGGTATGTAAGCCTCAACAGCAACCGTGGAGGAAATCTATGCTGGAGAGAAGCGAGCACAGGACGGTGACTGTCCAGAAGCAAGCTCTGCTCTCTGCGCATTTTAGGAAGGTCACGAACAAGATGGAGCACATCTTGTAATATGAAGGGTGAGGGAACTGGAAACTAACCATCACCACCTCCTGGCCAGAGCTATCAGGGCACACCACCAGCAGCAGGAAGGATAAAAACAATTCAGATGGACCCCAAAGATCCCAATGGAAATTCTTTCTAACTCCAGGCAACATAACAACTAGAAAGGGACACAACAATGCCCCAGGGCAGGTATAAAGCTGGACTGATAACCATGGAGGACTTGTGTGCTGAAGGGTTTCCAGTATTGGGCATTTACTGGTTTTTTTCAGCCTGGGCATTCTCTGGCCCAGGTAGCTGTCAGAAAGAACAGAAATGGATGGAGAACCAACTGTCCCATTCCCAGGAAAAAGAAGGCCTGTCAGCCCACAAGGATGTGATGGGAAGGAAAAGAATAAGCATTTATATATAGCACCTACTATGTGCCAGGCACTGTGAGAAGCAAATATCATCTCGCTTGATGGGCAAAGTGAGAGAGAGGACCTTTCAAAGTCTAACTGCTAGCCCTTGAGGAGGAGCTGAAGCTCACAACAGGCTCTGTATCTCTAGGACTCCTTGTTTAGATGAAAAGCATCAAAGACCAAAAAAGCTGCAGGATCTCTCTCTAGACGGACACTAATGGCTTCACCAAATTTCTTTGCCTCGTATCTGTACTACACCTTTTGTAATTATTGCCCCTCGTCCACACTTGGTTTCAGGGAAGTCCCTGAACTCTTCTGCTGAATCAGTGACAAGCGGTGCTTGTCTAGAGGTGGACTAGAGGTGGTTCAGTACTAATGTGGAACTCAGGTGACATGGCCATAGGCTCTGTGTCATGGGTGGGGATTCTTTTGCATCTTCTCCTTCCTGGGGAAAGCCAAGGTTCCCAGGGACAGGGTACAACCCCCAGCCCAGACTTTGATGCCTCAAACATCTGTGATTCTCACTCATGTGGACCATAATCCCTCTATGACTTAGAAGGGCTTCATAAGTTGCTGAAAAATTCATCCCCTGGTGGTCAATTTGGGAAGGATTGTGAATTTTGCTAAGCTGGTCTGTGGAAAACAGTGAGAAAGCCCTACTAACAGCAGCTGACACTAGAGTGCTTACAGTTTCTTTCCTCAGTGACCCTAGAAGAAAGCTAGTGCCAAGATTATTATCCCTGCTTTACAAATAAGGTAACTAAGACTCAGACAGGGGAAATGACGAAGACCCAACCTGGAAGAGACTTCAGAAATCCTCTAGAACTAGAAATAGAGGCTCAGAGAAAGGTAGTGACTTGTCCAAAGTGACCCAGGGATGAGTTCAGCTTGGCTCTAGCTGGTCTTTCTGGGATGAGGAGCCAGGTTGGCTAGATACCACATCTAAGCCCAAGGATGCCCAGGTACCCCTGTCCTGCTGTCCGATAGCCAGACTGGTGGGGTTCACTTACCACTTGCGCTTCATGTAGGCAGCAGCTCGGTTCCCGTAGAGCATCGCGTTGTGGGGGGCCTTCTGCACAGCTTTGCTGTAAAGCTGGATGGCTTGAGTCCACTGCTGGCAGGCAAAAGCCTCATTGGCCTGCTGCTTTACTCGCTCTAGGGATGGAGGCAGCTCTGCTTGGGGACTACAGAGAAGAGGTAAAACGGGAGAAAATTAAGGTAGGACAGCAAGGGACAAGGCACCTGGGCCAGGCAGGAGGAGCAACCTTGAATGTTGGAACAGCGCAGACCAAGCCAAGCATATGGTGCTGGCTAGGGAACTAGGCCACCCCTTCCTTAAACCTCATTGAGAAGGGCTCCTGCTCCAGAGAGATGCAGCTGAGACGGCAGACAAAAGAACAGAATGGGCTGTGGCAGGAAAGCTCCAGGTAATTCCTTCCCCTGAGTCCCAGTCTCATACTTCCAACTGTCTGCTAAGAATCTATACCTGGATGACTGAAAACTCAAGCTCACGTCTTCCTCTCCGAAGCTTGCCTCGTACCCTGGCTTGTCCATTTGTGGAGATGCCACCACCACCTGATCAGCCCAGCTCAAAGCCTCCCTCTTTTGTCTCCCACCTTCCACATCCAGCTGGTCACCAAGCCCTGCTCATGTGACCTCTCCCACTCATCTCATCTTTGTCCCTCCTTGTCTCCTGCTCAAGCCCTCCTGAGCTGATGCTCAGCTACTGCAATAACTTCCTAAACAACCTTCCTGCCTCCAGTCTCTTGCTGTTCCCATAAGTCCTGCACACTCTGCCACCCTTTTATTGGCTCTCTACTCTCTGGAATGAACTCCACACAGGCTTTCCATGGCCTTCTTTTCCAAATTCACTTAACCCCACTCCCCCTTTACATACTCTTGAGTCACATTTGACTCGTCACTTTTGCTCACCTTATCCTGGCCCCTCTTGTCCTCTACCCTTCCAACTCTGACCCCCGATAGCCTCTACCAGCACATAGTTGAGATGCCACCTCCTTCAAGAAGCCTTATTTGATGTATCCACATAAAAGTAGTATTTATCAACTTGATTCTCTGGTCAAACTCTTTGACTCCTGTGCACGTATTCACTTTGAAAACATACACACCTTATCCCTCAACAAGATCATAAGCTCCTCGGAAAACGTGTGTGTTCACCTTCTTTCCTCTGTCATCCAAATGCTTATCACAGGGCCCTGTACATCAAAGAACCCTATTTCAGGGCTGAAAGGTGCCTCAGCAGTCATCTAGTTCAACCCAAACCTACATGGACTCTCCATTCTAACGGACTAGACGAGTGGTCATTGAGCGCTCTAAATGAGGAAGTCACAGTCTCCCAAGGCAGTCCCCCCATTCCGCTTCTGGACAGTCTCCCTATTGGAAAGGTTTTCCTACATCCTTCCAACATTCAGCCTGACTGTGCCTCCGGGAAGCTCCTCCCCCACTGCTCTGAGAACAAACAGAACACATCTACTTCCTCCTTCCACATGAAAGACAGCCATCCTGCTCCCCTGAGTCTTTTCTGCAGGTTAAATCTTCCCAGCTCTTTCACCTGGTCCTCACTGCCGCCCCTCTGGACGCTCCCAGATGCCAAGTCTTCTTAAGCTGTAGCTGCCAGAAATAAATTCAACCCTTCAGATTTGCTCTGACTGGGGCAGGGGCCATAGGGATGATCACTGCTCTGTCTCTGAAATCACTGCTTCTCTCCAGGTAGAGCCAAACAGCATTAGACCAGTTGGCTGCCACAACACACTGCTGATGCCTATGGAGATTGCAGTCCACTAAAATCGCCAGCTCTTTTTCAGACAAACTGTTTCCTAATCCTGCCTTCCCCGTCTTGTTCTCTCTCTCTTTTTTTTTTTTCAGGTGAGGCAATTGGGGTTAAGTGACTTGCCCAGGGTCACAAAGCTAGCAAGTGTTATGTGTCTGAGGCCAGATTTGAACTCAGGTCCTCCTGACTCCAGGGCCAGTGCGCTATCCACTGCACCACCTAGCTGCCCCCTTTACCCCCGTTTTGTTCTTTTTTCTTTTTCTTTCTTTCTTTTTTTTGGCTAGGCAATCGGGGTTAAGTGACTTGTACAAGGTCGCACAGCTAGTTAAGTGTTAAGTGTCAAATGTCTGCAGCAGGATTTGAACCCCGTCTTGTTCTTGAAGCTAATTTTTGGAGCTCAAGAGTTAGACTTCATATGTATCACTGTTGAATTTCATCTCGTTAGATTTGGCCCAATGCCTGTTGAGATCTTTGGGAACCTTGACATAAAAGCAGGGGCTGAATAATGTCTGTCAAACTGAACCAAATTTTTTGATCCTAGATTCGATGGATGTGAAGGGAGCCTCTTGAGTCATCTCCCTCCCTCTACAACACAAAGACATCTAGTTATACTTATCAAAGCTATGCAGAGGTGAGTTGGAGACTCATAACACTTCATGAGCTGTAAAGTTCCAACTCCCTGGTCAAGGTTTCTTGCCCTCCAGGCCCTAAGGAGCCAGAAAATGTCATACCTACCTCCCAAGACAATTCCCAAATGACAATTTCTCCCCCTATTACATTATCTCTCCCCTCCACTTTCTGTGTGTTGGAAATGGTTCCTATTCATCCTATCCTTACCGGAAACTTGGGAGACTACAGGGGAGAGAGCAAAGGGGGGAAATCAAGACAGGAGAGGGTGAGGGCACAGTGAACTCTGGGGCCTCAGCCCTTGCTGATGCAAGCCTGGGAGGGCATGATTTGACACATTCCTTATTCCCAGAGGCCTGACCAGGCAGAAGAAACAAAGCAGCTTCTCCACCCACAAACCGTTCCATACCCATGGCTTTGCTGGCCCTCTCTTGCCTATACAGCAGATCCATATCCTTTCCCTCCCTCTCTGGGAAAACGGTGAATGGTGCCAAGTCATCTGATGGGATACATCACAATTCAGGAGAGTTACTGCAGCCTGAAAGCTGACATTACCTTACGTGTGCTCTGCCTTCTGACAATCGAAAGCCATTGCTGTGCAGGTGGAGCCCGTTGGACATGCCATTGGTGGACATCTTGCCATTCTGGACCTCTGATGGGTGTGGGGGAAGAAGAAAGGAGAAAGAGACAGCTTAAATTCTAGGCATGGATGATGTTGCTTCCACTCCCACCCAAAGCCAGGCAGGACCTGCTGATGATAGGCACTGGGTACTTAAAGGGAAAGTTTATTGACTAGTGGACAAAATAGGCTTAGAGATTCTCCCAGCCACGCCAGGAGAAATGGGAAGGTGCATAGAGCACTGTTCCAAAGGAGAGGTTCCACAATGGGGGAAGGTTGGAGGAAAAGGCTACTACTGACAAGGCCCCCTATCAATATCCAAGGAAGTTCAACATGACCTATGCTGGCTGTCCAGGGGGTATAAGCCCAGCCTAGTAGTTGGGGAGGGGGAACAGTGGTAATAAAATGAATGTGGAGCTGAACTGGAGGGAAGAAAAACACTGACAAGTCATCTAGCAATGTCTTTATAAAGGACCGACATCTGGACCCATGGGATCAGCCTGACAGTAAAGGGTGTCAGTCTCTGACACCTCCATTCTGACTTGATGGGGAAGAGAAGGTAGTGTCGGGAACCTGGGCCCTCCCATTCCCACACTCACCCCCTGATGAGTGACATTTCCTTGGCAGGAGAAAGGTATATGGTCTCTGCTTGTACGTCAGGTCGAACAAATAGACCTAGAGAGAGAGAGAGAGAGAGAGAGAGAGAGAGAAGACAGACAGACAGATAGAGGCCATGAAACTGCCTCACTGTCATTAACGGGCAGCAAAGACTCCACCCTCTTCAGGGATGTATCCTAAAAAGCTAGGTTACAGTAGATGCCAAATAGATGGCAGGGAGGATTCACAACAAACGGTACTCAAGGCCTTGCCAGACGAGGATCTATTAGGGCACTAGGCAGTTCCAGAACAAGAGCTCTCTGAGGAATATTCAGCCAATTCATATTAAAAGACATGAAGAGTTATTAAGAGCTGAAATGCATACAGCTCTTTAAGGTTTACAAAGGGCTTCATGGAATTCTTTCATTGTGATCTTTACAAGACTAATCTCTGAGAAGAGGTTACTACAGACAGTATTTCTCTTCATTTCACAGCAGAGGGAAACAAGGCTTGAAGTCTGTGGGATACGGCTCCATGAATTCTGCCATCTTCCCAGTGTACTCTCCTGACTCCCAACCAGAACCCATCCTACCTGTTACTCTCTGGGTCAGAAGGCTTAGTGCACCTAGAAAGCCCTCCCCAGCTCCTCCAGCCTGCAGTGTCCTTCCCCCCTCTCCCCTGTCCTCCCCTCTTCTGAGGGCCTGAACCCTTTATATATTGACTCATTTGGGATCACAGTATCTTAGGGCTGGAAGGGGGCTTAGAGACCATCAACTCCAACTCCATCATTTCAGAGAACATGCAATTAGGTCCAGAGTGGGGAAGTGATGTGCCTAGTCACACAGCCACAAGGGACAGAGTTAGGGATTAATGATATTAAAAGGCAATAAATAATGAAATGCTTCATGCCCATTTAAGGGTTATAAAATGCTTGCCTAACAGATTAAATAATCTTGACAGGTGGGTAGTACAAGAACTGTTATCCCCATCCTACAGTTCGATTAAAATGGATCTAATATGAAGTGAATGCTCAATAAGCATACGATAAATTTGGCCCAAAGCTCTTTAGAGGTTCTGAGGACACTAAACTATGGCTCTTTCTTAAAACCCTGTGTGAAGAACATAGTGCTTAGTTCTAGAGGACACACAAAGATATGGAAGACCATATTCTTGCCATCCTGGCACTTCTAAAATAACACGGGGGATACAGGAGCACTACCTTTTTGAAGACTCGTTCCTTCTAGTACCCATCTAACCAGATGACAGAAAGTCACCACCTGTTTCCCCTTCAGATTTCCCCGTCCCAGAGAAAAGGGATGCCAGCTAGGCAAGGCCCTGACCCCAACACTATGGCCCCATGCCCACTTTCTTGCCCTTTTGCTTGGTACAGCGAGCAGGTCCTGTTTCTCATTTACCTCTGCAGGTCGGGTTCGACCTTTTATTTTTTAAACAAAATGAGTGAGGAACAGAACCCCCATTCCCTGGGGACCTCTGGCTATGAAGTCAAGACTGTTTTCTCCATTCTATCCTAACATCCTTTGTGGTAACCAAGCTGGACACAGGGCTACGTGCAAGGCTCAGCTATTTCCCACTAAAGGGCCTACCTGTTCCCCTCCCATGTTGACCAACAGCTCGGTGCCATTGGGACTGAAGGTGACGTAGGTAGCAACCAGCACTCGAAGGCGGTTATTGTAGTCCGGCAGCTTCACTGGTAAGTGCCCTGTGAGGGACAGGCCAACCACTGGGATGTAAGGTCTCCGTTCCAACCTCACTCACCCGCCAACCTCCTCTCACACCCACTAGCCCAGCGTCAGATCTTGTGAATGAAGAAGCAGAGACTCACACACGGTGTCAGAGATGCATCACAGTCAAGTCTATGGCATTCATTCTTTTTCAACACAATTACAGACATGAAGACTGGCTAGAGAAAGGAAGGAAAGGGGCAAGTCCCTTTGCCCACTTCTCTTTCCTGCAGGTATTGGGGATTCTCCCTCCAAGTCCAGACACCATTTCTGTGCTCTCTCTCCTAATGCTTTAACATGAAGCGCTTTTCAAAGCACCTTGACACACATCACTTCATTTGATCCTAACAAAACACTTGTGGGTTAATAAGAAGGGAGATTATGATCTCTCAGCCATATCACTGACCAATAAGCAGGCTGTCTCCTTAATTTGTTTCCTTAAAAGTCACTCAACCAGTTAACGGCAGGGTTCTCAACCTGAGCTGTCTAACCTCCCACTCCTTGCCTATCATTTCTCCCTATAGCTGCTTCATCATCAGACTAGGCAGCTTTTCTGGCAACAGGGTCCTTGGCACCCCAGTTTGTCCATAATGGTATAGACAGATGAATAAGGCCACATAATAAGAGTAACTCTCTAGATCACTATCGTTAACATTGAAAGGGATCTTGGAGATTACCTAAGGCCTAGAATGAAATAACTTGACTCTTCAGTCAGTTGAGTATGGGGAGCTGTGGCCAGAGACGAGGCTTGGAGCTGGTTGCTGAAGAGCAGAGCTGAGGCCCAGAAGACCCGAGGCTCTTTCCATAAGCTACCAGTTCATTCTACCCTACAGAAAAGGCGCCAAAGGCCCAATAGCCCTCTGTCCCTAGATGATGGTGGTATTTCCCCCAGTCAGTTGTACTTCCCACCCTCCCCAAAGAGTCAGCCTGGACCTAATGAGGAGGTTCTCCAGGGGCTGTGGTTGGACAGTCTTACCTGCCACGTAGTACTGGGCAGCACCGTCAGGGAGGGGCTTCCGCCGGTCACAGAACGTGTGCACACCAGCTGAAGGGCCTTGCTTCATGCTTTTTCTGCCAGGAGAGGGAACCATAAAATTAAGAATCGCCACCTAAGGGTGGTATTACAAGATGAAATCAGACAGTCTGTGGCATGGCATCAAGAGATGGTTTTTCATTTTGTCTTTTTGTCCCCGGCACAGTGCTTTGTATATGGTAGGTGCTTAATAAATACTTGATGAATTGAATGACATGGCAGGTGGCATCTTTCCTCATCAGGTCATATAATGTCTTCCCTATTTACCCAGTAAGGTGCCCTCTGCTGCTGGTGCATGGTTCATGCCTACCCACGGGGAAGGGGAGGGGAGGAAGACTGCTCCATGAGGCACTGAAAATATCATGTAAAACTCCTCCCTCCTCCCAAGCAAGCCTAGGGTATTTCCACTGATGCTGTGAATCACAGATCATCACAGTATCAGAAAACTCAAAGGGCAATAGAAAGACTAATAGTGGTGCCTGCTAACAATTTGCAAATGGGAAGTGATCTAGCACCATTCTAGGGTGCAGACAGCTGAAAAAGGAAGGGGGCAGGTCACGTATGGGAAGTGAGACAATGGATGGCTAGCTAGCAAGCACTGCCTGGCTACCCCCCAAGGTATGAAAAGAACATAAAGGACCCTTGTGGAGCATTTAGGGAGCAGTCTAGAGGGGTGTGGTCCAGGACAAGGGATAGATGGGCTTTAATCTGCACCAGTGAAGCCAGCAACCACCCTGAGATCTCCAACAGGTTCTAGAGTGAACCTGGAAAGCCTAAAACCACTTTAAGGGTTCTGCTTTAGGGTCCCCGAGGGAGTTCAGATACCACCAGGGAGCCCTTCTGGGGCCTCCAGAAGGTTTGGGAGATGGAACAGAAGGCAGTTCCCTTCACAGCTTAAAACAGCCACCAAGTAAGAAGGGGTGGGGCCTGAAGGAGAGGAAGATGGCTGGTGGCAGTGCCCTTGGCTCTGGTGGGGTTAGTGGGCCAGAGGGCCATACCTGTGATTGTGGATCATTCGGATATCATAGAGCCGCACAAAGGGTCCACTGGCCCCTACCGCCAGGCAGTTGTTGTCTTGGGGGTTGACTGTGAGGCATTTGGCCTCCACCAGCTGGCCACAATACTCGGTCAGGTCGATCAGCACCTCTGAGTGTTTACTATTCTCTCGAAGGTCATACTGACTGCAGGACAGAAGAGTTGGGAAGATGTAAGCCATTGTGGAGAGCAGCAGAGAGACTAAGCCTTCTGTGGACTCTAGGTATCACCTCGGGGTAGAAGCTGACACCATGAGATTTCAAAGAGGGAAGAGCCTGAGGGGCCTCACTGTACCAGAAACTGTACCGATAAGTGGGGATTTTCATATGAAAGTAAACACATTCACTGTGAAATGGTGACTGTTTTAAATCTTTCCCATCTTCCTTCAGGCCCCCCCAGGACCAAGCCTCCAGTGTCAGCTTTTCTCAGCTCTTCTATTCCACTCCTCAGAAGTGCTCAGCATCTTCACTTGTCCTCTCTCTTTCCTCCTGCCTCCCAAGGAGAGCTGGAGCCTGTGCCTCCTCACCCAACTCACCTTGCACCTGTGTCCCAGATGCACCCTCTCCAGTAATATCTGGAGCCTGGTACTTCCCTCATCTCTCTCCCCCCCACACATCTTTACAGTCATCTGCTTTAGTCCTTCATTTGCCTACACACACCCACCTGCAGGCTCCTCTGCCACAACCTCTCTAACCACCTCCCCTCTACTTCCTCTCTCACTACTAAACTTTGATACTTCCGTTGCCTTTACTTTACTATTGCTATCTGGTTTCCATTCCCACCACTCTACTGAAACAACTCTTTCTGAGGTTACCAATGACTTCCAATCATCAAATCCACTGAACTGTGCTTAGTCCTTGATGACCGTGACCCCTCTGCAGCGACTGTCACTGTTGACCAGGCCTTTCTTATGGGAACTTTCCTCCAAGGGTTCCTATGCCACTGGTCTGCACAGATGTTCTCTCTTTCTCTGATCTAATTCTCGTGTGTGGCCTTCAACCACGATCTATGCAGCTATCCCCGAATCTGTATTTTTAACTCCAGTCTCTCTCCAAAGCTTAAGAATCAAAGCTCTGTTTGCCTGCTGAATGTATCCAATTGGATACCCCACCAGTATTTCAAACTCAACACCTCCAAGACTAAACTAATTTAAGCCTTTCAAACCGACTCTTATTCCTGACTACCCATTCCTATGAGTGGCATACACCAGCCTTCCAAGCAAACAGGCTTAAAGATCTTTGGAGTCATCTCTGACTCTCCCATTTTTCTCCATGTCTAATGGCCAAGTCTTGGCAACTCCTCTTCTACGCTTTGTACTTCCATTGCTCCTGCTAGAGTTTAGGCCCATGTTACTTTTCGCCTGCTTCCAACCAACTCCTGCTCCAATTCCTCCACTCCAGACTGCCAGATAAGCTGTTCTAATGCATTACTAACTAATCTTGAGGGCGAGGTCCTTTCAGCTCTATGTTCTATAATACCACGTTATTCCCCTGCCCCTAAACCTGCTGCCAATGGAACAAAGTACAAATCTGTTTGTCTGGCATTCGAGGCCCTCCTCGCCTTGTTCCCAGCCTCCCTGTACAGTGCGATGTCGCCATTCCCCTTCACATGCCCTGTTCTGGCCAGACTCCCCGGACATATCCCCAGGTGTTTCCAGTCGCCCTGTGAAGCCTCTTCTCACTCTTCTCCCTGCTTCCCTCCCTCTCCTAGACTTGCGAATCCCTTCTGTACTCCCTTCTGGTGCTTATCCAATTTTACTGTGCCTGCCACCATGTTCTTTAAGTGGGAGGATAACATTCCTTGTTGTTTATCTCCTGAAATGCTCTGTACATGCTTCATAATCGATTAATGCTTGCTGAATGACTGAACTATGATTCAAATTAATTCAAACATTTATTAAGTGCCTATTGTATTGACAGGACAGGGCGACGTGCTGGGAGAGATGAAAAGCCTAGACAAGCCCATCCCTACCCTTATGGAACCTGTAGTCTAGTATGAAGATACACACACATAACTAAAATACAAAATGTTACATACAGAAGTGCACAGAGGGTGAACAAACCAAGAACTATGTGAAGTTCAAGGAGGGAAAAGGTCACAGTCAGGAAAGGCTTCACAGAGGAGGCATCGGGGTTCAGTTTTAAAGGATGGGTAAGAATTCAACAGATGTGGCAAGGCGGAGAGAGAAAGGTATTCCTGGCAAAGGGAACAACATGAGGAAAATCACAGGGCTGGGGCGCATGGCGGGTAGTGAGGACACACAGGGAGTGATGAGGAGTCCAGATTGGCTAGAGGGCAGAGTACATGGGAAGGAGTAAAGATGACAGAAAGAGAATGTAGCACCAGATCATGAGAGGCCTTGAATACTAAGCTCAAGAATTTGAACTTTATTCAATAGGAACCTTGGATCAACTGAAGATTTCTGAGCAGGAGTAGCATGGCCAGATCTATAAAAATAGAAGATTATTCTGGCATTGTTGTGAAGGATGGATTGGAAAAGGGAGAACCTATGAGGAGATTATAAGAGTACAAGTGGGTCAAAACAAGGACCTGCATTAGGAAGATTTGTTTTATATCATTTGCTAATTGGTTCACACATCTTCATGTCTTGTCTTCTTTCTGATTGAGGGTAAACATCTTATACTTCTCTTGGACAACCTTTCCTCCCTCCCTTGGCCACAGCACTTAGGACAGGGCTAGGCACAGAATAGTAACTGGTTGGCCATTTTAGGAAATCCTTACTGATTCGTCTTGCTGCTCCAAACACATTTAGATGTGTTTTAGAAAAGAAACAGACTTCTGCAACGGGCAGCAAAATGGGGCCTGAGTACATGCCTGAAGGGCTGGCCAGGCCTGAAACAGAGCCTGGCATAAAGACTGGGCTGGGACGCTTACCGGATGAGCCCATCCTCTGCAGCGCTCCAGAAGGTGTTGGGCCACATCGGGGCCGTGGCGATGCGCTTCACCCGGTTTGTGTGGTCTCCAAACATATGGATCGTCTCTTTCACAGTCAGGTCATGCACGTGTACTTTAGAATCAGCTGCTCCCGTGATCAAGATCCGATCCCCAGCATGAGGCAGAAACTAGTGTGGGCAAATATTGTTGTGGGTGGTGGTGGAGAAGGGGAAAAGTCAGTTTCGACTCCGGTAGCTATTCGACTTCTCAACTTTTCTTCTTTAGACAAAAGGATTCTCTTTCCCAATCAATCAACCAATCAAAAAGTATTTATCAAGCACCTGCTGTATGCCAGCCAATCGTGCTAAGTGTTGGGGAGTACAAAGACAAAAGCAAAACAAAACAGTCTTTGCCTTCAAGGAATTTACAATCCCCAGATGCCAGCCCTGGAGCTTTCATCAGAAACAGGAGCTAGAATACAGAACTCTTCCCTCTTTACTCATCTGTCAGAGTTTGACTTCTCTCATTGGGTGTAGGGGAATAATCCTGAGTCTGTAGACCCATGCACCTAATTCTTTCATTCAGACAGGTCCTCTTCCCCAAGTAAGAACTTTGGAGACATCCGTACAAGAACTAACCTAATGTCTGCTTGCTATGGCAGAAAGCACTGGACCCAGGATCAAAAGGGCTCCATCTGAGACCACACCAGCCATTTACTGGCAGCATTGCTAAGGCAAAGCCCTTAATGTCTCTGAGGCTGAGCTTTCTCATTTGTAAAATGGAGATAAGACTTGTTAATAATTCCTCCCAGGGCTGTGAGGGAAGCACTTTATGAACTGTAGGGCACTGCAGACATGGGAGCTATGGTACTATGACTTACTCCATGGGGTTGTGGTGAGGAAAAGCCCCTGATTAGCCACCTACAGAAGAGCTACAGAAACGTGAGCTAGCTGGAAAAAAGGATGATGTTCAGGGATTTTTCTGCAGGCTGTCTGTGCATCATTCTGCTCTCACACACACAAAGCCACACAACTGAAAAGAAGCCATTCCTGCACTAATGATCCCTTCTCTCCATCTGCCCTTCCCAAAGTAGGCACTTAATAAATGTTTGTTGACTATGTGACAGCCATCCAAAACCAATTCACCGGTATTTAGGGATTATCAGCAGCTTTGGCAGAAAGGATTCAGCATGATCTGAAGTGGGAAACACTGATCCATGGTCAAGATAAGCAGGAGGTGAGTGCTGGCACTGCATGCACTTGTGGTCTTATCATCTCTACAACAGACTCCTACTATAGTCTGGGTGGGATGCAGAAGGCATAGCTTGCCTAGAACCTTTTCTCAGACTGCAGAGCCTGAGAAATGGCTTTCAACCTGCCTGGGCACAGGATGTGCCCTCTGTCATCCAACCATTAAGGCAATTCAGCAATGCCATTGTCTCTCAGAGGGTCCTACTTAACTCAAAGCAAGCTGCAAAAATAAAAGCACACTGTAAAAACTATTTCCCTTGTTTTGAAAAAGAAGTCTGGGGTCAAGAGACATTGGAGAAGTGAGGTCCCATGGCAACTGACCAGGGCCCAGGAAAACAGACATGAACACATCCAGGGTGGCATTTGTATCGCAAGTCATGTGACCTTGGACAAGGCATCTCCTTTCTCAGGGTCTCAGTTCTTCATGCGTAAAATGATAAGGTTGGACTACAAGCCTATGGTTCCTTCTAGCTCTAAGATTATGCACAAGGCAGCACAAGCAGAGCGAAAAGAACACTGAATTTGAAGTCAGAAGACTTGGGTTTGACTCCTAGCTCCAATATCTACTAGCCAACCATGCTGGCGACTCACTTAACCTCACTGTGTTTCATTCTCCTCCCCTTTAAAACGAGGTGGCTGAAGCAGATGAGCTCTAAGGCTCCTTTCAGCTCTGATATTCTAGGATTCTCATGTCTGACTGGCCCTAAAGAGGTTTTGAGTTCTCCAATCTGGATGCAGCCGGTTGACAAAGAACATAATTTGGGGGCTTGAGACCCAAGCTTTTAAAAAGACAACCAGTATCACACCAGTGTCCTCAAAAGACTGGAACACGCTCAGTCATCAACCACACTCCTTCCCTTTCTTCCCAATGCCTCTCCAGCCTCCACTCACCTTGACAGAGAAGATGTTGGCTGTGTGCCCCGTATGCATGGAGAGGAGCTTCTTGTGGTGCAAGGGATCCCACACGATGGTGTGCTGGTCATCGGAGCCAGACGCTAGCAAACTGGAGATCAGAGCAGGAGACGGGCTGAGTCCTTCACGGCACTCAGTCCCAGAAAGCAACGAGTCTTGCCATTTCTCTAGAGATCCACAGCTGTGGATCTCTAGAGGGCCTGTCTCTGAGGGTTCTTTGGTGCTTTTACTTTCCCAATATTCCCGGCTTCTAGGTAGCCTTTCTCTTCTCATGACTCCCTAGCTTTCCTTGGCTTGGACATAAGGCTGTGCTAGAAATGCCCATCCTTTTAAAAGGATTATTAAAAGGGTTATTGTTGGTCTAACGTCATGACACCCCATAGCCGACTATATGCTATAAACTTTTAAAATATTAGCTTGTGTTTTTGCTCCACTGAAGTCCTCTTTCTATGCCCTATCATAACACAGAAAAGACTGAAAGTTTTTTACTTTGCTAGCAGAGCAAAATTTTTAAGGACCTATAATAAGCTAGAAAGGCTTCAAGAGCTATCTTTGCTCCTAGAGAGGCTTATGGCTAGAGGGCTAGGTATCACGTGAGCATTTTTTAAAACCACAAAGTAAAGTATAATTTTGGGAATTTCATGCTAGTTTTTGAAATACTGTGATACAAAGGAACGCTCAATCTTGAAAGGGGGAAATTTGTTCATTTGTTTTCCCCCTCCAGAAATGACTGATGTAATGAAAGAAAGCATCAAAAACATTAAAAAAAAAAGAAAGAACTGTGATATGCTGTCAAAAAACCTGGGTTAGGGAATCGCTGGTTTAGGGGACTAAGGGACTAAAGGAAACTATTTATCAGGTGGCCAGAAAACAAGAAGGGAAAATAATACTTTCAAGTAAAGGTGGGGAATTGAGAAAAAGCTCTGGCTCCAATTCCTGCTGCCTCTTCAGTCCACTAAGAGACAGGTCTAAGAGGTCTCTAGAAAGAAGCCTCTCAAGCTCAGGCCAACCCTGCTCCTCTCAGCCTCAGTGCCATCTCCTGGGGAACCCAAGGGCTGATACTCACTCTCCTTTCTCATTCCATTCCAGGCAGTTTACACATCCTGAGTGACCCTGATGGAGGGAGGCAAAGAGGAAGGAAAGGGAAGAAGAGTCAGTGACACCAGTTCTTGTGGAATACTCTCACACACAGATTGTTCAGGGGATTGGGCTCTTGGGGTAGTGTGGGCCAGGGGTGGATTCTGCCCAAGAGTGGCTCCACAAAGACTTATCAAGAGCCTCCTCATTCCAGGGCACTGTGCTGGGCAAAAAAGATACCGGCATGAAGAATGAAACAATCCTTATTTTGTGGAACTGACATTCTCACAGGAAGGTGTGTATAGCTATACATATGTACATGTCATAAATAAGGTGAATAAATACAAATATGTACAAATTAGTTAAATACAAGGTAGTTTGGGAGAAAGGGCACAAGCAGTTGGGGGGACTGGGAAAGATGGCATGCAGAAGAACAGCATGTTAAAGGAAGAAAGGGACTTTTTAAGGTGAAATTAAGGAGGAATGGCATTCCAGATATAGGAGACAGCCAGGGTTAAGGCATGAAGAGTAGAGATAGTGTCATGTGAAGAACACAGAGAAGGCCAGTTTGGCCACACAGCTGAGAGTGAGATGGGGAACAATGTTCAATGAGGCCGGATTGATAGACTGGGGCTAGACTGTACAGGGCTTTAAAAGCTAAACAGACCAGTTTATATTTCTTTTGAAAAGCAATAGCAAGCCACTAGAGCAGACTGACTAGGGGAATCACCTAGGCAGGGCTACACTTAAGGAAAGTTACTTAAGATGGACTAGAGTAAAGGAAGACCAATTAGGAGGGTGTTGCAATAATCCTGAAAACAGATGATGAAGGTCTAAACTATAGTAGCAGCTGTGTGAGCAGAAAAAAGGGGTCAGATGGAAGAGGTGTTGCAAAGGTAGAAATGACAAGAGTTGGAACTGATTGGATACATGGGAAAATGAGTTGTTTAGGCTAATGCTGAGGTTATGAACCTGGGAAATTCAAAAGATGGTGGTGCTTTCAACAGAAATGGGCAAGTTCAGAAGAGAGTAGGGTTTGTGAGGAAAGATAATGAGTTCAGTTTTTGACATGGTGAGTTTAAGATGTTTTAGAGATGTCCAGTTTGAAATATCCGATAAGCACCCGATGATGTGGGGCTAAAGTTCCATGGAGGGAATAGGTGATGGTGACAGAAACAGCAGCAGCTTTGGGAGCCCTCAACCCAGCAGCAAGGGGACCTGGAAACTGGTCAGAAAAACATCAGGGTACCCTTATGCTAAAACTAGATGGAGGACCAGACACTGGCAATTCCACTGCTTATATGAACTTCTGGGTCATAGTTCAAGCGAGGAGAGGAGCACTTTTGGTTAAGATGGACCAGAAGTCTTCAGAGGCAGTATCATTTCTGGTCCCAAGGGATCAGGGACCTGAGGAACTGTATCAATTGCAATTCCAAATGAAATCAGGGGCCCTTCCTGGGTAAGGACCAGAGTTCAAACCACGAGAGCAGTGACCACACCTCTCCCCAGTTCATACCACCTTGTAGACACTGAAAACTTTAATGCCCCCAGAACTAGCTTTGAAAACAGCAGTGTGACAAAGCCTAAAGCTTGGGGCAATGCCCCTCTCAACCCCCCCAACACCAGGAAGAGAGCCCAACATTAACATAAAGTTCAAAATCAAGAAATAGGCCAGAAAAATGAACAAACAACAAAAAAAGAACCTGACCATAAAAAGCTACTACAGTGACAGGGAAGATCAAGACACGAACTCAGAAGAAGACAATGACGTCAACAGTCACAAGGAAACTCTCAATGAAAAATGTGAATTGGACACAAGTCCAACAAGAATTCCTGGAAGAGCTAAAAAATTATTTTCAAACTCAGAGTTAGAGAGGAAAAATTAGGCAAAAAAATGAAAACAAATGAAGAAAATTATGAAGACAATTAACAGCTTGGCAAAAAAGAGGCAGAAAAAAAAATACTGAAGAAATTAATAGCTTAAAAAAACAGAACTGGCCAAATAGAAAAAGAGGTACAAAAGTTCACTGAAGAAAATAATTCCTTAAAAATTAGAATTGGGCAAATGGAAGCTAATGACTCAATGAGATATCAAGAAACAATAAAACTACCTCAAAATCATGAATTAAAAAAAGAGTCTAGACATCATATTTCAAAAAATGATCATGGAAAACCACACTGATATCCTAGAGCCAGAGGGTAAAATAGAAATTGAAAAAAATCCACCAGTCACATCTGAAGGAGATCTCAAAATGAAAACACCTAGGAATATTACAGCCAAATTTCAGAGTGCCCAGGTCAAAGAGAAAATACTTCAAGCAGCCAGACAGAAATCATTCAAACACCATGAAGCCACAATCAGGATCACACAAGATTTAGCAGCTACCACATTAAAGGAGTAGAGGAATTGGAATATAATATTCTGGAAGGTGAAAGAACTGGGATTACAACCAAGAACAACCTACCCAGCAAAACTGGGTAGAATCCTTCAAGGGGAAAAAAAATGGACACTGAATGAAACAGGACTTTTAAGCATTCCTGATGAAAAGACCAGAGCTGAATAGAAAATTTGACTTTTAAATACAACGCACAAGAGAAGCATAAAAAGGCAAACATGAAAGAGAAATCATAAGGGACTCAACAAGTTAAATTATTTGCCTTTCTAAATGGGAAGATGATACACATATCTTCTTTTTTGGGGGGATGGAAGGTATTAGTATTTTTATTATATTTCAAAATTATTTTTAAGGTGTCTTTTTTTTTCAATTTTTAAAAACATTTTTATTTAAAGTTTTGAATCCCAAATTCTATCCCTTCCTTCTTCCCCCTCCCCTCTCTGAGATGGTAAGCAGATATAGGTTACACATGTGCAATTATAGAAAACATTTCCACATTAGTCATTTTGTACAAGAAGATTCAAATAAAAGAAAAAAAAAAGAAAGTGAAAAATAGCATGCTTCAGTCTATATCCAATCAAAATCAGTTCTCTCTCTAGAGGCAGATAGTACGCTTCATTATTAGACCTTTGGGATTCTCTTAGATCACTGTATTGCTGAGAATAGCTAAGTCATTCACGGTTCTTCATCGAACAATAGTGCTGTTACTGTGTACAATGTTCTCCTGGTTCTGTTCACTTCACTATGTATCAGTTCATGTAAGTCTTTCCAGGTTTTTCTGAAATCATCCTGCTTGTCATTTCTTATAGCACCATAATATTTCATTACACTAATATACCACAGCTTGTTTAGCCATTCCCCAATTGATGGGCATCCTTTTGATTTCCAATTCATAGCCACCACAAAAAGAGCTGCTATAAATATTTTTGTACCAATAGGTCCTTTTCCCTTTTTGGGACACAGACCTAGTAGTAGTACTGCTAGATCAAAGGGTATGCAGTTTTATAGCCCAGTGGGTATATTTCTAAATTGCTCTCCAGAATGGTTGGATCACTTCATAACCACCAATAGTCTCACTTTTCCCACATCTCCTCCAACATCAAACATTTTCCTTTTCTGTCATATTAGCTAATATGATTTGCATTTCTCTAATCAATAGTGATTTAGAACATTTTTTCATATGGCTATAGACAGCATTGATTTCTTTGAAAACTGCCTATTCATATCCTTTGACCATTTATCAATTGAGGAATGACTTATATTTTTATAAATTTGACTCAACTCTATATATTTGAGAAATGAGGCCTTTATCAGACATACTTATTGCAAATTCCCACCCCCACCCGTTTCGTGTTTTTCTTATAATTTTGGTGGCATTGGTTTTGTTTGTGCAAAAACTTCTTAATTTTATGTAATCAAAATAATCTATTTTACATTTTGTAATGCTCTTCATATCTTCTTTGGTCCTAAATCCTTCCCTTATCCACAAATCTGACAGATAAACTATTCCATGCTCTCTTAATTTGCTTATGGTATCACCCTCTAAGTATAAATCATAAACCCATTTTGACCATATCTTGGTGTGCAGTGTGAGATGTTGGTCTATACCTAGTTTCTGCCATACTGTTTTCCAGTTTTCCTAGCACTTTTTGTCAAATAATGAGTTTCTGTTCCAAAAGCTTGGATCTTTGGGTTTATCACATACTAGATTACTATAGTCATTTACCATAATGTAATTTGTACCTAATCTATTCCACTGATCTACCATACTCTATTTCTTAGCCAGTACCAGATAATTTTGATAATTGCCACTTTATAATATAGTTTGAGATATGGCTAGACCACCTTCTTTTGCATGTTTTTCACTGATATTCTTGAGCTTTTGTTCTTTCAAATGAATTATTATTTTTCCTACTTCTATAAGATAATTTTTTGATGGTTTGGTATGGCACTGAATAGATTAATTTAGGTAGAATTGTCCTCTTTATTATAATGGTTCAGTCCACCCACGAACAATTAATACTTTTCCAATTGTTGAGATCTGACTTTATTTGTGTGAAAAGTATTTTATACTTGTGTTCATACAATTCCTGGGTTTGTCCTGGCAAGCAGACTCTCAAGTATTTTATATTGTCTACAGTTATTTTAAACGAAATTTCTCTTTCTATCTCCTGCTGCTGGACTTTGTTGGTAATATATAGAAATGCTGATGATTTGTATGGGTTTATTTTGTATTCTACAACTTTGCTAAAGTTGTTAATAATTTCAAGTAGTTTTTTAGTTGATTCTCTAGGATTTTCTAAGTATAACATCATATAATCTGAAAAAAATGATAGTTTTGTTTCCTCACTGCCTATTCTAATTAATTTCTTTTTCTTCTCTTATTGCTATAGCTAATATTTCTCATACAATATTGAACAACAGAAGTAATAATTGGCATCCTTGCTTCACCCCTGATTATATTGGGAAGGCTTCTAGCTTATCCCCATTACAGATAATGCTTGCTGATGGTTTTAGATAAATATTACTTGTTATTTTAAGATAAAGCACCTTTTATTCCTATGCTCTCCGGTGTTTTTAATAGGAATGGGTGCCGTGTTTTGTCAAAGGCTTTTTCTGCGTCTATTGAGATAATCATATGATTTCTGTTAGTTTTCTTATTGATATGGTCAATTATGCTGATAATTTTTCTAATATTGAACCAGCCCTGTATTTTGGTATAAATCCCACCTGGTCATAATGTATGATCCTTATGATATACTTCTGTAATATCTTTGTTAGTATTTTATTTAAAATTTTTGCATCAATATTCATTAGGGAAACTAGTCTATAATTTTCTTTTTCTGTTTTGGCTCTTCCTGGTTTGGGTATCAGAACCATATTTATGTCGAAAAAGGAATTTGGTAAGATTCCTTCTTCACCTATTCTCCCAAATAGTTTATATAGTATTGGGATTAATTGTTCTTTAAACATCTGGTAGAATTTGCTTGTGAATCCATCCGGTCCTAGGGATTTTTTCTTAAGAAGTTGACTGATGGTCTGTTTAATTTTTTTTCGAAGACCGGGTTATTTAAGTATTTTATTTCTTCTTCTGTTAATCTGAGTAACTTATATTTTTGTAGATATTCATCCATTTCATTTAGATTGTCAAATTATTGGCATGTAACTGGGCAAAACAGCTCCTAACAACTGTCTTAATTTCCTCTTCATTGGTAGTGAATTCACCTTTTTCATTTCTGATACTAGTAGTTTGGTTTTCTTGTTTATCTATTTTCTTGTTGTTGTTTTTTTTTCCATAAACCCATTCTGATTCTATTTATTAGTTCAACGGTTTTCTTAATTTCAATTTTATTAATCTCTCCTTTAATTTTCAAAATTTCCAATTTGGTATTTAATTGGGGATTTTTAATTTGTTCTTTTTCCAGTTTTTTTAATTGCATGCCAAATTCATTAATCTGTTTTTTCTCTTCTTTATTGAGGTAGATACATGTTATCTTCTAAGAACTTTATCATTATAAGGGCAATTAGAAGGAGTCTACACATAAAGAAGGTGTAGAAGTAGGTAGATTATGTTGGGATGGTGTAAAAAAAAAAATGGATAGGCAAGAAAGTGGGATGACCTGGGAGAAGGAGGAAGGAAGAGGTATAATGGGAGAAATTATCTCACATAAAAGAGGCAGGCAAGGAAGAGCTTTTGCAAGGAAGGGGAAAATGGTTAGGTGTGGAGTAAACAACCCTTGAACCTCACTCATATTTAAATTGGTTCAGAGAGGGAAAATACACATACATACTCAATTGGTAAAAGAAATTTATCTTATCCAATAGGGAAGTAGGAGAGGAAGAAGATAAGAGGGATTAAAGAAGGCAGTGGTCAGAAGCAAAACAGACTTTAGA
>NW_020954555.1:2438661-2453217 GCF_900497805.2 Vombatus ursinus | reverse complement strand
GGAGGCACTGGAGAGAAAGAGAGAGAGAGAGAGAGAGTAGGAGAGGGAGGGAGGGAAGAAATGGGATGAATGGAAATGCATTGTAATCATAACTGTGAATATGAATGGGATGAGACCACCCATAAAACAGATGTGGGTAGCAGAATGGATTAGAAATCAGAATTCAACAACATGTTGTTTACATGAGACACACTTGAAACAGAAACAAAAGAGTTAAAATAAGGGGCTGGAGCAGAACCTATTATATTCAGATGAAGTAAAAAGGGAAGGAGTAGCAATCATGATCTCAGACAAAAGCAGAAGTAAAAATAGACCTAATTAAAAGTGATAAGCAGGGAAACTACATCTTGTTAAAAGGCACAATAGATAATAAAGTAATAGCAATAAAAATATATGTACAAATGACAGCATCCAAATTCTTAAAGTAAAAGTTAAGTAAGTTACAGAAGGAAATAGATAATAAAATTATACTGGTGGAGGACTTCAACTTTCCCCTCTCAGAGGTAGATAAATCTAACCATAAAATAAATGAGAAAGAAGTTAAGGAGATGAATAGAAATTTAGAAAAGTTAGATATTATACACCTCTGGAAAAAACTTGTCAAATGCATAACCAAATATATAAAAGCAGAAATATTAAATGCACACTTTCCAGACCATAATGCAATAAAAATTACATGTAATAAAGAGCCAAGGAAGCACAGATTAAAAAGTAATTAAAACTAAACAATCTAATCCTAAAGAATGAGTAGGTCAAAGAACAAATCATAGAAACACTAAGTTCATTAAAGAGAAAGATAACAATGAGATAACATTCCAAAATTTGTGGGATGCAGCCCAAGGGAAACCTGGGGGAAAATTTATATTTCTAAATGAGTTTATCCATAAAAGAGAGAAAAAACAGACAAATGGATTGGGCATACAACAACAACAAAAAAAAAAAAAATAGAAGAACAAATTAAAAATCCCTAAGCACCAAAATAGAAATCCTGAAAATCAAAAGAGAGATTAATAAAACTGAAAGTAAAAAAATCATTGATCTAATAAATAAAACTAAGAGCTCGTTTTATAGGGAAAACAACAACAACAACAACAATAAAACAGATTGCTTAACTGGATTAAAAAGAAAGAAAACCAAATTACTAGTACCAAAAATGAAAAGGGTGAATGGCTCACCAATGAAGATGAAATTAAAGCAATTTTTAGGAGTTATTTTGCCCAAGTACATGCTAGTTAAACTGACAATCTAAGTGAAATGGATGAATATTTACAAAAATATAACTGCTCAGATTAACAGAAGAGGAAATAAAATACTTAAATAACTCTATCTCAGAAAAAGAAGTTGAACAAGCCATCAATGAGCTCCCTAAGGAAAAAATCCCAGGATAAGAAGAATTTACAAGTGAATCCTACCAAACACTTAAGGAACAATTAATTCCACTACTATGTAAACTATTAGGAAAAAATAGGTAAAGAAGGAGTCCTACCAAATTAATTTTATGACACAAATATGGTTTTGATATCTAAACCCAGGGAGAGCAAAAACAGAGAAAGAAAAGTATAGACCAATTTCCTCAATGAATATCGATGCAAAAAATTTAAGTAAAATACTAGCAAGGAGATTACAGCAATGTCACAAAGATCATACACTATGACCAGGTGGGATTTACACCAGGAATGCAGGGCTGGTTCAATATTAGGAAAACTATCAGCATAATCAACCACATCAATAACAAAAACAACAAAAATCATATGATTATATCAACAGATGCAGAAAAAGCATTTGACAAAATATACAACACCCATTCCTATTAAAAACACCACAACACACAGGAATCGTTGGAGCCTTTCTTAAAATGATAAGTAATACCTATCCAAAATCAAGAACAAGCATTATCTGCAAAGGGAATAAACTTGAAGCCTTCCTAATAAGAATAAGAGTGAAGTGGATCACCACTGTTAGTCAATACTACACTAGAAGCACTAGCTACAGTTATAAAACAAGAAAAAAAAACTGATGGAATAAAAACAGGCAATGAGGAAAATAAAACTATCACTCTTTGCAGATGATAATGATGTTATACTTAGAGAACACTAGAAAGTCAAATAAAAACCTAGCTGAAAACAGTTAACTTCAGCAAAATTGCATGATATAAAATAAAACCACATAAATCATCAGCAATTCTACATACTACCAACAAAACCCAGCAGGAAGAGATAGAGAAATTCCATTTAAAATCACTGAAGACGATATAAAATGCGTGGACATCTACCTGCCAAGACAAACTAGAGGATTATATGAACACAATTACAAAACACTTCTCACACAAATACAGACAGACCTAAAGAACTGGAGAAATATTAATTGCTCATGGGTAGACCCAGTCAATAAGATAAAAATGACAATTTTGCCTAAGTTAATTTACTTATTTAGTGCCATATCAATCAAACTACCAAAGAATTATTTCATAGAGCTAGAAAAAACAAAATTCATCTGGAAGAACAAAAAGTCAAGAATATCAAGGGAATCAATGGAAAAAAAATGTTAAGAAAGGAGCCCTAATAGCCAGATTTCAAACTATATTACAAAGTGGTAATCATAAGAACAATCTGGTACTAGCTAAAAAATAGAGTGGTGGATCAGTGGAATTGATCAGGTACACAGTAGTAGTAAATCACCACAGTAGTAATCCAGTGTTTGATAAACCCAAAGATCCAAGCATTAGGGGTAAGAATTCAACATTTGAAAAAAAAAAAATTGCTAGGAAAGCTGGAAAGCAGTTTGGCAGAAACTAGGCACAGACCAACATCTCACACTGTATACCAAGATAAAGTCAAAATGGATAAATTATTTAGACGGAAAGGGTGATAATCATGGATAACATAGAGCATGGAAAAATGTACCTGTCAGATCTAAGGCTAAGGGAAAAGTTTATGACCAAACAAGAGATAAAATTTAATAGCAAATTTCTCTGATAAAGGCCTCATTTCTCAAATAAACAGGAAATTGAGCCAAATTCATAAAAATAAGAGCCATTCCCCAGTTGACAAATGGTCAAAGGATATGAACAGGTGGTTTTCAGAAGAAGAAATTAAAGCTATCAATAGTCACATGAAAAAATGCTCTAAATCACTACAGATTAGAGAAATACAAATTAAAACAAATCTGAAGTACCACCTTACACTTATCAGATGGGCTAACACGAGACCCTGGGCAAGTCACTTAACCCCAATTGCCTCACCAAAAAGAAAAAAACAAACAAAAAAACCCTCCAGATTGGCTAACATGACAGAAAAGAAAAACAGCAAATTCTGGAGAGAATGTGGAAAAATTTGGGACACTAATGCACTGCTGGTGGAGTTGTGAACTACTCCAACCATTCTAGAGAACAACTTGGAACTATGCCCAAAGGGCTATAAAACTATGAAAAGCTTTGGCCCAGCAATACAGCTATTAGGCCCGTAGCCTAAAGAGATCAAAGAAAATGGAAGAGGACCCATTTGTACAAAACTATAACACCTCTTTTTGTGGTAGCAAAGAACTGAAAATTCAGAAGATGTCCATCAAAGTGAGGAATGGTTGAACAAGTTATGGTATATGATTGTGATGGAATACTACTGTGCTATAAGAAATGAGGAGGAGGATAGTTTCAGAAAAACCCAGGAAGACATATGAACTCATGCAAAGGGAAGTGAGCAGAACCAGGAGGACACTGTACACAATAACAGCAATATTATAAGGATGACCAACTGTGAAAGACAGATGCTCTGATTAATGATCCAGGACAATTCCAAAGAACCCATGATGAAAGATGCTATCCACCTTCAGATACAGAACTGATGAACTCTAAATGCAGACTGAAGCATACTTGTTAAAAAATTTTTTATTGTTTTATTTGTGTTTTCTTTTGCAACATGGCTAATATGGAAATGTTTGCATGACTTCACATGTATAATCGATAGCAAATCACCTTCGCGAGGAAGGGATAGGGATGAGAGGAAAAGAATTTGGAACTCAAATTTTAAAAAAATTATCATTAATTTTACATGTAATTGTAAATTACATGTAATAATAAAATTAATAAAAATAATTTTTTTAAAAAAAATCACATTGTATACACTATATTTTTACTTACATGGGTGCGTGTAAAATACCCCTATCCCCAAATTAGAATACTAGCTCCTTGAGGGCAGAACTATTTTATTTTCATGCCCAGAACCTAGAAGGCACTTTAATAAAAGTTTGCTGATTCAAATTGGAAAAACATTGAACTTGAGGTCATAAGACCTGTGTTCAAATGACATCAACTAGATATATGTGATCAGTCAACTTCTGTGTGGCAAGTCACTTAATGTCTACGAATCTTACTTCTTTCCACAGTAAATAATGATGACATTATTTGCCTTGCCTACCCCACAGGCTGTTTTGAAGAGGCCACTACTTAAGCCCATTATGCTATTTTTACCCTTACTTCCTAATCTGGGTCATAACAATAGTGCAGCACTGTTTATACTAATAGAGACAAAGAGAGGAGGCACAGACTATATTACACATCAGATCATTAAAAAAAAAAATTCTACTTGACAATCAGACATTACATTCACCTTCCTACACAAAAGTTTTTGAGGAAGACTAGTTCACTAGAACTTCTATGGAAGACTCGTGGAAAGATACCTCTCTGCTCTGTAGCAGAGACAAATATATTTTTCTAATTCATGTGGCATGGTTTCTTATAACTTGATTTTGTTCAGGGGATTTCACAGTGATCCTTGAAACAAAAAATGACATAAATGTTAAAAAAAAAAAAAGAAGTCAGGAATCACTGGCTAAGGGGAACAGCTTGAATGAAGCACAAAAGGTGAGAAGGCTTGGATGGGCTGAATTCTGCAATTAGGCCAGAGCATCTATCACACCAGCACCACGGACCCATCAAAGTATAGTCAAATACACACATTCAGGCGCCTGCCCCTTTTGGAGACAGCATGAAGGAGAGAGAAACCATCTGGATTTGGGACCTGAAGACCTGGTTCCAATCTTCTCCCGCTTATTCCCTATAAAACCTTGGGAAAGTCACCGAAGGCTTCTGGGTCTCATCTTCTACAGGTGTAAAACGAGAAGGGTGGCCCAGTTGATGGGTAAGGTCCCTCTGGGCTCTTAATTTATGCTAATAGGATCCTTCCTTCCCACCCCACCCAGTGGTGCTTCCAATCCTGGCTAGCCTACATAGTGAGGAGTCAAGCTAGAAAGGAAGGGGAGGAGACTCCTGGTGAGGAGTCACAACCTGGATACAATTGAAAGATGATTTAAATACAGCTTCAAATTATGGACAGACATGCAACTAAGTGCATGCATTGTAAAAGGAGAGGTACAAGAGATATGAATCTAACTACTCTTCTTGCTTGGCCAGGAAGTTTTCTGGAGGAAACTGAGGCAAAGGTCTCACCCAGGGCCCCAGCTCATTCCCTACCTCCCCTATACTTTTTTGCCATGAGGCAGAGACATCTATTTTTACCTACTTCAAATAGTGGTACAGATTTTTTATAACAATTATGTTTAGAGGATTTCACCACTTTCCTTAAAACAATAGCTCATAAGTTGTTAAAAAAAAAATAGGGTCAGAATCAATGGCTGAGGCAGATTAGCAGGCTAAGTGAAACTAATCACTGGCAACAAAATCCCATAAAGGAAACCAAAAGAAATCCTTTTCTCTTTTTACTCTCACCCTTCTAACTATGTTTAAAAGTTTTCCATCTATCTATTTTAATAATTACTGAATCCTATGTTGCTTTAATGTTTGCCAATGTTTTCTTCAGAGGCGGGTGTAAAAACATCCATTTTATAGACAAGAAAACTGAGGCTTTAGAGATTAAGTAACTTGTCAAGACCACAGAGCTGAAGTCACAACCTGGATTCAAACCTATGTCTATCGATTCCAAGATCTAGTGCTTTCTCCCACAATACCATCCACTAACAGACAGCGCCAAGAGGTCCCCAGAAAGACCCATCTCCAGTTGCTGGCTCTCCTCCGAGCACAGAACCTTATTGAGGAGCCCAAGCCCATTTCTTTCCTAGAAATCCTGCTCTCTCATACTTCTTGCTCAAGCTATAGGATACATGAGCAATAAATCAGCTGAAAGCACCTGCCTTCTGGGTCCCTTCCATCAAAAAGCAAAACTACCAATACCATGCTCCCTCTTTCCTGGGTCTCCAGTCTTTGTACCTGAACGAGAACACCTTTATCCAGGAACCTCAGTGGACATTCAAATCAGAGTTGATTTTGACCCAGGAAATAGGGAGCAAGGAGCAGGAGAGGAAGTGTGGGGGGGGGGGCGGTGTTGGAATGAGAAAAGCACAGAAAGTCCAGAATAGCTTACTACACACAGAATCATTCTGCTGAAGAATGCCAAATAAAGGGTTTTATGACTTTGAACACATGCCCAAGAATCTGCTTTATGAGAGAACAGTGCATCTGACACAAATTATTTTGGTCTTGATAAACAGGGCTGGCTCTGGTATAGGCACACGATACGCAATTATATTTTAAAAATACAAGAGAAGAATATGTGTTGACTACACAGGGGTGCAAATAAACCGGCAAAAGGAGAGAAGGGTGCTGGGAGGAGGGGGGAGGTTGAAGGTGGTTGCTACTGAGGAATGAGCAGGGGCTTCTGCAGGCTGTGTTTGCTCAATGAGGCACTGCGTAGCAGACAGCATAGCAGAGACAAGAAGAACACAGAGAAAATCTGCAATAAAGTCTCAACTCCTATTTAAGCTCAAAGATCCTTTGTCTTCTCACAAAGTGCTGACAAGCAAAGGAACACCACCCTTCCCTAAATATATGGCTTTCATTTCAATAGAGTTTCCAGGTTTATAAAGGGCTTTCCTTCCAACTACTTGTCATCACTATCTCCATTTTAGACATGAGGAAACAGAGGCTATTTGCTCACAGCTGGTAAGGAGAGTCACCGAACACCAAGTTTAATGTACTTTCTACTGTGCACATACACATGATCTGTGAAAGAGGAAAGGCTTGGATAATTCACAAAATAAAGAAAAAAATACAAAAGTCTGAGTGTCAGAACTGGAAGGGTACCTATCATCTGGATCAATTCCTATCTGCTACAAAAAAAAAAAAAAATAGAATGAGGCCCAGGGAAGAGAAGTGATTTGCTCAAAGTCGTACAGCACTTCAGCAACTGAGCTGGGACTAGAGGTGTCCAAAGCCAGACGTTAACTGATCAGCATCCCAGCCTGCCTCTCAAAGTGAATTTCATGAGGCACAGGAAAACGTGGGCAGCGAGATTCCTTCCTTTGGTTTAATGGCCTTAAAAAAAGTTATCTACCCCAACCTCTGCACAACTAGAAAGACTGAATTTTCAGGGAAACTTCAACACTCTTCTCATGACAAGTGAACAAAGCTGAGCCCCTCTGTATTAGAGGAAGGTCCAAGCCCAGAATACTGGGACCTCTCCCTTTAGAACCAGAGACAAAAGGATGTTAAGGGCCAGAAGAGTTAGCAGGGAGAGCAGACTCCATCTAGCTTAACCCACACACAAAAGGAAGCCCAACTATGCCAAACGGGCCAAATGGTCACTTAGGCTCTGCTTGGAGCCCTTCAAGGGGGGGAAACCCAATACCTTCAAAGGCAGCCCATGGCTTTTTGGTCAGCTTTAATTGTTAGGAGGGTTTTCCTGACATTGAGCTTATATTGGCCTCTTTGCAACTTCTATCCACTGGCATTGCTGGGAATATTACAGAATATGGATTAAATTCATAGTCACCTATTGATGTTCACATACCAGTCTCATTATAATCCAGCTATTTGGACTTCATGAATTAAGAAGGAGTGAGGATCAGACATGTTTTCTATTTCATGATCTTGCATCCAATAAGACTAACTCAATATTTAGGTTTACAAAGTATTCCAAGGCATCCTAAATGTGAACTGCATAACATTTACTAGTGCCATTTAAAAAAAATAGTTCTGAGAGACAATTTGGTATAAGGAAAATTGTATTAAATTTACAATGAGACCTGACCCTACCTGCCAAAAACTATCTGTCCATTCCTGGGTCTAGAGGTAGCTCACAATAGGAAGGTTACTCATTCCTCTCTCCCTTCCAAGTCGGCCTCCTCCAGGAAATCAATAGGCAAAAGGATTAGACTATGGATTAAGTAAGTGGATATTTAATGTCAATGTCAATTTCTGCCAACCTCACCCCAACCATAAACAAAACTTCTCTCAGGCAGTCCTTCCCCTAAAACTTCAAGAAGGAAGAATCTAGCACATACGACTGTCAATGGAAACGGAAAAGATTCCAATTAAAGAATCTCATCAAAATCTCTCTGGCCTGGTAACAAGTACTACAAGATTTCTTGAAAGAAAAAAACAACAACAAAAACACAGAACTTCTGAGCTAGAAAGGGCTCAAGGGGTTCTAGGGCCACGTAATCCAGCCCACACCTGAAAAAAGAATCCCCACAACAACAGTCCTGACAAGTAGCGGGCCATCCTGCCCTGTACAACTTTAAAATACAGCATTTTAAGTTAATTTCTGTTAAATCTCAAGCTGGTCTGGGCCTCGAATATCACTCTCTTCAGACCATTTAAAATCTCGATACTGTCACCTCTCTGGTTAGTGGCTACTTTGGATTTTGCTTTATCTACACATCTGATAATCATGCCTATCTCCATCCAAGTCATTGATAAAAATGTAGAGAATCACGGAATGTACTCCATGTCCTTCCATTTTGACATGGAAAGAAGATAGAGTACTCTGGGAATAACTGTTCAATCAGCTCCAGACTCAGCCAACAGGAACATCAGCCCACCATTTACTACCTATTCCTCAGAGATACCACGGGATATCGATAAAAATCACCCGTGCCTACTGCAGTCCCTTGTTCTATCAATCCAGAGAGGACAAAGACCAGGAATGTGTGAATAAAGGGATTCCCTTACCAAATCATGCAAGTGCCTATAACTTCCACCAAGTCACGATGCTTCTCACTAATCTACTACTCCTACAAAAAAAAAAAAAGTGAGGTTAATTTGGGGTAGTTTTTCTTAATAAGCCCGTATTAGCTTCAAAAGATCACCACATTCTTTTCTAACAAGAACTCAAACTATACAGAAAGACCTAAAAAGCAAATGGAAAAAAGTTATTAAAATACCTAGATGACAAAAGTATTCAGCAGTGGACCTGGAATCAGGAAGATCTAAATTCAAATCCAGCCTCAGACACATACTAGCTATATAACCCAGGGCAAGTCGCTTAATCTCTGTTTGCTTCAGTTTCCTCATTTGTAAAATGGAGGTGATAGCACCTACCTCCCAGGGTTTTTATGAGGATAAAATAAGGTAATACTGGTAAAGCACTGTGCAAATCTTAAAGTGCTATGTAAAGCCTAGCTATTATTTTTATTATTAGAAATCAGATTAACTCATTAAGATGGCATATAAAGAAACAGCATGGCTATTTAGGGATCAGAAGGTAAACTAAAGTCATTCACTTATATTCACATAGTATGTGCTTAATAAATATTTGTTGACCGATACTCAAACATTTATTAAATCCCAGTGTGCAGGGCACCATGTTCCCTGCTTGGGTAGATACGTAGTTTGGATAAGAAAGTCCTTAACCTCACAGAACTCAGAGTATAGCAAGGAAATGAGATACGCATACAGATACCTATAATACAAGTAACATAAGTATATCAGGGGTACAAAATGATATGTGAGTTTAGAGGAGGAGAATCAGGAACGAGTTCCTGGTGGTTGCAAGATTTAAATTAGGCTTTAAAGAACAGGGAGAAACTCAACAGGTGGAGAAAGATGGTGGTGTGGGGTATTCCAAGCACAGGAACTAATGAGAGGCAGGAAAGTGCAGTTGGAAAAGTGAAAAGTCATTTGCTGACAGGATATGAACAGGCAGTTTTCAGAAGATGAAATCAAAGCTATCTATAGTCATAAGAAAAAATGCTCTCAATCACTACGGATTAGAGATATGCAAATTAAAATAACTCTGAGGTACCATCTCACATCTATCAGATTGGTCAACATGACAGAAAACAAAAATAATAAATGTTGAAGGGGATATTGGAAAATTGGGACACTAAAGTACTGTTGGTGAAGTTGTGAACTGATCCAACCTTTCTGGGGAGCAATTTGGAACTATGCCCAAAGGGCTATAAAACTATGGATACCTTTTGATCCAGCAATACTACCAGGTCTGTATCCCAAAGAGATTTAAAAAAAAAAAAAAAAAGGAAAAGGACCCATGTGTATAAAAATATTTATAGCAGCTCTGTACCAGAGCCAGCCCTGTTTATCAATTGGGGAATGGTTGGACAAGTTATGGTATATGATTGTGATGGAATACTATTGTGCTATAAGAAATAATGAGCAGGATGCTTTCAGAAAAACCAAGAAAGAATTACATGAACAGATGCAAAGTGAAGTGAGCAGAATCAGGAGAACATTGTACACAGTAACAGCAACACTGTAAGGATGTTTAACTGTGAATGACTCAGCTCTTCTCAGCAATACAGTGATCCAAGACAATTCCTAAGGACTTATGATGAAAAATGCTATCCACCGTCAAAGAAATGATGGAGTCTGAATGAAGATCAAAGCATACATTTTTCAACTTAATTTATTATTCTTTTTTTTTTTTTTGGTCTGTTTCTTTCAATATGACTAATAAGGAAATGTTTTACATGACTGCACATAGATAACTTTCTCAATGAGGGGGTTGAGGAGGGAGCAAGAGAATTTGGAACTCAAAAATTTTTTAAAACAAATGTTAAAAATTATCTTCATATGTAATTGGAAAAAATAATTTTAAAAAATAAAGCACCTCACAAATATTCTCACATTTGATCCTCACAACAACCCTGCAAGGTAGGTGCTGTTATTATTCCAATATTACAGTTGAGGCAACTGAGGCAAACAGAGGTTAAGTGACTTGCCTAAGTTTACACACTAGTGAGTATTTGAGGCCACATTTGAACTGGGTCTTCCTGATACTAGGAAAATGAAGGAAATCGGTAGATTTCTTCAGTTAGGAAATAATCAGAATAACTGGGTCATAATAAGATGGCACACAGATTCCTAGAGAGGCACAGATGTTCAGAAGATACAGAGAGAAATGAAAGGTAGTAGTCTTGTATACATAGTATATACACCTAAGTTTAGAGGCCCAGGAAACCTATCAGATGTCTGACGGAAGAGGAAAAACATGGCAATCTTATTCAAGGAATGTGTTAAGAGTTCGCCAGATCAAGGAAGAAAGGTGGAAAAATCCTTCCTAATGCAACTTAAAGCATCATGGTAGGATGTGAAAAACAACTAACAGCATTTTGGGAACATGGATTCTATCCCAGCTGTAAATAGTTAACACTAATGGCTGAGTGAACATAGGCAAAACCTTTCCTACTGCTGGGCCTCAGTTGTCTCTTCTGTAAAATGGGGGACCGGACTCAACCCATCCAGGTCTCACTTTCTGTGAACTCATCAGTGTGCCTTTAGATTAGGAGTTGGTAGTGATGGGGTAAATAACTACTAAGCTATATGCTGGAAGTAGTTTTGTTTTATAATAACGGAGTGACTAGGTTTTAAAGAGTGTGCTTGGGATAATTTTCTAGTACAGAGAAAATAAGTAGGATTCTGATTCAGTTTGCACTAAGAGGAAGTACTAAATTAAGAAAAAAAAGATAGATGGAAACATCTGGGCAGCAGCCACATGATAGCAGCTTTCAGATTCCTAGAAAGAAGACAGAAATGTGCAAACGTAAAAAAAAAAAAAAAAAGAACCTCAGAGCAACAAAAGTTTTCAAAAACTCAGGGCTTTAGGGCAAAACACAGAGGGGAAAATGCCTAAGAAACAAAATAATCCAAGTACACTTTGAAAGTTTTCAAAACTAGATAGCCCTATG
Source organism: Vombatus ursinus (assembly GCF_900497805.2). Lineage (NCBI taxonomy): Eukaryota > Metazoa > Chordata > Mammalia > Diprotodontia > Vombatidae > Vombatus > Vombatus ursinus. Next base: position 2,441,280 of record NW_020954555.1, on the reverse strand, counting down.
GACATAGGAACAAACTCTAGTAGTATGCAGGCAGACTAACAAAATACTAAACTGGCCAAACCCTGAACAATGGGAATCTGAAGGCAAATAGGAAAGTCACAGAGAGTAGAAATTAGGCTAGATTACTAACTGGGTATTATGTGCTACCTGTTTAGAGATGAACTCAGAGCCAGATGGGAGACTAATAAATCACACAAACTGATGAGCTCCTACTAAGTGTCCAGCACAAATCAATTTTCTTTAAACAATCTCCAATCTAGAAGAGATCTTGGAGGGCCTCTGCGCCCCAACTTAACTGAGCAGAAATGATGTCAAACAACCAGCTTTTGAAAGAATACCTTGTAACTGTGTAATATGCCATCATCTTCACAACCATGATCTCATCTTAGCCTCACAACAAACCCTGAGATACAGGACAAGGAAGTGTATGACTGCAGTTTTACAGATGAGGAAACTGAAGTCAGAAAAGTTAACTGATCCTGTGTCCAGCACTCTTTCCACCAAATGAAGCTACCTCAACAAGGTGGCCTTGTAAGAGTAAATCTGACTAAATCCATTTATCCTCCTTTGGTCAATTCTACCTTTGGGTCTTCATATGCCCCTTTCCCTCCTGAGACTGGTATTCATTCTGTGCAGGCCCTCATCACCTCATGCCAACCTTTCTGCCTCAAGTCTCTCCCCAATCCAATCTGGCCTCTACTTAGCTGCTGAATTAACCTTCCTAAAACACAAGTCTTATCATGTCAGGCCCCCCCCCCCCCATTCAATAAACTCCAGGGGCTCCCTATTGCCTTTAGGATCAAATATATAAAATCTCTGTGAAATTAAAGAATTGGGTTGAATGCCCTCTGAGGCACCTCCCAACTCTGACATCTTGTATTCTTAGCTCGTCTTCATCTTGAATGATCTGAGATTCTAAATATGTAGAGCCACGTGAAGCCACGAAACAGTCAAATCCAGGATTAGGTAGAGAAAAGTTGTATGGTCAACAGTCCTTCATTCAAGTAATAGAGAAGAATGTGGAACACAGATAATGCAGAAATAATTTCTACTTGTCTTCTGCAATCATTTGGATTTTGTAGCAGCTTTACCTTTTTAGTTCGATTTGAGGGAGGCTGGGGAAGTGAGGTAGAAGTGTAAGTGACATTAAGGGGAAAATGAGCCCAGTTTTGAAAAGTAATCCACAGTGGGTTCCTTCTCATCCCCTAAGAGTAGACCATCTGACAACTAGGTTACTGGTTTCAACTCTTTACCTGCAACTCAGCTTCTAGGCCCAGGCGCCGGATGAATGGATCTGTGACATGGTAATGCCGCTCGAAGCTCAATGCACCCCGCTCCTAGAAAATGGAAACAAACCTAATGTTTTATCAATTCAGTTTAATGAGTCTTTCCTGGAGCATCTATTAAATACACAGCAGTGTGTTAAGTAGTACAGGAAACACAAAGCAAGACAATGAACTGCCCCTAAGGAGCTCACAATCTACTGGGGAAGAGAGCTGTTACGAGGTTCCAAGTAGTAACAGACACAAAAAAAAATCTTAAAATGTCTTTAAGTAGCTTAAAAAATTGCAGGTATTTCCCTCTTTTCTTTGCAGAGATGGAGAACTACAGGTATGGAATGCTGCTTCGGCATCCCACTGTCTGACTAAGCATAAGTGTTGGCTAGTTTGCTGTTGTACTTTTTTCCCTCTTTCTTTTTATGCTGTGTTACCAAGGACGGTCTGTTGGGTTAAAGAATGGATATATTTGGAAACAACATGATATAACAAAAGACATCAACGAAAACTCTAAAAAAAAAAAAAGAAAGAAAGAAAACACGCCAGGTATTATTACTAAAAGGTCAGCTAATATACAATCAAGTGATCATAAAAACAAAACAAAAAACCTCCTCATGTTGCTATAGCACCTCTGGGGTAGGTTGTACATTCCCATTTTACACATTAGGAAACTGAGGCCCAAAAGAGGCTATGTGAATTATTCATGGTCACACAACTGGTAAGAGTCAGAACCAGGTACTGACTATAAGTTCTACAGGTATTTGGAGAAGAGACTCAACGTAACCAAAATAACATGTACATTCAAAACCCAATTCTTACCCACATGTACAAGAATATTTATAGCAACTCTTTCTGTGGTGGCAAAGAATTGGAAATTGAGGGGATGCCCATCAATAGGGAAATGACTGAACAAGTTGTGGTATATGAATGCGATGGAATACTATTGTGCTATAAGAAATGATGAGGGCAGCTAGGTGGTACAGTGGATAGGGCTCCAGCCTTGGAGTCAGGAGGATCTGAGTTCAAATCTGACCTCAGACACTTGACACTTACTAGCTGTGTGACCCTGGGCAAGTCACTTAACCCCAACTGACTCGCCAAAAAGTAAAAAAAAAAAAAAAAAGAAATGATGAGCAGGCAGATTTCAGAAAAACCTGCAAAGACTTGTATGGACTGATGCTGAGTGAAATGAGCAGAACCAGAGAACATTATATACAGTAACAGCCACATTGTATGATGACTAACTTCGATAGACTTAGCTCTTCTCAGAGACATCTCCAGAAGTCTCATGATGGAAAATGCTATCCACATCCAGAGAAAGAATTACGGAGTTTGAATGCAG
>NW_020954555.1:2416702-2438609 GCF_900497805.2 Vombatus ursinus | reverse complement strand
CAAAGCATACTATTTGCTTTTTCTTTCCTTCTGTTTTGTTTCTTCTTTCTTGTGGTTCCTCCTATTGGTTCTAATTCTTCTTTACAATATGACTAATGTGAAAATACATTTAATAGTAATATATATGTAGAGCCTATATCAGATTGCACATTGTCTTGGGGAGGGAGGTGAGGTGGGAGAGGGAGAAAATTTAAAACTCAAAAGCTTAATGGAAGTGATAGTTGAAAACTAAAAATTAATTAATTTTTTAAAAAACCCAACTCTTCCTCCTTACTCCCCCAGTTTTGTTGAGCACACCGCCATCTTTCCAATCATTCAATCTATAAACTTCAGAGTCATTTTTGACTCTTCTTTCTTCTTCAGGTACAGCTGGTTAGCAACATCTGTCACTTCTACTTTCCATTTCCTCCTTTCCACTCTGATGGATATCACTCTTATTCAGAGCCTCATCACCTTCCACCAGAACTACTGCCACAGCCTCCTGACTGGCAGCCCTGCCTCCAGTCTCTTCCCTCTCTAATTCATATTTTATACATTTTCCTTAATGCACAGTTCTGACTAAGTTATTCCCACACTCAAAAACTTTCAACAGTTGCCTTCTGCCGAGGCAAAATAAAATGCAAACATCTGAGCTTTGTATTCAAGGCCCCCACAATCTTTCTAAACGATCTTTCCAGCCTCATTTCATACAACTCCAACCAAAATGGACTCATCACAACTCCATGATACTGCTCCTTCTCTCCAGTTTCACTGTCTTTGTTCCCCAGGCCCGATATAGGTACAGGTACCATGTCCTCCACTAAACCTTCCCTGATTCCTCTCTCCTCCCCTAGATAGACGTAATCCCTCCCATTTTTCATAACCTCTTCTTTGCATTTGATTTTTTACAAACTATATTTTTATTGATAGCTTTTGCTGTTACATCTCGTTCATTTCCAAATATATCCTTTACTCTTCCCATCCCCTAGCAAGTTATCCCTTGTTACAAAGGTGAAAAAAGAAATCAAATCACTGCAAGGAGCAATTTTGACTCCAGAGAACTAATGAAGAATCCCACTTTCTCCCTTTCAGTGGGTAAGAGTGGATTATATCTTGGGTTAGGCGTGCATCGCCGGGCAAATGGTCTTAATACTTAACCATTTCTTTATTGGGCAGCTAGGTGGAACAGTGGATAGAATACCAGGCCTGGAGTCAGGAAAGTCTGAGTGCAAATCTGGCCTCAGATGTGTGACCTTGGGCAAGTCACTTCACCCTGTTTGCCTCAGTTTCCTCATCTGTAAAATGAGCAGGAGAAGGAAATGGCAAACCGCTCCAGTATCTTTGCCAAGAAAATTCCAAATGGGGTCATAGACAGCTGGACATGACTGAAAATGACTGAACAAATTTCTTAATTACAAGGGAGGTTTCTATTGAGGAAAACGTGGTTATTGGGAACTAACAGCAATGGGTTTTTTCCCAAGCGAATAGAAAAGGATCAGCTCAGCAACACCAGACATCACCTGCACTGCGTCTGACACCAACTAAAACTTTCATGCCCACTGCATTCCCCTCCCCATTCTGCCAGGAAGGGAAGGAGGCGGCTCACTGTCTTCATTGTGTGGGGCTGCGCTGGGCCAGTTTGGGTTTACTGTTCTGTTTACACAGTCGTCAGGTGCTCTCCTGCATCTGCTTCCTTCCCCCAGCGTTGGTTCCTCTGTCTTCCAATGCCTCTCATGTCTTATGCACTTACATGCTCTATCATCTGTGGTACAGCTATCTGTGTAGATGTCTCACTCCCCTACATGACCTGAGGATCCATGACAGCAAAGATGTCATCATTTTTCATCTTTGCATCACCCCAGAACCCTGGGAAGAGTAATCCCTCCAGACCACACATCCCATCATCCTGCTTCCAGCCAATCCCTAGATCTGTCATCCTGGGAAGCAGGGCCACCGGGTGATGAAGCCTGGCTACTGCCTAGGGAGTGGGGCTGGGGGGCAGCCACAACTGCTGAAGACCCAGAAAAGCACACTTTCTCCATCAAAAATCCTTTTCCACGTCACATGGTTATAGCTTATCAATGGAAATGCCATTAAAGAAGAGGCCTTCCTGTCTGCTTTGCCGCTGCACCTTTTCCATCTGACATGCAGCTGAAATTCTTCTGTTGGCCTCTCCAGCTCTTAAGCATGGTGCTTTGCACAAAGTAAGTGCTTCACAAATACTTTTTTCCTTCTTTCAGCACCAAGCACAGTGCCTAGCACATACAAGACACTTTTTTTTTTAATGAAAAAAGAAACTTCATTGTGGACTGGAGTGTTAGGAAAGGAAGAATTGGGGCCTGAACTCGGCTATGAAGATTTCTGACAGGTGGAGAAGAGTAGGGAGGGCATACCTATCTATGTACATCAACTTCACACCTCTGGGACTATGAGAGGTCAGGTTTTCAGAATCCTAAAGTCTAGTCTTTCAAAGATGCCAAAACTCCTTCAAATCACTTAACATTTATTAGCATGACTATCTGCCTAGCAGCACATCCTTGTGGCATCTCTAAAACACCTGCTCAAGATCTCTTTAATCCAGTGGCACCACTTGGAGCCTTTCCCTAAAAAGGAGGTCCCATTCCCTTGGTATACCTAGGTAATCCTCCCCATCCTAAGCTCTCATCTCCTTTACTAAAAGCACTCCTGAAATCTTGCCTCTTCCATACAGTCTTCCTTGGATTAATTAACTAGAGGAGATGTAATGAATTCCTATCATCCCAAACTGTCTGGCATAGAGACTCACCCTGGGATGCCCCCACCCTTAAACCCCTCCACCCACATCCATGCCCTGTGTGTGATACAAACACACCAGAGCTTCACTGTAATTTGACAATAGCACAGAACTCCATTTGACATGGAGCTGGGCACCATATCTGAGCATTTAATTACTTTGTTATAATACAATCTTACAGCAGAAACTGACTCTATATAGTAAAGTACTAGTAGAATCACTGCTGCCTATTCACCTATAAGTTCAAGGTTTCTACTTGAGATTGGGAGTTCTTAGGACACAGGACTTATTTTGGTTAAACACACTTAGACTAAACTCCCACTATTTTTAGGCCACTGTTATAAGCACTGTGGGAAGGACAAGATAGATTCTCTGCTCAGAGGAGCTTAGAATCTAATAGGAAAACAACCACACTTGAAAGATACCAAAGAACATATGGAGGCTAAATACCTGTGTGACCTGGGGATGAGACAAAACCTCTCTGGGTTTCAGCCTCTAGAGTCCCTTCCAACACCAAGATTCTAGGGCTAGGACAGACCAGGAAATCATGGAATCTTAGGGCTGGAAAGCACCTCCATCCACCACCTCACTCCCAAGTAGTCATCCAGCCTCCAACCGAAAACCTCACCACCTCCCTGAGGGCTGCCACTTTTGGACAGTTCCAAGAAGTTTCTCTTTATATCCAGCCTAAATCTGCTTCTCTGCAACTTTCACTAACTAGGCCCATGCAAAGAAAAAAAAAGAGGTATCTTAAATGCTAAATTTGAATTTGAACATCACAATTCTAATAATTCTGCCAAGTGGTAGGAACGTGGAGTATTGTCCTCACTTGACAGACGAGGAAACGGAAGCTCAGAAAGGTAAAGGCATGTCACCGTACTGCATGGATGTGGCTCATTATAGTTTTTCAAATGCTTTCTCATTTCATTCCCACGATCAGACCATAATTTAACAATAATTATCAATTTGACAGAGGAGGAAACAGACAAGGCTCTGAGTGGCTGAGTGATGTTGTGACCATGGCACCAAGAACCACAACATGACATAAGGTATGTGATTAGCTGAAGGTGGCTCACAGACATCTGCCCTGAAGGAGACACGATAAGTGTGTGTTTGGGGTGTGCGCTATGGCAGCTCTCCTCAAACATCTGACAGGCTGACACCTAAACAGAGCTCCAAGCCAGAGAGCAGAGCCAGGGCCACTGGTCAGTAGCACTTATGGTGGACGATTCTGACTAAGAAAAGTCTCGTAACAATTAGGCCTGCCCCCAAAGTGGGATGAGAACCCCTCATCACTGTAGTGAATAAACACAAACGGCAATACAAAAACATCGGGGGAAGCCTAGATGGCCACTCTAAAGAGGATTTCTGCTCAGGTATGGGTTAGACTAAGTTAGAGGACCACGGCTGCAGCGTCAGACGGGACCTCAGCAGTCACTGCGTCCATCCTTCCCACCCTACCTTCTGCCTTGACTTACAGATAAGGAAACTGAGACGCCAAGAGGTCACTGTTAAGAGAGCTGTGCTAAGTTCTAGACCTAGAATTTGGCTCTAGCTCTTCTCACATTGAGTGCCCTCCTCTGCCACCTGCCTACGTCACAAAGCTCATCAGTGGCAGGACTAGCACTAGAGCCCCAGGCAACCTCCAGCCCCAGGCTCCTGTGCCTCTAACCAAGCTCCCGCCCAGCAGCTCCCAGGCCAGTGCAGAGCTATCTCATACCCTGAATGCTGCTGCCACTGGGCGTCTGGGACGTCATAATAATTGCTGACATTTATAAAGTGTTTGTAAAGAATTTTACAATACACTATTTCATTTGAGCCTCAACCAGCTCGTGAGGTATTACAGGGAAGCAAAGGGAATAAGCATTTATTCCTACTACAGGCACCATGCTAAGCACTTTATGAATATTATTTCATTTGATCTTTCTCAAAACCCTGAGCAGTAGGTGTTATTATGGTCTCCATTTTATAGCTGAGGAAACTGAGGCAGACAGCAGTCAAGTGACTTGCCCAGGGTCATCCAGCTAGGAAGTGTTTGAGGCTAGATTTGAACTCAGGTCTCCCTAACTCTCCAATCTAGCCACTTCACTGCCTCTAAATATAGGTATTAATGACCCCATTTTACACCGGAGTAAACCTCAGTCCAGAGAAACGAAGTAACAGCTAATCAGTGGAGCTGTGGACCCCAGGCTCCTTCCCCCTCTGCCCCAGGGCGTGATCCACATTACTGCTGCCTCTCCCAGTACAAAGAGTAGGTAAAGCCTCAAAGTTCAGATGAGGTAACTTGGAAGAGGGCTGAAGAAGGCCCTTGGAGTCACCAATTTAAAACTAAAGATGACCTGGTTAACCCCCTAATTTTACAGACATGGGAACTGAGTCCCAGAGAGGTAACATCAAGAGACCTGATTGGAGGCCACATAGGGAATTAAAATAGCGGTTTCTGTCCCATTCTGTCTCAGCTACTTCCAAGAGGGTGGGCTCTGACAAGAACAGAGCTGTCCAATAAAGATCTACCCTCTTGAGGCTGAACTGGGACTGAAGCCTCCCACCTGCACATGATAACCTGGGGAGGCAGTCATGTCGTCTACTGCATTTCAGCACTGCTCAGTCTCACACTGTGCTTCCCAGAGACCCCGGCTCACCGACCTGGCTGGTCTCTTTATTTACAGCAGTCACAAGCAGCTACGTGATGAAGCCAAAACCCACGAGGGAAGGGGAGAGGGTATGGCACAGAGGAAAGAACACTGACCTAAGAACCTGGGGGCTTGGGTTTGAACTTTGGCTTTGCTACCAACTCACTGCAGAAACGTGGAGTCACTACTCCAGGCCTCAGTTTCCTCATCTGTTAAAGAGGGGACTGAACTAAAAGATGCTAAGGGGCGTCTATCTCTAACATTCCATATTCTGACATTCCTTTCAACTCCAACATTTATGGCTCTACGGGATGAGAGGCTGGACACAGTCCCCCAGACTCTGAGACCTAGTGATCCTGAGCTGCTTACCTTTATCTGCCTATGAATGAGGTCTCTAGTTATGTTGACTTTTGCCATCTTCTCAAAATGGGGTAGGAAAAGGGAGGCTCTAGAAGGATCTTCTGTACCCCCAAGCATTCCAGCCAAGCCCAGTACCAGGGGGCACACATGTAATTACCTGAAAAGAAAAAAATCATCATCAAATATTGACCAGGGGGAGAAGTGTGTGGATGTGGGTGTGTGGGGTACGTTCATGAGTGTGGGTGTCAGAATCCTTCTCTGTCCCTTAAACGGCACACTAGCTAATGACCCATTGTCTAAGTAGAGCCTTGCTCCTCACACATTGGATGAGTACCATTCCAGGTTTACTGAAGAACCTCAGGAATGGGGGTGGAAAGCAATGACTAATTAACTCTACTAGGAAAGGGAAGAAATGCTAAATGGGCTATGTGTATTTCATAAGAAATATAATTTACAGGGTTTTCCCAAAGTCTTAGTGCAGTTTTAAGCTATTAAAGTTGAATTTCTAACTCTAGTTCTAGTTTTGGGTTGGTTTTTTTAGGGGGATGGGGTGTGAGCAGTTTTCAGTTTCTAGTGCTTAGCATAATGCCTGGTACATAATAGATGCTTAACAACTTTTGGTCGATGGATAGTTCCAGTATTTGCCCCTTAGCTCATGTTTCCCAAGCTTCTCTACCCCCAGCCAAATCAGCACGACGGCTAGAACAGCCACCACCCCTTCCACTGCTAAATTCCTTAGGCTGGCTCTAAGACTCCAGAGGGCCACGTGACATGCTTCTGTGGCACTCCTCAGCATCGACAAGTGCGTGCCTAGAGAAAGGTTTTCCTGGCTCTTCTTCCTCAGAGGACAGGAGTATCCAAGATTCCCCCTCCCAATTATGGGCCACATAATCAGAAATCCATGTGTATATGTGAAGGCTACATGCATTTTTCACAATTAAATTACAGAGTTGACCCAAGATGGCCTATATAATGCCGGGGCCAGTCATGACCCAACCAGGGCCGTGAGCAGGTAGACAGGTCCTACTGGCCGACTAGTTCTTGTGGGCTAAGTGGACAGAGAGAGAGGGAGAGAGAGGTAGAGAAAGTGTGAGTGTGTGTGTGTAAAAATCTCAGCAGCATTTGGGCAGCAGGACCCCCGATGGATGCTTCAGCAATGAACCACAAACTTGGTATGAATTCTGTACCTACAATCTAGATTTATCTGAAGTCCTAGGCACAAAGGAAACATTTACCCTCTCCATGTGCCATGTAGTTCTCACTCAGTCCTACATTAAATGCCATGGTAAACCCATAAAAGGGCAGGGAGAGCCTTGCTGAATATTCAGACAGAACACGAGGTGCAGTCTGTGAGCCAATGAGATCTCTAAGGTGTAGGAGAAAGGGCACCAGGATGGGAGCCTGATCATTTTCATCTTCCTGCCGCTAGAAAAATGACCTTGAGTCAGTCTCTCTTCTTCCCACCGGGTCTCAGGAATTGGACTAGTTGCTCTCTCTTTTTTTTTTAATAGGCAATTGGGGTTAAGTGACTTGCCCAGGGTCACACAGCTAGTAAGTGTCATGTGTTTGGTCTGAGGCCGGATTTGAACTCAGGTCCTCCTGACTTCAGGGCTGGTGCTCTATCCACTGCGCCACCTAGCTGCCCCAACTGCTCTCTTAAGGTCCTTTCCCTAGTCTTAAGAGTCTATGATTCCATTCTCATGAATTAATTAACATGCACTTATTACGACTTCACCATGTGCCAGAAACTGTGCAATGATAAAAAAGCCACTAACATGTCTAGTGTCCCTCTCTCCTCCACCTGCAAACACAAACACGCAAGGAAGGAACAAAAAGCCTCTCAGATGCTCTAGGCCTTCCAACTTCCTAGGTTTGCAGTGGAAGTTTCAAATGAAAATGCTAACCCAAACCATTAGCAGAAGCCAGGTGCTGTCCAAGTGCATCTACTGTTTTGGCTTCTGAGGTCAAAGTCAAAAGCAAAAAGTCTGTACCATCACCCAAATCAATGGAGAGATTTTCAACCCCTGTTTCAGGAGCAAGGCAACTGTGGAGTTTTCTGGAGCAATAGTTGCAGAGGTATCGCTCTAACAAGCTACGGAGGACCTCTAAGCTGTGGAAGAAGCAGGAGAAATCTGTCCTCAAGGAGTTTACATACTAATGGAGGAGACAACATGCAAATAACTATGTAAGATACATGCTACATAAATAGAAGGTAATCTAAGGAAGGCCCTATCAGCAACAAAGACTAGGAAAGGCCTGCTCTCCTGGTGGAAGGTGGGATTTGAGTTGAGGCTTAAAGAAAGCCAAGGAAGCTGTGAGGCAGAGGTGAGGAGAGAGTGTACTTCAGGCATAGGGGGCAGCCAGTGCAAAGATATGGAATCAGGAGATGGGGCATCATGTGCTGGGACTGACAAGGAGGCCAGGGTAGCTGGATCATAGCGTACATGGAGAAGAATCAAATTCAAGGAGAATGGAAAGGTAGGAAGGGGTCTGGCTGTGAAGAACTTTAAATGCAAAACAGAGGATTTTTTATTTAATCCTTAAAATAATATGGAGCCACTGGAGTTCTTGTGCTTTACGAAAATCTCTCTGGCAGCCAAGTGGAGGACGGACTGGAACAGGGAGAAACTTGAAGCAGAGAGACTAATGCCTCAACGAGAGTGGTGGCTACATGCTTAGAAAGGAGAAAGAGGAGAGATGTCGTGAAGTCAGATACAATAGGACCTGGCTACACACACATGGTCAGCTAAGGCAGGCGGCCACAGAGCAAAGCCTCCGCCTTCCCACCTATTTTTCCTTACTTGGTTTATGATCCTAAGTGAAGCTGCCATTCCCAGCAGGCCCTTCCATTTCCTGCCTTTTCCTACACCATTCTCTATGCCTTGAATGGAGTTTCCCAAACTCCATGATATCTCCTGTTGTCTTCCTGAACCTGTTTCAAAACCCAACTCAACTGAGATGCTACTTTTTCCATGAAACCTTCAGTGGCAATTGTCAGAAATTATCTTTGTTCCTGGTTCTCATATAGAACTCTGTACTTCTCTCAAACTACATGAAGTCTATTTTGTATTATTTATATGTGAAGCATTTTCCCTTTTATATGTTTCACAAGCAAAGAATCATATCTCATTCAATGAATCTTTCAACTCCCCTCACTCACAGCCACCCCACCCCCAGCAATAAGGCCCAATTCATAGTAGATGCTTCATAAATGCTTGTTTATAGACTCATATAATGATATACTGAAGACAAAGATCAGCTTAAAAGATCATCTGGTCTAATCTCCGTTTCAGAAATAAGCTGAGGCCCAGAAAGGGTAAGTGACTTTCCCAAGGTCACCATATCAGTAATGGCAGAGTGTTTGAGTTCAATCTCAGAGAAGCCTTTGAGTCCTGAAGTTCTGCAAACAATCTAGACACATTTCTATCCAAAGACTATATAACAATAGCTCACATTTAATCTTTCTTTAAGGAGTTCATACTGGGGAGGGAAAATATCAAATCTACCAAGCAACAGTTTCTTCTAAGTTTCTCAAACTAAGGTATTACAGATCAATAAATAAACAGTTAAGTCAACTCATTAATTATTAAAGATTAATGCCTGCTTTCACATACACAAAGCACTTTCTACGAGAAGGCTCTGAGCAGCTATTCGCCTAACGTGTTCGCTTATAAACCTCAAATAAATGGATTTACACTAGAGAAATTTGAGACAGGCTACAATTACTTGAAAGTAAATGTAATTAACACACTTAAATATGTGACCAACGGCCAACTTTTCTCTCAGCAGTGATAGACAAGTACAATGTAAAACCACCTGCCTGGACACAAGGTTGATCCTTTGATCACTAAGGATCTGTGACTTCTTAGAAAATATTCTCCTTATTCTCTTGGCCTAAAGTCATCTTCCTTCTATAGTCCTCAGTTTCTCCATCAGCAAAATGAAGGAGGTGGCCTACATGATCACCAAGTTTCTTTCTACCACTGAGATTTTGTAATCTAGTCACATACAGTGGCACATAACTACTAAGATAATTGACCCTTACGTGCTAGGAATCAAATTCCACCAAGGAGTTCTGGGCAAGCTACAGGGGAGGTATAGCTGGACAACTAAGGAAAAGATGAGGGGGTTGTGGTGGACTGCAAGCTTACCATTTTTAGGCTATATTTATAAGCACTGTGTCCAAGGTAAAACAGAAAATAGCCCTTTCACCCTGGTAGACCATATCTGGAGTACAGTGTTCTGGAGGTCACATTTTGGGAAGGACTTTAACAAAATGGGGGTGTTCTGGACAGGGTAACCAGGAGGTGAGAAGCCTACAAATCATGCCATAGGAACATTGGTTGAAGAAACTGGTTATGTTTAGCTTAGGTAAGAGGATATGCAAGGGTGATATGAGAATTGTCTTACAAAGTATTCTGGATGGCTGTCATTTGGGAAAAAAATCGATTTGTACTGCTTGGCTCCAGGTAGCAAAAGCAGAAACAATGGGAAGACGCTGGTAGATTTGGGTTTGACATAAGGAAGAACTTTCCAAAAATGGAACATAGGGCTGAGGCCAGATAACAACCGGGAGGGGAGGAGTTATTTTAGAGATGATTCTTGTTCAGGTACAGGTTAAACTAAATGACTTGGAAGGTCCCTTCCACTTTTGAGACTGTGTCATTTTACATGAGACTGTCTTATCTGCAAAGGATCTATAGAGTTTTCATGTCACCTTCAAGGTTATCAATCCATCTCAGTCAATGATAAGTTAGGCAAGTTTTTCCCTTTGTGATTATTTAATTTTTAAGTTGCTTTCTTCTTTGTAAGAATTTTTCCATGAGGTTCTCAGCATTTTTATTTTGAATTATCAATGGAGTTTCTCCATCCTCCCCTCTTCTTTCTTTCCTTAATTACCTTGAGGTAAGAGGAGGTGATAGAGAGAAATGGCTATTTATTTAATAACTTTATCTTTTCTCACCACATTTAAGCCTGCCTGCTCTTGGATCTTGCCTCATATTGTGGCCGGATTTGGAATGGTCCTGGTTAAGGTGCCACTCACAGAAGCTTTTGAAACAAGTGACTGGGAAGTTCTAGAGTTGAAATTCCATCTTCTAAACACAGTCATGATGGCAGAGGGACTTGGGAAAATCAAGGGGACCAGACAGAAACGTCCTCTTTTATACTCGGGTTGGTTTCAAATGTAGGCCTGCCATAGCAAGAGAGAACCACTGGCGCCTAAATAGCTCAGCATCAACCAGAAAAGCAGTTCAATGATTAGCCTGCATTTTCTCTGTGCTACAAGCAACAATTCCCTGTCAGCCTGGTAGAAAGCTAGATTTAATGGGGGCAGCTAGGTGGTGCAGTGGATAGAGCACCAGCCCTGCAGTCAGGAAGACCCGAGTTCAAGACCTCAGACACATAACTACGCACTAGCTGTATGACCCTGGGCAAGTCACTTAACCCCCATGCCTAGCCCCGCAAAAAAAAACTTTAGAGAGAAAGCTGGATTTAAGTGGAATCAGAAGATGAAAGACAGAACAGCCAAAGAAGACAAAAACCTCCGCCAAGTCCTGATCCAGCTCATTCCTACCCTCAGGCTCCCTCTCCCACTCCTCATGGAGAGTGGGACTAATACATCTCCCACCATGGTTCACTGTTGTTCTTCCTGGCACCAGCACTCTCATGTCAGGGCTCCAGAAGAGGTGCTCTCAGGCCTGGGACAACAAGAAGCTGCCCCTCATCTATGGGGAGCCCTTCTAATTCAAACTCTCAGGTACTTTTTCTTAAGTTTCAGAGGTATTGCCCAAAATAGAATTCATACCTCAGATTATCTGACTTCCCTTTCAAAGAAAACTGGACCAATCTGTTAAATTCTGCTCTTACCAGGAGGGAACCCATTGCAACTGCCCTTCCAAGACAGTCGTGAGATAAGGATTTCCTTTGCATAGGTCCTCCTACACACGTGGGACACTCCCACGTACTTGACATGTTCTAGGGCTATATTCAGCCCTAAAGTTTTTAAGCTATTAGTCACTAATGCCACAAAGCCCAATGTAGAGTTTACAGCTATTACTAACAGCACAAAATGGGCTCTGAAACTCCAGAACACAGGATAAATCAGGAGTGGTCCCCTCCTCTCTGCACCTCCGCCCCCAGCCATAAAGTGAATAGAGTACTCTTTTCTCCCCAAGCCTGCCTGCCTGCCTTAAAGAGGCCTCCATTTTCTACCTAGCAACCCTCAAGGCATCCTTAAATATCCACAGCTCAGCCAAAGGTAGCAAATCTCCTGTTAACAGTTTTAAAATTCAGCAGCTGGATATCTTGTAGCAGTAACCCCTGAGACTCTAGACTAGACAGAGAAGAAGGTGGCAACAGTTAAGAACATAGTCTAATCAGGAGTTCTCAAGTGATCAAAAGCAACAGCCTAAAGAAGCAGAGGTGATTGGAGAAAGCAGAGAATGAAAGCGAGAAGAATGGGGTCAAACCATTCAAGTGCTCAACATGAGAGCAAAGTCAGATGTTGAGACTCTTCCTACCTGGGCCCCACTGATGATGCATGAGGTTCCTGTTCTCCAACGTTCTATTCAACAACAGAGTCACTCTTAAGTTTAGAAAGAAGAAAAGGAAAAACAAGGTTTAGAGCTTAAACACCAATCCTTTGCTTTGGACTTGCTTCTGCAGATGAGTACCCAAAGTACTAAGGACCCTCAACAGCCCAGAGGGACTCAAGCATGACTCCCAGATACCTCTGTATGAAACAGCCCTACACAAAAGCAATCTGACTTTTACTGAAGCCCTGCTAAGAGTTTCCTCTAGTAATAAACAGGTGTCCTCTGACAGGTTTAGGAGCAAGGTTAGAAAAGCAGGGGTGCTAAAAGTCATCATAACCAACACAATAATAAGATTATCACTAACTAGAGCTTTTGTTGAAAAATGCTTTCACCAAAACATCCATAGGAAGTAGGTAAGTACCTACTCCCTAATTTTATAGATGAGGAAACTGAGGCTGGGAAAGGCTAAATGATTCACCCATGATCACCAAGCGCCATAAGGGCTTGAGGCAGAATTTGAATCCAAGATTCCTGACTCCAAGTCCACCGTGCTGCTGATATACACAATATGCTCTGTTATTCTGGATTACCCCAAACCAGGTCTATGCTATTAGATCACAGGATGGCAGCAAGGGAAGGTAAAAACGTGGTAATTTACTTATTCAAATTTCTATAGGTTCAGCTCTGTATAATGCTTCAAGATGAACTCAGGTTAACGTTACTGCCCCTAGACAAGTCAAAAGAAATTGCTTATGCTGAAAGAACCGCAGAATCAAAATGTTCAGCACCAAAAAGCGTGACTTTTTCCTCACAAATCTTCTACAGTGTTTAACATTAAGAAAGGTCCAACAAGAATCAGTTAATCCATGGCAAATTAAAGAGAGTTTAGCTATTAAATCTAAAAACTATAGGTCTAATCTGAACTCTTTCAAACATGAGAGGCAGCCTGTTGTCATGGAACTAGCAACTGGATCAGGAATCAGGAGTCCTGGGATCTAATCTTGACTTTCCTAACTCACTCCCCCCACCTTGAATTTCACTCCTCTGTAAAACTAATGAGTTGGAACTAGATGATCTCCAAAAGTCCTGATGGGTTCTAACAGTGTGATTTTTAAGAATCACAGATAATGAGATAACAAAGTTGGATCTGATGTAGTCACAAAGATTCCTTCCCTATCATCTTAATGACTTACTGGAATAGCCAGCTGAGAGAGGTAACAAAAGAGGAAAGAAAGGTGTGACTTGGTTAGGGTTACTGGGTTCTACCTGTTTAAATGTCCAGATCCCCAGGAGATTTTCATAATGGTTTTACGGATCAAGGTGGGGATCAGTGATCAATGTTTTCGTTTACTCTAGATTTCAGGCCTTGTATACATGGGAGATGAATCTATCTCTCCATTTCCAACCTGTTGGACTATGCCACCTGGTGCAGACATTCACCACTCCCAATAGGCAAGAGCATTTCAAAGTCCTAACACTGAGAAGGTTTTTTGTTTTTTTTTTAAACAAAGTTGAATATCATCCCAATCATTGCACAGTAGGTCAAAAACACAAAGATATTCTAGAGAAAACATGAGAGTTCCCCAAATCAAACCCTAAGCCTCTCATGCAGAGGTTCTTATAAGTTGCTAGAAGACAAGTGCAGTTTTGATTAGTGAAGTTGCAAACTAGACCAAGGGCCAAACCAGCAATGTCCAAGTACATTCACAGAAATGGGCAAGAGGGTCCCATCAGACTGCTTCAGTAAAAAGAACTGGAATTGGCTGATTCCCTCTGTGAAGTAACCATCCCTCATGCTGTTTTAACTGATGGCTGAATAACGTATTCACACATAAAAGGTGACTTTGTCAGTGGCCAGCATCGGCTGGGGCCATACCTGGACAGAATTTAGTTCAGGGTCACAGGAGTACAACTAAGGGGAACTTCTGTTGAACTTGAGCACACACACACACACACACACACACACAGGAAACAGAAGGGGTCAGGTCAGTGTGGCAGCCCTCCCAGCATTTCCACCTGCCCCCTCTTCCTGAGCTCTGCGCCAGATCAGATGTCAAACAAAAACTCTGCCCAAAGTCTCGTGATTGTGGGACTTCCACCACTCTTTCAGCTCTGTCTCCTTCTCCAGTCTCCCAAAGGGAGTCTCCAAAACTCCATGGCCATAGGTCCCCCAAATTTCCAGGTCCTTTGTAGGTTTGTGTTCAGCTAACCCAGGGAAAAAGTAATTTTAAAAAAATTGCCCTGTCAACCTTCTCAGGTCAATAAACTTTTATTAGGTGCCTAGCATGGGTAAGGCCTGTCTCCTTTCAAAACTTCCCTTCTTGGAGCCAGTGTCCTACCTAGCCCTCCCTACATACCTCCTCAGTTCTAGCATACCCTTTTCCACACACAAAGTTCATTTCTTCCTTTCCCCAAATTCCCCCTTCTTTCCCACGGTTCCCATCTGGGTCCCAGTGACCCCTCCCCTCTCCCAAAGTCCTTTCTCTGGGTCCTCTCCCAAGTTCCCACTCTGCGTCCCGAGGATCCCTCACTTCTCCCAAAGTCCTCCCTCTTTTTGCCAGAGTCCCTCTGCTCCCCCGAAGTCTCCCCTCCACTCTCCAAAGTCTCCCCTTCTAGTTGCTAAGGTCCTCCCTTCTCCCTCAAAGTTCTCCCTCTGGTTATCAGGTTCTCTCTCTGTTCCCCCAAAGTCCCCCCCTGGTTGCCAGGGTTCCCTCTGTTCCCCCTGAAGTCTCCCCTCTACTCCCTAAAGTCTCCCCTTCTTGTTGCCACGGTCCCCCTCAGATCCCCCCAAGTTCTCCCTCTGGTTATGAGGCTCTCTCTCTGCTCCCCAAAAGTCCCCCCCTCTGGTTGCCAGGGTTCCCTCTGCTGCCCCAAAGTCCCCCTCCAGATGCCAGGGTCCCCCTCTGCTCCCCCTAAGTCTCCCCTCTACTCTTCCCTTCCAGTTGCTAAGGTCCCCCTCGGCTCCCCCAAAGTTCCCCCTCTGGTTACCAGGTTCTCTCTCCGCTCCCCCGAGTCCCCCCGCCCTCGCCCTCAGCTCGGACTCCGGGGGTGTCCGGTGGTGGAGGGGGGGCGTTTCCTCTCCCCAGCCTCGCCCCCAGGCCTCCGTCCAGCCCGGGCCGGGGCCGGGGGAGCGGCCCGGGCTTACCTGTCAGGCCTCGTCCCGGAGCAGAGCAGCGAGCGGCCGGTGCAACTTCAGGAGCCCATGTCGGCGCGGCGGGGGGCAGCGACCGGGCCGGCCCCGTCCGGCGGCAGCGGGCAGCCCGTCGTCCCGTCAGTCCGTCCGCCCGTCGCTCGCTCGCTCGGCCGGTCCGCCGCGTTAAGCCCTTCCCATGCTCCCTGCGGCCAGCCCGGCTGGGGCTGCGGGCCCCCGGCCCAGCACCCACTCCCACCGTCCGTCTCCCTCACACACACACGCGCGCACACACACGCGAGCCCGCCCGCCCTCACCCCCTCACACACACGCACACACACGCACTCCCCTCCCTCTCCTCGTCTCCTTCTCTTCCCTTCCCTCCTCCTCTGTTTATCTCCGCCAGCTGTCTGGGGACCCGGGCGAAGCCGCGCAGCGCGCCTGCGCCACGCCGTCTGCGCCCCCGCCCTGCGCTTCCCCACCGGCGCCTACGCTACGCCGACAGCGGGCGGCCGCTTGCAGAATGGCGGAAGCCCCCCGCCCCGGTCAACGTCTGCCGTGGGCGCCCACTAACCTGCTAGTGGGAGGGAGCGACCCTCTCCAGGCCGTGGCCAATGGGCTTCGGCGCCCGCTGAGTGGTATGGGCGGAGGGGAGGGGGAAGCGGGATGCGCCCGAAGGGCATGCCGGGACTCGTAGTTTTTCCACTTCCCCGGGGCTCTCGGGACTCTCGCCACCTCCGTTTGCGTTAGCGACACCTAGGGGTCTGCCCGTGCCCCTGCCGCCGCCACCCAGAAAGGTCCCAGCGCGTCCCGTCCGCCGCCGCGGATCGGGAACCTTCTAACTTGTTTGGTTTAGCGCAGCCAGCATTTCTTAAGCCCCTGCGGTGCGTTGAGCTCTGCGCTACGGACTGGGAGAGATACAAAGTTTCGAGAAGAGCTATTCAGCAAGCACGCACCCATCTATCCCGAGTGTTTTCCGAGTACCCGCAGTGATCTGTTCTTATTTGCATTTGCAGCCGTCTGTCTCTTTCACTGGCCCCACGCAACCCTAGGGTTCCGGGCCGCCGTGGCTGCAGGAAAACTGTTTTCAAGGAGTTAGTCAACTAGCATTTATTAAACGCCACTATGTGTCACTGTGCTAAGCGCTGGGGATAAAGGTAAAAGACAGTCCCTGCTGTTGAATTCACAGTCTAGTGGGGGAACACAACATGCTAAAAACTAGGCACAGACAAGCTAGATACGGGACAAATTGGAGATAGCAACAGAGGGAAGGCACTAGAATCAAAGGGGTCGGCAAAGGCTTCCCTCAGAAGGTGGAATTTTAGCTGGGAAGCTTGAGAAGTTAGGAGGCGGAGGTGAGGAGAGAAAGTTACTAGCATGGAGGACAATCGGTGAAAATGCCTGGAGTCGGAAGGTGGAGTGTCTTGTTCAAGAAAGAGCAAGGAGGTCAGTGTCCCAGGATTGCAGACTACATGGGATTAGGGTGTAAGAACAAAGCAGACTGCAAAGGTAGGGAGGGACCAGGTTATGGAAGACTTTAAAAGCCTGAGGATGTTTGTCCTGTTTGGCCCTAGAGGGCAAGAATTAGGAGCAATGAGTGGAAATTGTATGGACTACAACAATAATTAGAGGAATCCCAAAGCGGAATGGACTGCCTAGGGAAGGTGTTTCCCCCTCCAGGAGGGTCTCAAAGCAAGGGCCGAATGGGATCATCTTTCAGGAATGGGTGGCATTAAAAGCCGTCTGAAGCCCCTTCCAACAGTGAGAATCTGTGATTCTCTTCCTGCTTTTTAGGTGGCTGCTGAGATAACATTTTCCTCACCCTGTGTTATTGTTCTTGTTTGTCCTTAGTTCTGGAAGAGGACCACGACATCAGGGAGGTGTTGCCATGATGTGCAAGTGAATTGGACTTAAGTGAGGGAGAACTGTGCAAAGACACAAGCCTCACTTTCTCCTCCGGAGCCATCTAGGTCCAGTGGAGAAATATAGATCAGGAAGACTGGGGATGGCCCTGGATGCAGTGGGAGACCTTGGCCTTTTTTTCCTCACCCTTTACAAGGAGAGTGAAAAGAGAAGGAAAATAATAAAAAAAGGATGGACTCCAATTTAAAGGAATTCCTCCCCATCCCCTCCACTATCCTATAAATTTAGCTAGAATTGAATCCGACTCTGCTCCTTACAACTTAGGTGGCTTTGGGCAAGTCACTTAATATATCAATTTCTTCACTATTAAAAAAACAAAAAGGGGGGAGGAGTTGGATTAGATAATTTCTTTTTTTATTTTTAGGCAATGGGGGTTAAGTGACTTACTCAGGGTCACACAGCTAGTAAGTGTCAAATGTTTGACTTGAGGCCAGATTTGAACAAAGGTCCTCCTGATTTCAGGGCCAGTGCACTATACACTGCACCACCTAACTGCCCCTGGATTAGATAATTTCTAAAGGCCCCTTCCATCCCTAAATCCTAGAATGATGATGATAATGATAGCTAATATTTATATCATCCATTAAAGTTTGGAAAATGTACATCCATAATCTCATTTGAGCTATGAGCCAGTCCTGTAGTGGGTGATGGGGAAGGGCATTCTTCCTTTTGTAACTTAATTACCAACCTGTTACTTCCACAAGTTACTTAAAATTTTCTGGGTTCTGGTTTCCTCATTCTGATAGAATGTAAGCAGCTTGAGAGCAGGGATTGTCAAAGTTTTGGTTTTTTTGGGGGGGGGGTTGTTTTGGTTTTTTTTGTATCCCTGGCACCTGTAATAGAACAGGAATAAACAAATGCCTGTGATTGGTTGATCATGAAATAAGGAAATGGACTAGATGACTTTTAAAATCCCTTTCAGTTACTTAAACTGTGATCCTATAAGACTGCCCCCTGAGGGAGACTCAAGTCTGTTGGGAAGACATGTCCCTTGAATTTGGGGAAAACTCAGTCCAAGTCCTTGATATAGGCAATATTTCTTCAATGAGTCAGTCAATAAACATTTGTTGTTGTTTTCATTCAGTTGTGTCTGACTCTCCATGACCTTGTGGACCATAGCACCCCATGCCCTTCTGTCCTCCGATATCTCTTGACGTCTGTCCAAGCTCATATTCATTATTTCCATAACACCTATCCATCTTGTCCCCTGCTGTCCCCTTCTACTTTTGCCTTTAATCTTCCCTATCAGGATCTTTTCCAGTGAGTCCTGTCTTCTCATTATGTGGCCAAAGTATTTATGCTTCAGTATTTGTCCTTCCAAAGAATATCCTGAATTAATTTCTTCAAACATTGACTGATTTGATCTCCTTGCTGTCCAAGGGACTCTCAAAAATCTTCTCCAGCACCACAATTCGAAAGCATTGATTCTGCAGCACTCAGCTTTCCTTATAGTCCAATTCTCATAGCCATACATTGCTACTGGGAAAACCATAGCTTTGACTACATTTATTAAGCACTTATTATATGCTGGACACTGTGCTGAGTGCTATGGATACAAATATGAAAAAGAAAGACAGTCGCTGCCCTCAAGGAGCTTACAATCTAACAGGAGAAGACAGCACACAGAAAAAAGCTGAATAAAGGGGGAGAGGTACTCAGCACAGGGAGCATTGGAAAGTCAAAGAAGTCCAAAATGAGTGCAGCCAGGTGGGAAATGAGGAGATGTCTGTCCTGTCCCTTCTTAATGAAGGAGTTTATGGTTCCATCCTCCAGAGGAGCAGAGGGTATTCATGAACAGAAGAGGATTAAGCATTTATACCTACTATGTTCCAGGCACTATAAGAGGTGCTTTTTATAAATATTATCTCACAACAACAGTCATTATTATCCCTATTTTACAGTTGAGGAAACTGAGGCAGACAGAGGTTAAATAACTTGTCCAGGATAACAGGCCTTATTTGAAAGCAGGTCTTCCTGACTCCAGGCCTAGTGTTCGATCCACTGTGCTATCAGCTGCCTCAGTGATGAGATTTGAGTAACAAGGCTGATCAGATGAGATTTCTCAATGATGGATTTACTAGGGTCTTGGTGGAGAAGGGAAAGCAGCCCAAACTGAGTGCAGCTAAGTGAGAAATTATTCAATGGTTCTAAAAAGAAAGACTCCATATGTATCAAAATACTTTTGTAGCACTCGTTGTAGTAGCAAAGAATTGGAAACAAAGTAGGTATGCTGAGGTTGTGGAATGGCTTAACAAGTCGTGGTGAGTGAATGTAATGGGATATTACTGTGCTTTAAGAAACATGAATAGGATAAATACAGAGGAGCTTAGAAAGACATATAACTTGATAGAAAGTGAGGTAAGCAGACTAAGAAAACAACATGACTAAGTAGAAAGAACAGCAAGGAAACAATTGAAACTGAATGCTGTGAAATTATAATTCCTACGATAATATCACTAAGATCAATTACCTCCCATTGACCCTGTATATATCTTATATGTACAGAATTTTTACACGTTGTCTGCCTTGTTAGACTATCCCTTAGGGCAGGGACTATGTTTGTTTGGGGTTTTTTGGTTTTTTGGTTTTTGGAGGTTTTGGGGGGGCTAGGCAATGGGGTTAAGTGACTTGCTCAGGGTCACACAGCTAGTAAGTGTCAAGTGTCTGAGATGGGATTTGAACTCAGGACTTCCTATCCACTGTGTCACCTGTCTGCCCCGGGGACCATGTTTCCTTCTTTACATCTTCAATTGAGAAGGAAATGGCAAACCACTCTAGTATCTTTCCCAAGAAAACCCTAAACAGGGTCACAAAGAATAGGACATGAGTGAAATGACTCAATGACAAGACAACATCTTCCACACTGAACACTGTCCCTGGCACATAGCAGGTACTTAATAAAAGGTGGTTGATTCATTGATTGACTAATTGTTACTGTCTAGGTAGCAGGGATACAAATGGTCTACTCAGAAACCTGGGATTTACATCCTTTTATGAAGCTGTCATGAACTGCTGTTTGTTTCTCTTACTATAAAGAATCAATTTATATCTTTTTTCTCCTGAGGATAATGGGATTATGCATTGATGAAGAGAATAGGGGCAGTTAGGTGGTTCAGTGGAAAGAATACCAGGCCTGAAGTCAGGAAAACCTGAGTTCAAATCTGGCCTTAGACACTTACTAGCTGTGTAACCCTGGCTAAGTCACTTAATCCTGTTTGTCTCAGTTTCCTCATTTGTAAAAATGAGCTGGAGAAGGAAATGGTAATTTCCAGTATCTTTGCCAAGAAAACCCCAATGGGGTCACGAAGAGCCAGGACACCGCTGAAACGGCTGGACAACAGTAAGAATTGAGTACCCACAGCAGTGAGCTTACAAACCTACTGAAACAAGGAAAAGGTAGGTTGGTAAAGTGGAAGAAATTGACTCCAGAGTCAGAGGACCTGGGTTCAAATCCTGCCTCTGACAGTTAGTAGCTGTATGATCTTGGGCAAGTCACTTAGCACCCTCCTTGGATCCCAATTTCCCCTTCTGTGTATCAGGGGCCTTACCATTAACCATGTGTGGGGATGCACCTGTGCTCTGGCCCTTTACTAAAGGACAGACATGGTTGTCCATATGCTCCTGATCAGTCCTCATCTATGCCCTGGGTCCTTGTGATTGAAGGAGTCAAACCCAGCAGGAGGGAAGGGTGGTGAAAAAGTTCTGCCTTTCTCTCTTGATGAGCTGGCATTCCTGTGGGACACAGTCAGGCCACCTCAAGCTTAGGTTTCCAGCCAAGGGAGAAAAGAACTTCTCCCCCTCCCTCCCTCCCTCCCACTCCTCCCTGCCAAGAGCCATGGCAGCTTGCAGCAAGCACAAGGCAATCAGCAATTGCTTTCCTAGGTGATCCTGAGATAGGCCTTCAAGCCCCTGCCTGCCTCTTCTGCTTTGTCTAGCTTTCTCTGAACACAGGTCACCAAAAAGTAATCCTGGGAGATGGATGTGTGCAAAGTTCGTTGAGAGGGCTAGGTTTCCTGATCCAGGGCCAGTTCATGCCTTCTATAGCATCAGCCTTCTCAGAGGAGAGGATGACTTCTTCCAGAGGTAGTGTAGGTGAAAGGACCAAGAAAGCCCATGTCATACTTAAATCGCTGAAATATAAGGAATTTGTCAGTTGCTCAGATAGTACAAATCTATAGTGAATGTGAAATATTCTACAAGGCTCCTGGGAGTTTTTACCTCCTAGGGAGAGGATGATAAAGGCAATAGGTTATGTTCATGTTTTAAGTATTTGCTATTGAGAACTTTTGAGTATCCAGAGTATTAAGCATTTCTCTTGTGGTAGAAGAAATAGGCTACTGTCCCATATATGATATTTATAACTTTGTAGAATGAATAACTTTTTTTTTTTGTTAGGCAATTGGGGTTAAGTGACTTTCCCAGGGTCACACAGCTAGTAAATGTCAAGCGTTTGGTCTGAGCTAGATTTGAACTCATGTCCTCCCGACTTCAGGGCTGGTACTCTATCTACTGCACCACCTAGCTGCCCTGAATGAATAACTTTCAAGAAAAGACCCTGTCAGTCCTTTTACGG
>NW_020954555.1:2408057-2416692 GCF_900497805.2 Vombatus ursinus | reverse complement strand
TCTTTTGGTGAGGCAATTGGGGTTAAGTGACTTGCCCAGAGTCACACACTAGTGAGTGTTACGAGTCTGAGGCTGGATTTGAACTCAGGTCCTCCTGACTCCAGGGCTGGTACTCTATCTACTGCACCACCTAGCTGCCCCTTCTGGGAGTTTCTACATCTAAGAAAATGACACTTGCAGAAGACATGGACCCAGAGCAAAAGCTGAGGTGAAATGCGAAATCCTATTAGCTAGGCCTACAAATTGTTTTATGTTCTAATGAGATTCAATTATCAGCCTCCCAAGCAATTGAAACAATAGTTGTAAGTTAAGTTACTGAAACCTTATCCAAGTTGTTCTGTCAACACATGCTAGTGTTTTTGTGTCATTGCTTTTGTGCATAGGAAGTAAATACCAGTCCTATACCTGATTTACTTTGTACATTGAACACCTTTTTACTCCCCTCCCTCTTTGAGGAGAACTGCATGTGAGCCAAAACTTAAACCAGAGTGGGAGTTTAACAAGCTAAATAGTGTGAGAACATTAGAAGTCAGACTCCCCAAGACTGAACCTGGCTGTACCTCGTTCAGCAGAAGAGACCTCTAGGGAGAGGGAGTGGGTGTAGTGTCCCTACCCTATGGGTACAGCAGTGATTCTTTAAAACCATTAGATTGGGAGGCAGCTAGGTGGTTCAGTGGATAGAGCTCTGGCCTTGGAGTCAGAAGGCCCTGAGTTCAAATCCAGCCTCAGACACGTAACACTCACTAGCTGTGTGACTCTGGGCAAGCCACTTAACCCCAATTGCCTCACCAAAAAAAGCAAAAACAAAACAAAAAACCCATTAGATTGGGAGCCCCTTGACAACAGGGACGGTCTTTTACCTTTCTTTGTAGCACAGTACCTGGCATATAGTAGGCAATGAATGCTTATTGACCACCTGGCTTCTTACTGTTACATTCAGATCTCAAAACCTTTGATTTAGAATTGTATCAAGAATTCCATTCCAGTCTGTTCCCTTTTCCAGATGAAGCAACTGAGTTCTGGATAAGAAAATTAACTTGACCAAGGACAGATACTCAGTAACTGAGATTTGAACCCAGACCTTCTGGTTCCAAATCCATTGGTCTTTCCTTCTTCCTCCTACTCGCCTCCTGATTTTACTATGTATATCTTTTGCTTCTGTGATTCTTTGGCTAATCAGTGCTGTCTTTGCCTTCTCCATGTTTCCCAGACAAGGTGAGGTTTTTTTTTTTAAGAGAAAATTTTCAAAATTCTCATTGATGTGTTTTATTTTTACATTATCTTAATTCCCCCCTGTTCCCCAGAGAGCCATCTGTTATAACAAGGCATTTTTTAAGAAGAAAAAAAATCAGCAAAATCTGACAATACACTGAAAAAATCTGACTATATATGAAATGTTCCATGCCATTAAAGTCTCTCCTGCTCGTGGAGTAGAAGGTGCCTAAAGAAACTTGTTTAAAAGGACTATCCCTACCCATATTCATAGCTTTGTCATAGAAAAACAAGCATTTCATTTCTTAGTCTTTCACTGCTATCTGACAGTATTTTACTTTGTTCTGTTGGGTTAGTTTACATACTAAATACCCAGTTTACCTTTCAGTTCTTAAGAACGAATAACTCAAATTCTTCCCTTCTGTTGTTATTCAATTATTTTCTTTGAAACTTAGGTCTCAGGTTTGTAGGATCTGTTATTTTTGGGTATCAATTGGTCTTTTCAGAGGATCACATTTTAATTTCTCCTTTGATTTCCTATAAACAAAGAGTAATTCTGTATCCTTGGAAAGTTAAAAGATTTTTTTTTCCTGTAATTTATTTGATGTTGCAATTTTAAAGTTTGACTGCTGTTTCTTGGTGAGTAAAACTTGTTCTTTCTTCTGTTTGGGGTGTGTGGCATTCTGTGATTTCCTTTGATCTTTCTTTGCTATCTGCTTCCAATACTTCTGTGAAATTTTCCTGTATGATTTCATGACTTATGGTATTTGAATCTCTAGTTCCTCTTCTTACCAAAACTTTGGGTATTTGTGAATAGATATTTGGAATCATGTCTCCTTTTTTAGAGACTACTGACTCTTTTCTTGGATTTTATTTCTGTGAACTACTCAACTGTTGTTCTTCCTTCATTGTAGCTATAGTCTATTGTAGTTAGCTTGAGAAATAAATGTGATTTTTTTTTCTTCTTTTAAAAATTAATTGCACATTATTTTAATATTCACTTAACATTTTTAAAATTTTCCATTTCTTTTCCTCCCCCCATTGAGAAAGCAAGCAATATATCAGTTATACATGTGAAGTCATGTAAAACATATTTCCATATTAGCCATGTTGCAAAAAAAAAAAGCGAGAAAAATAAAGTAAGTGAAAAAAATGTGCTTCAATCTGTATCTGTACTCAGAGTTTATTCTGTTCTTTGAGAGATACATGTTATACCCTTCATGGTTAATTCACACTGCCATTGGTTTAGAGTCTACTTTCTGCAAGAAGTCTCTGCTGGTCCTCTTTAACCTTAACAATTTCTCTCCTAGATGATTTCAAATTTATCCTGTATACATTTTGTTTGTACATAGTTATTTGGATGTTGTATCCCTCATTAGACTGAGACTTCCTTGAGAACAGGATTTTTTTGGGGGGGTAAGGCGAGGGACCTTTCTTTGCATACCCAGCACTTAACATAGTGGCTGGCACATAGTAAGTGCTTAATAAATGCTTATTGACTTCACTGGGCAAATAGTGCCTGGACAGGTTGCTGGGCAGTATCAGCTGCCAAGCAGACCCAAGCAGAGCACTCAGCTGGGTTTGGTGTGTCTGCTAGATGGCTAAGTTGTTGGTCTCATTCTCTAACAGGCAATAGCCCCAACTGGGATACTACATTTTCTTCAGCAAGAGTGTTGGCACATTTTTTTTAAACTGGGGTATTAAAAAAACTCTTTCAGCTAAGGCAGTGACTGTTTTCAAACAGTCATTCGGTTTCTTTTTGGTCAGATCTAAGGTGGGAGAAGGCTTGCCTCTTTTAACAAACTCATCCTGGCTCAAAAGACCCTTCCCTTCATAGAGTGCTCTATGTTGCCTTAGGGTGATTAGTTTCTGTTCAGTCCTTTTAACTTCCCATATTCCTTGGGGTGGGGTAGGGGAGTGGTGTAAGAGGTGTTCTGAGAGGAAAGCACCTATGGCATACAGGGCTTGCCAAGCCCTCTTCAGGGCTACTTATCTACCTTTGGTGTCCGATTAGTCACCCAACTCTTACTTGTGGCTCTAAGAAGCTGTAGCATGAGCAGTGGCCACACCCTGGTAAACCCTATCTTGGCAGATGGGCTAAACCAAGCCTCAGACCTTTGGTGAGTTAGGGGATGTCTACCTCAAGCGTGTGAAGACTCCCCACCTTCATTCCTAGCAGAATGAGTGGATGAGAACAATTTGTTCCAACAGCCATGAAGGTAGCTGACGCGGGTACCATGGAGCACTTCAAAATTGGTCAGCCATTGCAGATGCCAAGGTCACCCACTGCATCCTGGGCCATCCCCAGTCATCCTGACTTTTGTCTTGTGACTAGACTTTGATGACTTTGGAAGAGAGTGAGGCTGAAGACTTTGTATAACTCTGCCTCACTTAAATCCAATTCTCACAAGTCACAACATCACTCCTTGATGTCACTGATCCTCTTTGAAAAGGAAGCATCAGAACTACACCTTCTTAGTGAATCTCACTTAGATGAGTGGCTGGGGCCAAAGGTATGAATTCAGCCTATGCCCAGGAGGCACTTCATTGGCGATTAAGGTATTCATGCTTCCCACGCTTTCTAGGGTGAGGAGTGTCTGTTTTTCTTTGGAAGGTTTCCTCTTTACTTTTCAAAGTCTGTCTTTTAGCCTCTGCTGACTTTCAGTTCTTGCAGAAATCTCACTGAGGCACCCACCTATATCTGTATGGGTAATCCTATCCCTCTCCAATCTAGTTTCATAGTAGCTTTTTTTTTTTTGGCTAGGCAATAGGGTTATGTGACTTGCCTAGGGTCACACAGCTAGTAAATGTTATGTGTCTGAGGCCGGATTTGAACTCAGGTCCTCCTGACTCAAGAGCCAGAGCTGTATCCACTGTGCCACCTATCTGCCCCTCACAGTAGATTTTGATTAGATTTGTAAAACCTAGCAAATACATTTTTACTAGCCTTATTCATTTTTTAAAAATTAAACATACAAGTAAGCATTTTCATATATACCACAAAATATATGAATTGGAATTCGCCCATTTCCCAAAAATAGGGATTAATTTTCCCTGACAGGCAAAAAAGCTGTGCTGGAACTTGATTGGTCTCTGCCTACCTTGACAAGGCTTCCCGGTCACCTAAGGGCAAAAGGAGTCTCACTCATACCGAGTCAGGGCCCCTTGGCTTGGTGGATATTTGAAAACTACCATGTGAATCAAAATACTCTGCCTTGTGATTATAGGGAAATGGAGGGAAGAGACAAGTCTGTAAAAGCCAAGTGGCACTGTATCCTTTTTGAATATCCTTGCTCTGTTAAGGCAAAGTCAACCTCCCTTTTTAAACTGTTCAGTAAACAGTTGAATGTACCTCATTTAATCCCCTAAATGAATCTAAACTAACACAGCAATTGGCATTAGTTCTGTCCCTAATCTTTGCTTCTTCACATAAATTCTCTATCATAGAGCCACCCAATGTGTCGGGGGTGGGAATGATTTTCCTCTAATTCTTTAGATATTTTGTGGACACTAGTGTAACATCTGGGCTGTCCGTAATTAGTCCTTCACTCTTGCTGTCGTTTCCTTTCTCAATCATGCATGTTCTTCATGATGTCCTTTTCTGCACACAAGTCACTGTTGGCAGGCAAAGTAGTACCCAATAGACTACTTTCCCCTTCCATCTGTCTTTTCAATGGAAATCATGGGGTTTCATGGTTTTCAGACATGTAGCATCACCAAGAAATCATATCCTTTAAAAACAACAACAACAGATTTTGGCTATAGGAAACAGCTTAGGATCATTCAATGAGAATGTCTTGTAAGGTTCCATATGTGATTGAGCCAGCTCTCTTCCTCAATTCTGGCATAACTCATTGGCCACTTGCACTACACATCCAAGATTCAGGAACTGATGGACTAACTCAATGGGCTGCCCATTCAACTTCATGTTGTGGTCTGAATAGTTTCCATTTGTCATCCACTTTTTTTTTCTTCCTCATGTGGATGGTTAGTGCTCTCTTTTGCACTATTAATGATTATACTAGTGAGATTTCATAATGTTCTAGCATTCAATGTAATCAGTACAACATGATACAGAAAGAATTGCATCTGGGGGCACCTGGTGGTACAGTAGATAAAACACTGGCCATGGAGTTAGGAGGACCTGAGTTCAAATCTGGCCTCAGACACTTGACACTTACTAGCTGTGTTTTGACCCTGGGCAAGTCATTTAACACCAATTGCCTCAAAAAATAAAGAAATAGCAGAATAACATCTGGAAGACCTTACCTGTGCTATTTGGACTTTGTGTATCTTTTTTGATCTTGCTTAGTGTTGATACTCAGAGGATTTTTGAACAAAGCAGTCATTTTTGTCATAGTATCTTGTATGATTTTAACATATGCATTAGAGACACCTTGTTTGAGAAGGATCTTTAAAATTGCATTTGGTTCTGCTAAGTCAAGACTTTTTTTGGTCATTGTTGTCCTCTGTGCCTGGAATGGCCAGTAAGAGGGTCAGCCCAAGCCTCTGTGACTCATTGTTTAATTATGATTGCTTATTAAGCCATCAGAAGTTCCCAAAGTGGGCAATATCGCCTCCAGGGGCTCTGGACTGATCCAGGGTGTGGTAGTAGCCTTGATGCAATTGGGGGGTGTTGAATAAAAATAAGGGGGTGGTGGAAGGCTAAGTAAAGAAGAGAAGAAAAATTTTGAAAAACTGTTCATACATGTTTCATCTGTTGTGTAACAGAGTTAAAGTTGTAGTGATTACATTATTTTCCAAATAAGTACACAAAATACAAGTTATAACTGATCAGTGGTCAAGTCCATGGACAAATCTTTACAAGCAAGTGTTGGCAGGCCAGAGTGTCCCAAATTATCCGGAAGTTCAGCATGCATCAG
Organism: Vombatus ursinus; assembly: GCF_900497805.2. NCBI lineage: Eukaryota > Metazoa > Chordata > Mammalia > Diprotodontia > Vombatidae > Vombatus > Vombatus ursinus. The sequence goes on along the minus strand of NW_020954555.1, from coordinate 2,410,597 downwards.
CAGGAATATGTTCACGTAATGACTTATTTACAATACGATACTATACCATTACATGACAAAATATTGCATCATCAAAATTTCAATGCAGGAAAAAACCCACAAATTTACAATAAATTATTAAATTTAAGATGCATCTCTTTTTAAATGACACAAATTAAAAAAAAAAACCCAACAACACTAAAGGTTCAAAGATTTCCAGGGGGGCACTGAATAATTTTTTTTTTTTGGATGAGGGGGCTGTAGGCCAAATAAGGTTAGGAACTTCTGGCTTAGAATGAGTGTAAATAGCAATAATTTTCTGTTCTGGACAGAAACTCTGAAGGTCTTCCCTTTCCAGCTTGATATCTTGGGGATGGTAAATTGAGCCTTGTCTCAATTTTCACCTATCCCTTAGTCACTGAATAGGCATGGTTTCAGACTAACTGAAACCTGGGAGAGACTCTAATTTAGAAAGGCCATCCTGGACCACCACCATCTTCTTGACCTCTGTCTTGCCATCTTGACTTAATTGACTCTGGATGAGAAAGCTAGGCTTTCTCTGCCTTTTTAGGCTTTTTCTAGCTCTGCCTCACTCAAATCCAGTTCAGGCGCAAGTCAAGACATCACACTCATGGCTTGTGATGTCATTGGTCCTCTTGGATGGTGGACAAACAATAACAACAACTGACCTCCCTGGCTTCCTTTTAAGTCCCAACTAGAATCTCTCCTTCTGCAGGAAGTCTTCCCCAACCCTTCTTAATCTGAGTGCCTTCCCTATTAGGGATCTTCTGTTTATCCTGTATGCAGCTTGCTTTGTACATGTTCGTAGATCCTAAGATCCTTGATTGTCTTTTGCCTCTTTATATATCACCAGTGATCCATTTGGACAGTGATTGGCACTTAATAGGCTCTTAGTAAATGTTTATTGATTGATGGATTGACTGGGGAGGCAACGATGGGAATAAGATGAGAGTTACTCTTTGTTAAAAGTCTGAATACCACCTTAATCCATTTCCCTTAAGAAAAGTCTTTGTCTTTGACAATAGCCCAGCTTTCTGAAGGGCTTTCCCAGGAGTCTAGAAAAAAATCTTTAAAAAAAAAGTACTTTCCTAATATTTTCTATTTTATTAAAAAGAAGGTTGTTTGTTGTTTTTTTTTAAAAACTGTTTCCACATTGTGAAGTTGTGGTCTGCTATAGAAACTCATCTCTACCTTGTCTCTTTTCATATTTTAATCAGACATCCTCAAGGTGAACAAAGACTATTCTTTTTTACATAAATCTTTTACAAAGATGAGAAACTCACCATATGAATTAGGAGTTGCTTATGTTTTCTCAATTGCCTTTTTTAAATAAGAAATTTTTTATTCTGAATTTAATGAACTCCAAAAAAGAGAACATTTCCACATACAAAGTAGAACAGAAAGAGGAATGTATGTGGTTACAAATCTCTATTACCTTCAGCTTGCTTTATTTTTTTTAAATTACGTGTTTTTGTGTATATCTGTCTATTTATCTAGCTGTATTTTTGTCAAAATGTATCTTCAAAACTCTTTTCTTCTTGTCCTCTTCCTTCTCCTATACTACCACCCTCACCACTGCTACCATCCAGCCTTTAAGGGTTGTCTAACCTGGAACCCGCTGAATCCTCCAGTAACTCCTATCTACTAGACCAGAGACTTACCTTCCCTGCTTACCTCTCTTTTACTAAGTTCTAGGGGATGGGCGTGGGGGTGTTTGTTTCTGTTCTGTGTTGTTTGTCCTCAGTTTCAGGTGCAGGAGGTGATCCTCGTGGGCCACAGCGACCTTGGAGGCAGAGGGATGCTGCCAGCAGCCTGGCAAGGAACCCCTGAGAAGCCACAGTGGCTGGTACTCAAACCCCTGGGACATTTTGGACTTTGGACTTGGACTGTGCCCTGTATAGGGACTGAGCTAAACTATGAATTAATCCCTTTCTCTTGCCCAGACACAGAAGTGGTGGTGGTCTGGAGGTGGGGAAAAGGATCATGTCTCCCCAGGTACTGGGGGGAGTCAATTTATTTGTGATTTTACCTTTTGAAGCAAATATTCCTTTGTAAAAGGAATTTCTGTGTTACAGAAGAAAAACACACTCCTTGTAACAAGCAAGCAGAGCTAAGCAAAACAAGTCCTCACGTTGCTTATGTCCAAAAATGTATGTATTTCTTCTTGTACTTTGACCTTGTACTTCACCTCCTGGTCACCATCATGCTTCATCATCAGTCCTCTGAAATTATCATCAGTCATTGCATTGATCAAAGTTCTTAAGTCATTGAAAACAAAAAAGTTGTTTTTCTTTATGTTGTTGTTACTACATACATTGGTTTCCTGGTTCTGCTCACTTCCTTTTGCATCAGTTCATACAAGACTTCCCAGGATTCTTCAAAACTGTTCCTTTTGTCATTTCTTACAGCGCTATAATATTTCAGTTACCTTTAAAAAAAAGTAAAAGTATTATTGATCATCTTTTCCATTCTTTTGAAATCTTTCTCTCTTTAGAGACATTTTGAAAAATAGATTCCTTTTTTTTTTTTTTTTTTTTTTT
>NW_020954555.1:2406603-2407973 GCF_900497805.2 Vombatus ursinus | reverse complement strand
ATTCTTGAGTGCTTTCAAATTTGTGTTGCCTATAGTACTGATTTCTTCTATTTGGTTTGGTTATATTCAGCCTCTCTTTCTTTTCAATTGATAAATTTATTTTTAGTTTTCAACAGCCACTTCCATAAGCTTTTTTTTGTTTGTTTGTTTTTCTTAGGCACTTGGGTTAAGTGACTTGTCTAGGTTCACACAACTAGTAAGTGTTATATATCTGAGGCTGGATTTGAACTCAGGTCCTCCTGACTCCAGGGCTGGTGCTCTATCCACTGCGCCACCTAACTGCCCCTCCATAAGCTTTTGAGTTTTCAATTTTCTCCCCCTCCCTCCCCAAGACTGCATGCAATCTGATATAGGCTCTACATATACATTCCTATTAAACATATTTTCACATTAGTCATGTTGTAAAGAAGAATTAGAACCGATAGGAGGAACCACAAGAAAGAAGAAACAAAACAAAACAGAAGGAAAAAAAAGGGCAAATAGTATACTTCGATCTGCATTCAAAATCTATAGTTCTTTGTCTGGATGTGGATAGCATTTTCCATCATGAGTCTTTTGGAGATGGTCTTAGATCCTTGCATTTCAGCCTCTCTTTCTGACCTGACTTTCTTTAACTTTCATGGACATTACTTTTTCTTTTCTTTTTTTTTTTTTGAAAATTAAAACTTTCACTGAAAACTTAATATTGATATTTCCACTTCTTCACTTAGTACATTGTTTACCCAGGTAGTAGATTCCAGATCTCATGGCTCTACTTTCAACTTGAGTAAGACTATATCACTATAGAAACAGTGGTGGATGGTTCTATTGTTTTCCTTCCACATTTACCTATAAATGCTCGCCTTTGAAACATGAGGGTGTGGACAATATAGCTTCCAAGATCTCTTCCAACTCTAAATCCTATGACTCTCTCTTGCTGGTAAGATGATCTGGCTTGGCTGGATATCGCATCAAGGTCAATGTAAGCCATTTCTATGTCTTCACCTCTCATCTGGGCTTTTTCCTTTTGTGTATGTGACACAATCTCACTCATCACCCCCCACCCTCCTCCATAATGCTTTGCAAATGACATTATATTCTAAACCAATATTGTTCACAGAGTCTGAGATTTTGAAGGGACTGCAAAGGCTCCTTAGTCCTCCGGATCTAAGCAGGAATCCCCTTTAACAACATACCCAAATTCGGCCTCAGATTCTTGACACTTACTAGCTGTGTGACTCTCGGCAAGTCACTCAACCCCGATTGCCTAGCCAAAAACAAGAACAAAAATCCATACCCAAGTGGTCATTCAGCTTTACCTGCATGAGCCTTTGTTGTGGCTTCTTTCTTTCTTTCTTTTTTCTTTCCTTCCTTCCTTCCTTCCTTCCTTC
>NW_020954555.1:2398055-2406512 GCF_900497805.2 Vombatus ursinus | reverse complement strand
AATTAATGTATTTACTTTTAGTTTTCAACATTCACTTCCATAAGATTTTGAGTTTTAAATTTTCTCCCCCTCTCACTTCTTCCCCCACCTCCAAGACGGCATATAATCTGATATAGGTTCTACATATACATTCATGTTAAGCATATTTTCCCTGTTGTGGCTTATTTCTGCCTTTTTTTTTTTTAGGCATATAGCAAGAGAGTATATCACCATGTTAAGTGTAGTATCTAGCAAGGGAGCTTCATTAGGTGAATAAAATATCTGATTCTGCTACCAAGTCCTACCATATTTGAACTACTAGCTGAGATTTCCCATTCTCTCTCTAGTTCATGTGCACATGGGTAGCTCTTTTTCAGATAGGCTACAGCAGAGGTGTCAAACTCAAATAGAAATCCTAGACTGTGCATTGACTTAGAAAACCACAAATTAACATTATCTATATTGTTTTGTATTTTTATTTATTTGGTTAAATATTTTCCAATTACGTTTCAATCTGGTTCAGCGGTATGAAGCCTATGGATAGTGAGTGTGACACCCCTGAACTACAGTATTCTCTCTGGCCAACAAATAGGTATCGAGGTGATTCTCTCCACCTCTACTTTTGTTAACTGGGTTATGTATTAAATTGAAGGGATAAAATGAAATATTAATCCAAATATTTAAAAAGTGAAATTTGCTATTTACAGCCAACCAAACCCTTATCCCATGAAATATTATAGATTCTCAGGTTGCTTCCCAAAATATTCATAGATTCAAAGACTTAGTATGCTGTGATCACATGGTTTATCATGCATAGAATAAAATAAAGAGGAAACTAAAATTGAACACTCTAGGATGAAGACAGTCACCTTCAACTATCTTGATATTCTACTGGAGAGGTTGATTTTCTGAACTCAAATGCTGGACCTTCCACTTTTCCCTGTTAAATTTCATCTTCCTAGATTTGGCTTCCATGTTCTAACCTGTCAAGGTGTTTTTTTAGATCCTGACTGTGTTATCCAGCATGCTGTCTACATGTCCTACTTTTTGTCATCTTTGAATCTGATACTCTACAGATCACCTTCTTTTTGCTTGACAAAGAGATCAAGGGTCTGCTTACTGGCACAGTTTATGGGTTTTTTTTAGCTTCCAAAACTGCCGCAAATATTTTGTAGCAGTCAATCAGCAAGCATTTATTAAACACTTCTTACATGCTAAATGGGCCGAATAGGGGGTGCAGTGGATAGAGCACTGGGCTTAGAACCACAAAGATGCATCTCCATGTCAAAACTGGTCTCAGACACTTACTGGCTGTTTGACCCTGGGCAAGTCACTTGAACTGTTTGCTTCAGTTCCTCATCGGTAAAAATGTGCTGGAAAAGGAAAGGGCAAACTTCTCTAGTATCTGTGCCAAGAAAACATCAATTGTGGTCACGAAGAATCAGACACGACTAACAACAATAATCCGTTTCCACGGCCGACTTCTGGAGAGGGGGAAAAGGTTGAGAGGCTCTTTGCCCTCTAAGTCAAATAAGACTTAAGAATAAAAGAATAAGGAAGTAGAGAAAAGGAGCTGAAAACACATACCTAAAAGTACTAAGGATTTCTCTCTTTAGTTGACTAGGTAAGGCACACTGAGATCATCTACACGAAACAGGTGAGATAACCCTGGGGGTTGTGTACTAAAGAACTGGAAAACTCCTCCCGCATTGTTGAAGAAACTACATTGTAGCGAAAGACCACTAAGTGGCAGCAGAGAATAGTTGCAGTAGAAAGAAGCTGCGTTATAACTGAATACCAGCAGATGGCAGCAGAGAGCAGTAGTAGCTCAGCAGAACACCTGAGACTATCTCGGGAGAGGCACCTAGCAGAGGACAGCGCAGAGACCTCACCAGAGGACATCAGCAGCTCTGCAGCATTAGAGACATGAGATTCCTGATCTATTTATGTTCCCTGGCCGTATATGCTACTTACAAATGTGTCCCTTCACATGGGGTTTGCTGATCACATTATTTTCTGCCTACATCTATTTCTCTTTCCCAGTAGAATATTTACAGAGTGGAAGTGTGTCTCTATGTCAAGTTAGTCAACAAGCATTTATTAAGCACCTACTATGTGCCGGGTGCTCTGAGAAGTACTGAGAATACAAACACTGGCAGAAAAGAAGACAGCCCCTGCCCTCATGGAGCTTACATTCAAATAGGGGAAGATAACACATAACAGAATTTTGAAAAGAGGTGGGACAGAAGGTACCCTTTGAGGGGGGATGATAGAGAAAGTCCTGTGGAGATAAGTCTGCAGTTCATCCTAGGGAGGAATGAAGAGTTCAAAGCCTCCTTCTTAAATTAGAAGCGCTATATGTATTGGGGAATCTTTCTTGTCACTTCTATTTCTCTGCTATCATATTAAGGTGATGTCTTGACTTGTACATGAATTGGATTTCAGTGAGGCAGAGTTGCACAAGTCATCAGCCTCACTCTTTCTTCTAGAGTCATTGAAGTTTAGTGGTGAGACATAAGTCCAGAGGATTGTCAATGGCTGAGGACGCAGTAGATGACCTTGGCATCTTTGATGTCTGACAAGCTCTAAGGCTCCACAGAGCCTGCTTCAGCCTTCTTCATGGTACTTGGAACAAACTATCTTCATCCACCCATTCCACTGGGGTGGGGGGAAGTCTTCATAGGCTTGGGTAAACATCTTGCTAACTCACAGACAGATTTGAAGCCTGTCAGTCACCCCCAGTCTGGTTAGCCTCTGCCAAGGTGAGTTTTACCAGGATGGGGTCGATGCCCATGCTACAGCTTCTTGGAGCCACAGGTGAGAGTTGAGTGACAGGTAGATACCAAAGGTGGATGAGTAGCCCTCACACCAGAGGTGCTAGACTTCCCTGGACACCCCATACACCCCAGTCATAATACTCAGAGAGGAGCTGAGATGTAATGGCCTATTCTCTTTTGTAGATGTGTACCTCTCAGGACTGTGTAGCTCTTATTATGAAATGTTATCTTTAAAAGCAGCTGGAGGTTTGAGGTCTTAGCTTAGGGGTGGGGAACCTGCAGCCTTGAGGCCACACGTGGCCTTCTGGGTCCTCAGGTGTGGCCCTTTGACGGAATCCAATATCTGTCAAAGGGCCGCACTTGAGGACCCAGAAAGCCATGTGTGGCCTCAAGGTCTCAGGTTCCCCAATCCTGCTTTATCTGATTCCTTCTGGGCCATCCCACCAACACTTTTCAGCCTTGGTGTTTTTTAAACAAACTCCTTTTAAGTTTCTCTTCCTCAGTTTTGCCTCTTCCATCAGGGCCAAGGCCCAAGCATAGAATTTTCCCTTTAACAACAACATAAAAACAATGATGGACAAACAAGCTATATACAGGATAAATGAGAGGTGATCTCAGAGGGAAGGCATTTAAGCAGGATATTAGGGACATTATTTGTACTTATTAACTCAAACTGCATTTCTACCTTAAAATGTACAAGTTGAAGTTAACCTGGGTTTAGTTGTGGCTTCATTGGCAGTCTCTCAGATTGTCCTCTGAGAGGCAAATGAGTAAGGAGCTGGCAGAGTTATTTTTCTCATGTGTCCCAAAGCAAGAAAAAACACCGTTTCAGGGGATGTTTGGTCATTTTAAATGTCAGAGCTCTTGATATTATTTGTAAATGGACCATGACAAAAATAATGGCAGCTTGGGTGCTAATGATCTGTTGCAGAGGATTAGGGCATAGAGAAATTCTATGAAATTGAACAGCTCCTCCAAATTAAATCAACCTATACTTCAACATGGGCAGCTAGGTGGCTCAGTGGATGGAGCCCAGGGCCTGGAGTCAGGAAGACCTGAGTTCAAATCTGGCCTCAGACACTTACTGTGTGACCCAAGGCAAGTCACTTATTCTCATCCTCAGTTTTTCTATCTGTAAAACAGGAATAATAGTAGCATCTATGTCCCAGAGATGTCGGTGAGGATCATATGAGAAAATACAAGGGTCCCAAAAGTCTTAGTGCAGGTTAAAGCTAATAAAACTGCACTAAGACATTGGGGACGCTGTATATGTAAAGCAGTTTGCAAACTTAAATAAATATTAGCTATTGTTATTATCAGGGAGACCAGGGCACAGCCCAATGGAGGCCTGCATCCTACACTGTGACTATTTAGTCAAATCTCTCCCCCCGCCCCCATCATGTATTCTTTATCCCACAGTGACTGCCTAATTAGTCATTTGTACTAGTTTGCATCCTGCTTCCGCCCCCTGCTGCCCTTTGGGTGATTCTCATCTTCAGCTCTTCAGAGATGTAGTATACCATGACTCACAGCCTCACAGCTTCACTTAGCATTAAGGTTAAAAAAATGGACCTTTGTTTCAGGGAGAAGTTTGGGGTCATTAAAAGGACACCAAAATTTCTGAAAGGCAATCAGTTCAGCCCTGTCAACTTCCTTCCAGGCAATTCTGGACCGGGCACATTGTCCATTGGCCATTGCCTTTGAGGCCACTAAATGGAGAAGCCAGATTGAGTTCAGGGCCAAGAGTCAGAAAGACCAGAGTTCAAATCGAACCTCAAATGCCTACCAGGTCTGTGATTCTGGTCAAGCCACTTAACCTCTGTTTGCCTCATTTTCCTCATCTGTAAAATGGGGATAATGATAGCACCTGCTTCCCAGGATTATTGTGAGGATCAAATGAAGTAATATTTATAAAGTGCTTAACACAGGATCTTGGCACATAGTAGGCATTTAAAAATGTTTATTCACTTCCTCCCTCTATCTCACATATATGTAACTGATGAATTAATTCTGCAGGTCATTCATTCAATTCACTTTCTTTGCCACTTTGTTTTTCCCATGTGGATAGTTAGGTTGAACATCTTTTTGAGTGATCAAGAATCTCATTTAGGAAATGCTTCCGTGATCTGGGACTTGAGGCAATCAGTACAATGTCATTTGTACAGAGGGGCGTAGGGATGGTCATCCATCCACAGGGAGCCCCTGCTTGATTTGGACTGTATGCCGTATCTCCTCCATGACAATGATGCACAAACCCCTTTGGTGAGCATATCTGGTATAGGTCTCACTTGATTTTAATAATCAAATTGTTCTTGAAGACAGGTATTTCTCAAAATTTTTGTCATAGATTTAGAGCCAGAAGGGTCCTTGGAGGACATCAAATACAATTCCCTCTGACTTTTTTTTAGCCAATAAGGATTTTTATTTGACCACATGGCCTAGGGAGATAAAGTAACTTGCCCACGTTTACACAGGTAAGTGGAAGAGCCAGGTTTCGAATCCTGGTCCTCTGACTCCCTCAATGTCTTTTTCACCGTATGGTGCTGTCTTCCCCCTCATTTTGCAGATAAGTAGACTGGGTCTCAGAGGGATTTTGCCTGAGGTCATGTAGCCAATAAGTAGCAGAACTGAGATTCAAACCCAGGTCTTCTGATTCTAAATCCTCTTCTCTTTTGTCTATATTATGCTGCCTTCTCTTGGAATCCAACTAATATACTCATCTCATTTTATAGATGAAGAGATTTGGGCCCAGAGAAGGGGAAATAATGCCAGTATCTCACAATGAGTTAGTAGCAGTGCTGAGGCTATAACCCTGTTCTCCTGCCTCCCAGGTCAGGGTTCTTTCCCTCCACTTCCCAGGAAATGGTTACTGATTTTCAATTGGATAAGCACACCATCTTTGCCTTCACTTATGTCTGGGATCAGCAAACTATGGCCTATGGGCCAAATTCAGCCCACTACCTGTTTTTATACAGCCTGAAAGCTAAGATCTTAAAACATAGTTTTATTATAGCTTACAGACCCTTGGTCTAAGTCACTGATAAAAATGTTGACCAGAACAGGGCCAAGGATAGATCCCTGGATCACTCCACGGGAGACTTCCCTCCTGGATGACATTGAACCTTTTGGTCTTCGGATCCAATGGTTCAGCCAGTTCTGAACCCAGTTAGATGTGCTAATATCTTGCCCAAATCTATTTGGTCCACAAGGATACAATGAAAGACTTTGGCAGACACCTTGCTGAAATATCTCCTTTTCTACCAGTTTTGTAACCGTTATTTAAAAAAAAAGTAATGAGGCTCCTATAGATTGTTCCTGATATGAACATCAATGTTTGTTTTATGAATGCTTGGATTTCCTTGTTGGTTATCTCTTTCTTAAGTGCTTCCTTTTCCTTTTCCTAATGAATTTTGGCAGGTATAGAAGTCAAGTACATCAAGTTGAAGGAACCTACCTTTTCCCTTTGAGAATCAAAAACCACATTCTTTTTTCAAAGATCTCCATGGTTCAACAATCATACCTACAAGGGCTTGCCCTGGATTGTAGATTGTTCAGGCTTGGTGACTGAAATCTCTATTCAGTTGATAGATCTCTATCAGTTCAGAAATAATACCCCAGGTGATGGGAATTAGAAGTATGGATGAAAGATTCTATCTAGTATAGACTAGATGGTTGATAAACCACTAAGGTCATTTGTCTATTGCTTGCCACTGGACTTTGATGACTCTGGGAGAGAGAGTAAGACTGATGACTTTTGGGGCAGCTAGGTGGGGCAGTGGATAGAGCACCAGCCCTAAAGTCAAGAGGACCTGAGTTCAAATCCTGCCTTAGACCAAACACTTGGCACTTACTAGCTGTGTGACCCTGGGCAAGTCACTTAACCCCAATTGCCTAAAAAAAAAAAGAAAAAGACTGATGACTTTTTGCAACTCTTGCTTCACTTAAATCCAATTCATGAGCGAGTCAAGATGTCACCCTGTGATATCACTGGTCCTCTTTGAGAAGGGTGAGTAACAACAACTGTAGGACCCTGAGGCTGGCTTGGTTTTCATGATTCTCTCTCTCCTGGTACACTAGCCCTGTTCCTTCTCAGCCTCCAAATGAGAATGGCATCCTCTGCATCCAAACACCCCAAACTTAACTTAGGATTGGTTCACCCAGGTGCTCTGGAGACCTTAGGGTCATAGATTTAGAGATGGAAAGGATCTTAGAGGTCACCTAGCCCAACTCCTGAATTTACAGATGAAGAAACTGAGGTCCAGAATGGCAGCATGGTTTATTGAATAAAAAGTATATTTGAGGGTGGAGGGTTGGAATCCTGGCTATACCACTCACTATTTGCCTATACATCCTTGGGAAAGTCATTTAGGGGAGACTGAGTCAAGACTGGAAGCAATGCAACCCAGCTCCCCACCATAACTACTACAACCAAAATCTTAGAATGCCAAACTGTCTCGTGCTAGGGAAATTCAAGGCAAAACTATGGTGGGTCATCTTTATATGCCCAAATCACAAATTTGACCCATGTCAAATTTGACCCAGGAACTATGGGGAAAAGTTGAGGGCCAGGGTTACGGACTCAGTGCTCAGAGCTCCAGGCTAAAGGCCATCACCTAGAGCTGATCCCAGACTCAGCCCTGGGCCCAGGCTAGTAGCATGGGCTATCCCAGAGGGACTGGGAGAATGGACTCAGTGCCCAGAACCTAGAGCCTTCCTGCCCTGAGTTGATCCTGGACTTAGTCCTTAGCTCAGCACAGAAGCATGGAGAGAGTGGGAGGGGAAACTTCCAGAGAAGCTGGGATTGAAGACTTAGCCCCTAGCTCTCCCAGCTAGTCCAGTAACACAGGTTGAATCAGAGCAGATCCCTGGAAGAAGGAGGAAACAAACAAACAAAAAAAAAGAAAAGCTGTTTGCATGCCAGAGACATTCCAGACCCAGACCCAGAAGAGGAGAATAACTCCCAAACACCTACATACAAAACCTCAGAGTAACGCAGAAGCTTGCCCAGGAGACCACTGAGAATTCTTAGAAGCGATGACATGAGAATTGTTTTTATTATTTATTTTTTTAGGCAATTGGGGTTAAGTGACTTGCCCAGGGTCACATAGCTAGTAAGTGTCAAGTGTTTGGTCTGAGGCCAGATTTGAACTCAGGTCCTCTTGACATCAGGGCCAGTGCTTTATCCACTGTGCCACCTAGCTTCCCCAAGAATTGTTTTTAAAAAGAGTTAAAATGATATTATAAATGAAATAAGAGCAATAAAAGAAAGAATTAGAAAAGAAATGAGAGTTACACAGGAGAGACCTGGAAAGAGAATGAACAGTGGTCCAGTGTGGAATTTGTGTGATTTGACTGCTTATTTGTTATAAGAGTTTTGTTTTTCCTTTTTTTTTCTTTTTTTCAGTGAGCGGGAGGCGGTATGGAGACAGGTGGGAGGAAGAAAAAAAATGGGTACTTGATACTTGAAAATAACAAAATTGAATTTAAAGCGATTCGTGAAATAGTTTTGATGGGAAAATCTTTTAAAACTATGTAAAATTTAATTAACATTCAATTAATACAATATAAACTTTAGAGTGTACAAAAAAGAGGGGGGAGCAACTAGGTGGCACAGTGGATAGAGCACCGACCCTGACATCAAGAAGACCTGAGTTCAAATCTGGCCTGAGACACTTCCTAGCTGTGTGACCCTGGGCAAGTC
>NW_020954555.1:2396214-2397980 GCF_900497805.2 Vombatus ursinus | reverse complement strand
TTAATGTACCCACTTATTTTATAGAAGAGTAAACTAAATCCCAAAGATGGAAATTGACTTGCCTAAAATCACCAGAGTAATGTAGTAGATCCAGAATTCAAACCCAGGCCCCAGTGAGTTTGAGAAATGGAAGAGATTTTCAAGATCTCTTGGTGCAACTACCTCACAGATTAGGGAAACTGAGGCTCACCAGGCTTGAATGACTAGACCAGGGGTGGGAAATCTGTGGCCTCAAGGCCACATGTGGCCCTCTAGGTCCTCAAGTGTGGCTCGTTGACTGAATTCAAACTTCACAGAGCAAATCCCAAGGTCGTAGGTTTCTCGGACTAGACCAATGTTATATGGGTAGAAAGTATGAGAACCAGAATTCTAACCTGAGTCCTCTGACTTCAAATTCATTGTGCTTTCTGCTGCAGCACACTGTCTCTGCAATCATCATTAAGATACCATTCACCACATTTGAAGCAACAGATCAATCAATAAGCATTCATTAAGTGAATACTATGTGCCAGGCACTGCGCTAGGTGCTGGTGGTACAATAGCTAGAGCACTGGGCCTGGAGGCAGGAAGAGCTGAGTTCAAATTTGTTCTCAGACATTTAGCTGTGTGATCCTGGGCAAGTCACTTAACCTCTGTCTGCCTCCTGGAGGTTTTCTGAGTAGTGAGTAGGGGTCAGACCTGTGCTTTAGGAAAACTACTTTTGAAGCTGAGCGGAGGATGGATTGGACAGAGGAGGGATGGGGGACTAAGTAAAAGGCTATTGTAGGTGGACAAGCAAGAGATACCTGAACTAGGGTGGGGGCTGTGTGAGTAGAGAGATTTGGAGGTACAGCAAATCTGGCAACAGACTAGATCCATGCGCTGAGTGAGAGTGAGGAATTAGGGAGGACCCCAAGGTTGGGAGCCCAAGATGACTGGGAGGGCGGCGGTGCCTTCAACAGCAGCAGGAACATTGGGAAAAGAGCCGAGTTTGATAATGAGTATTGTATTGAGATACTTTCAGGACATCCAGTTTGAAATGTCCATTATGCAGTTAAAATGTAGCCCTGATTTAAGACAACTTCAAAAGACTCACGATGGAAAATGCTATCCACATCCAGAGAAAGAACTGTGGAGTCTGAATGCAGATGGACGCTTACTATTTGCTCTCTTTTTTTGTTGTTTTGTTTTGTTTCTTCTTTCTTGTGGTTCCTCCTATTGGTTCTAATTCTTCTTTACAACATGACTAATGTGAAAATATGCTTAATATGAATGTATATGTAGAGCCTATATCAGATTGCACACCGTCTTGGGAAGGGAGGCGGGAAGGGAGGGGGAGAAAATTTAAAACTCAAAATCGTATGGAAGTGAATGTTGAAAACTAAAAAGCAATTAATTATTTCAAAAACATGTGGCCCTGGAGTCTAGGAGAAAGACTAGGACTGGTAATATAGATGTGGGAGGTATCTATATAGAGATGATCACAGAGTCTTGGAAATTAATGAGATTACCAAGGGAGAGAGTATAAGGAGAGAAGAGGGCTCAGCATGGAGCCTTGGAGAACCCTCAGGGTCAGTGGTTGGGATATGAGTGTTGAGCCAGCAAAGGAGAAACAAACCCAGAGAGAGGGCAGTATCCAGGCAGAGATAATGGCCAGCAGGGTCAAATGCTAAGATCAAGAGGCATTTTAAGAAGAGAAGACTCATAGGTGGCACAGTGGATAGAGCATTGGCCCTGAAGTCAGAAGGACCTGAGTTCAAATCCAACCTCAGACCAAACACTTGACA
>NW_020954555.1:2393646-2396159 GCF_900497805.2 Vombatus ursinus | reverse complement strand
AAATAACTGACGTTTATACAGGGTGTCCCAAATGTCTCAGGGCAGATTTAAGCTTTAATAGTGCAAATCACTTTACATCCATTGTCAGGGCAACCTTACTAGGCAAGGACTAGAAGTATTATGATCCCCATTTTACAGATGAGGAAACTGAGACTGCCATACCATGCTTCCTCTCTATAAGTGCCTAGAAACTAATTTTTGTGGAATGTGAAAAGGAGGTTAGATACCTGAGTTCCTTTTCTAACTCTAAGTTTTATGATTATATAGTAATGTAGCTCTTGGACCTCCCTCACAAGGGAGGTCCAAGGAAAAGTATTCCAATTTCCAAGGGCTTTGTGGATCAGCACCCACTAAAAATTGTAGTTGATGAGCCCCCACTGATGTGTTCACTGTTACTTGGTCAGCCAGAAAACACACATTATTTTCAAGCAAAAAGTATTTGATCAAACAGCATCACAAATTAAGTGACCAAAAGCTCCTTCTATAACCACAGGAATATACTCTCTCATAGATTACCATACATTCAGTGAGAGAGTACCATGAAGCAGAGACCACAGAAGTGGCCAGGGAACATGTATGAAAGGGCATGTTCAAAGGGAATATGTGTGGCCTGGGCAGGTTTATAGAAGATATTCTTAGGGACTCTAGGACAGGACAACTCACACATCCGACATCATTGATGGCCTCTGACAATCTCATTATGCTTTTCTCCATTAACCTGCAAAATGGGAATAATTTTTTGTACCACCAACCTTGCAGAATCATTGTAAGGCAAGTTCTTTGTTCATTTTAAAGTGCTATAGAAATGTGAGCTGTTGCTATGATTATTTGAATTTCTCTCTGACTGATGCTTCTGGGTACGGTTCAGGACATCATGCCTTTCCTCCTCTAGAAGAATTGTAAAAGCACCTGGGAAGATGCCTTATTGTAGCTCTTTAGACTTTTAAATCTGCCTATGGCATGAGCTATTTGCCAAATCCAGAGTATGTCAGGATTCTGCAAGACAAGAGTCAGGAGTGCTAAATCTTAGAATGAGCTGTGCCTGATGAGAAAAGATAACAAAAGGCTTGTCATTTTTTTAAAGACTTAAATTGAGAAAGAGGCAGAATCAAGGAGGGATGGAGCACTGCTTGCTGTGCATAGGATATCCATAAGAGATAATCAGGAGGCAGGGTTTCTTGGCTTTTGGTTTACTTCTGTTTTCTCTGCCAAGGAGGATGATGTTCTAGACCAGAGTCTTTGGCAGGAAAGGACCAAACAAAAATGGCAAATAAAGAGTTGATACGCATGTTGAGCTCAAACAAGAAGAAATGAAACAAGAAAAAGAAGCCAAAACAAGAGGAAATGAACTAGGAGCAGCTAGGTGGTGCACCGGCCCTGAAGTCAGAATGGACCTGAGTTAAAAAACCCAAATGGACAAGCTGTGTGACCCTGGGCAAGTCACTTAACACCGACAGCCTCTCAAAAAGAAGAAATGAGCTTTTAGTGCAATCAGACTGTGACAAGTAGCCTGGTATCATGAAAAGAGTTCTGGTGATTAGAATTAGAGGATCAGGGTTCAAATCCCGCTTCTGTCACCTGCCACATGTTGGACCTGGGGCAAATTGCTTCCCCTCTCCACTTCTCATTTTTCCTTATCTTCAAAATGATCCCTAAGGTCCCTTCCAGCTCTAAGGTTTTTTTTTAATTAATTAATTTTTACTTTTCAGCATTCACTTCCATAAGATTTTGGGCTTAAAATCTTCTCCCCCTCCTTCTCCTCCCCCCTCCCCAAGACGACGTGCAATCTGATATAGGCTCTACTTATACATTCATATTAAGCATATTTTCACATTAGTCATGATGTAAAACAGAATTAGAGCTGATGGGAGAAACCAAGGCTTACAGGGTTCTCTATCCCTCTGACTAGACTGACTAAAGCACAAAAGATAAAGATGGTCCCTGGGGTTTTCAGTTAGAGCTAGTGGATGGCTCCTCTCCCAATTGAGAAGACACTTTAGCCTAGGTGAAGATGACCAGCAGATGGCGTCAGAGAGTAGCAGCTCTGAGGAGACACCTGCTATAGTTGCTTCAGTATCTTTGCCAAGAAAACCGAAACAGGGTCATGAGTCGGACAGGATTGCAACGCCTGGACAACAATAAAGAGAGCAGCAGGGAGCACCGCATGGTGTCTCCAGAGGCTCTGCAATGTCAGAGGTCTGAGGGGTCCTGTCCACATAGGTGCATGATCACGTGTCCCTTCATAGGCATTCATTTTCTGGCCACAAGTGTTCCTTACACGCATGCCCCACCAGGTGTGTTATGTTATAACGTATATTCCCTGCGTATGTCCACTCCTGCAGTTGTGGTAAGAGGAAAGATATAAGATGTTTGGGAAAGAAATCGTGAACTTGACACACAGACATGATATAATAGCAATGGGGGCTTCAATTATCCAGACATCTGCTCATCTTCTAGAACACTCTCTCTCTCTCTCTCTCTCTCTCTCTCTCTCTCTCTCTCTCTCTCTCTCT
>NW_020954555.1:2387253-2393634 GCF_900497805.2 Vombatus ursinus | reverse complement strand
TCTCCTTTCTCCTCTCTCTCTCTCTCTCTCTCCTTTCTCCTCTCTCTCTCTCTCTCTCCTTTCTCCTCTCTCTCTCTTTCTCTCTCTCTCTCCTTTCTCCTCTCTCTCTCTTTTTCTCTCTCTCTCCTTTATCCTCTCTCTCTCTCTCCTCTCTCTGTTGCCTCTCTCTCTCTCCCTCCCTCCTCTATCTTTCTATCTCTCTCTCTCTCCCCCCCTCTCTCTTTTCTCCTATACCACTCTGTCTCCTTATCTCTGTCTCTCCCTTCCTGCCTATCTGTCTCTCAGAATCTGTCTCTCTTAGAAGAGCTAATTTCTTGATTTGTCTTAGTGATAATCTCATCCTTCAAAAGGTGAAAGAACCAATAAGGAGAAATTCTATATTGCATCTGATTCTCACTAAGAAGGAGAAACTGGCTATTGGGTGGAAATGATGAGAAGCTTGGGAGTAAGTGGGTACTCCCTCCTGGAATTTGTGATAGAGAAGGAGAGGAAAGTCGGGCTTTGTCTGACATGCACCCTAGACTTGGAGAATCCAAGGATTCGGAGGAAAGATAGGCAGGATCCCATGAAGTAATATGCTTCAGAAGCTCAGGAGGGATTGGAGATACCCAAGAAGGTTATTCTGAAGACACAAAGGGAAAAAATTTCAAAGAGGAGGAAAAATAGGAGTCATTTAAATAGACTTGAATGCATTGGATGAACTCATCAAGCAACTCAGATTTTAAAAAGAAATATATAGAATATGGCAGCTAGGTGGTGCAGTGGATAGAGTACAAGGTCTGGAGTCAGAAAGACTTGAATTCAAATCTAGCCTCAGAGACTTCCTAGCTGTATGACCCTGGACAAGTCACTTCTCGCTGTTTGTCTCAGTTTCCTCATCTGTAAAATGAGCTGGAGAAGGAAATGGCAAAGTGCTCCAGTATTTTTGCCAAGAAAATCCCAAAAGGGAGTCACGGAGAGTCAGACATGACTGAAAACTGAACCAACAAATAAAAATAGAATATGGAAGCAAGGCCTCACTGAGGACAGGTCATGTCAACCTGAACTCATCGCTTTTTTTTTTTACAGGAATAATAGGATAGTGAGTGGGGGCAATACTGTGGACATAGTTTCCCTAGATTTTAGCAAATCTTTTGATAAAGTATTCCATACTATTTTTGTAGAGAAGATAGAAAGATATGGATTAGATGACAATATAATCAGGTGGACTAGGAACTAGCTGGATGGCCAGATTCAAGGAGTAATTGTGAGTGGTTCAGTGCCGACATGGCAGAAGGTCTCCCTCGAAGTGCCCCAGGGATTTGTACTTGGTCTTATATAACATTTTGATCTAAATTCATAGATGGCATACAACTGATGACACAGAGATTGCTAACACAGAGAATGACAGTCAGGATCCAAAGGGAAGTTGACAGACTGGAGAATTGGGTTGTATTTTTTTTTTTAAGGCAATTGAGGTTAAGTGACTTGCCCAGGGTCACACAGCTAATAAGTGCCTGAGGCCATATTTGAACTCAGATTCTCCTGACTCTAGGGCTAGTGCTCTATCCACTGCGCTATATAGCTTATTATTGTTTTTCCTGTGTTCTTAAAGAGGACCATGACATCAGGGAGCTGATGCCATGACAGGCATAAGTGAAGGGGGGCTGTCCTCATTTTTGTTCCAGAGCCATATGGGTCCAGTGGCCAGATATAAATCAGGACGCCTGGAGATGGTCCAGAATGCAGTGGGGAACCTTGGCCTTTTCAAGCTAAGGTCTTTAACAGGTCTTAGTTTGACTGAGACGATGCCCATTCAGTGATTGAGGCTTAATAAGAAGTGAATTGCCATGTAGCTACCTCTGGGTTGGATTTCATAGGATGAATTAAGTAGAGATAAATGTAAAGTCTTGGACTTGGGTGCAAAAAAAAAAATCAAGGGGCAGCTAGGTGGTGCAGTGCATAGAGCTGCGGTCCTGGAGTCAGGAGGACCTGAGTTCAAATCCAACCTTAGACACTTGATATGTATTAGCTGTGTGACCCTGGGCAGGTCACTTAACTCCAATTGCCTCAGCAAAAAGCAAAAAAAAAAAAAAATCAGCTCCACAGATGGGGGAAGTATGATTTTGAATTGTTTTGAAAAGGATCTGAGGGTCTTAGTGGATAGGAAGCCCAATATGAGAAAGTAGTGTGATGGGGCAGCCAAAAAAACTAATGGATCTTGGGCTGAATTAGGAGGGAATAGTTTCCAGGAAGCAGCAGGTAAGAGTCCCATGACATTCTGCTGTGCTCACATCTCATCTGAAGTAGAGCATTCAGTTCTAGGTTTAAGGACTCTGACGAGCTAGAGAAAGTCCAGAGGAGTACAAACAGGATGGTTGAGCTCCTGACACAAGAGGATCAGGGGAAGGAAAGGAGTATGGCTAGCCTGGAGAAAAGAAGCCCACCTTCTATGGGACATAATAGCTTGGTCCTAATATTTGAAGAGGGATTAGGTTTGTTCCCTTTGGCCCTAGAGGGCAGGCCCAGGGACTGCAGAGAGTGATGGTGACAAGGACTACTTAGGCCCAAGGTCAGGATAAGCTGCCTAAAAGGGGAGTGGTTAGCCTCAAGCCCCACCTGTAAAAATGGAAATAATAAAATTTGTACTATGAAAAAAAAGAGATGATGGTTTCCCTCTTCTTTTAGAACTTTAACACTGGCTGGCAGATAGACTGCTTGTCAGGTATGCTGTAGTGGGGAATTCCTTTGTGCACAGAGGACAACATTTTCCAGTTGTCAAATTCCTTGAATCTGTTATTCTGAGGCAGCTAGGTGGCTCAGTGCACACAGCACTGGGCCTGGAGTCAGAAAGCCCTGGGTTCACATCTGACCCCAGATACTTACTAGCTGTGTGACCCTGGGCAAGTCACTTCACCTGTGTCTGCCTCAGTTTCTTCAATGGTGAAATGGGGATAATAATAGTAACAACCTCCCAAGGTTGTTAGGATGATCAAATGAGATAAAGCACAGTGCTTGGCACATAGTAGGTGCTATATAAATCCTAGCTACTATTATTATTATTATGATTATATAAGGGAATACATCCCTATGTATGGGAGGAAGCATTCTTGTCATTTATTTTGCTATTCTGTTTGATTAAATGTCTTTTGTTTTAAACTAATGTGCCCTCTGGTTGATCTAGTAAGAGAAAATATACCAGTGGGGCTTATGAGCTATGATTTTGAGTCGATGCTGATCTACTAAGTACTTGGAAACTTGAGTGGATTTTACGGGGGCCCATATATGAGGAGAGCTCTGGGTGCTACACTGGTAAATATTTGCTAGTCTTTCTTGATATTCTTGTGGAAGAAATGGAGAGTTTGAGCTACATTAACATTGGAATTGGAATTTGGTGAATGGCTGGATCTCCAAAGTAGTCATGACTCATGATTCCGAGATGACAGCTCAGAAGGAGATGGTGTTCCAGCGATCTGTTTTGAATTGGAGCTGTTCAACATGAGTGCTGGCCTTCTGTACCATCCGCCTTTTTTATCAATGACTTGGATAAAGACATAGATGGCATCCTTACTAGATTTGCAGATTTGGCATCAAGCTGGTCTAGGAGCTATGGACAGAAAGCACATAGGGCTTAAAAACTTCCTATCTGGGCAGCTGGGTGGTGCAGTGGATAGAGCTCTGGCCTTGGAGTCAGGAGGACCTGAGTTCAAACCCAGCCTTAGACACTTACTAGCTGTGTGACCCTGGGCAAATTACTGAACCCTGATTGCCTCAGCAAAAAAACAACAAAAAACAAACAAACAAACAACTTTCTATCAATTAGAGCTATCTTAAAAGAGAAGGTAATGGCTTCCCCCAGCTGAAGTTTTCAAGAGACTTAAGGCAGGCAGACCCACCAGCAGGCTATTGCAAGAGTCCAGGTGTGTTAAAGTTCTGCATAAAAGCAGTGGCAGCATCAGAGGAGAGAAGGGGGCATGTGCCCTTTTCAGGTTTGTGGTAGAGGAGATTTTAATTCAGATACGGGTTGGAGTAGACAGCTTCTTTTAACTCTGAAGGTACCTTCATTCTGTGGAATACTATTCATGCATCAGTACAAAGAGAAGTCATATTTGGGGGGGGGGGTTTGTTCACATGCAAGCAGCTAGAATGAACACCACTGTATTCCCTCTGCTGGGAGCTTGTCAGCTCACAGAATCATGGAATTTCAAAGTTGGAAGCCACCATCTGGTCCAGCTCCCACCTGACCCAGAATTCCCTCCATACGTAGTCATTTGGCTTCTGCTTGAAGATGCCCCCTTCTCTCCTCCGATGCTGCCACTGCTTTGATGCAAAACTTCCACACACCTGGACTCTTGCAAGAGCCTGCTGGCAGCAGGGGCGGGGGTGGGGGGGGTGGGCCCTGCCTGCCTCAAGTCTCTTCCCACTCCAGGCCATCTTCCAATCATCTGTCAAAGTGATCATTTTTGTTTCTGGTGTTGTTGTTGTTTTGGAGGCAATCGGAGTTTAGTGACTTGATCAGGGTCACACAGCTAGCAAGTGTCTAAGGCCTAATTTGAACTCAGATCCTCTTGACTCCAGAGCCAGTGCTCTATCCACTGTGCCACCTAGCTGCTCATCTGTCCCGTAATTGGCCCTTAATAAAGGCGTGTTTCCTTCTTCCTTACTTCCTCAAAAGCAAAAAAAACAAAACAAAACTCTTTTCATTACCCTGTGCATTCACGGTCAGCCTCCTCTCATTCTGAGATTTTCAGGCCTTCTGGCACTGTTCTTACAGGACCAGGCACCCTCTTGACTTTCTCCTTTGTTAGCTGCCCTCCTTTTACCATTTATACACATCTTTTCTTCATTTTAGTTTTTGGGTGAGTTCCCTCTATATCCATATCAGACTGTTAAGACAACTTCTCCTTTCCTTCCTGATCAATATTTATTTTTGAGTCAGATTTCATTCTCAAGTATTTCCTATTCTTCTAGGTCCAACTTCTCCTCTCCATTTTTGACCACAAAACCCTACATATGCTTTTTTTCTTTTTCTTTTTTTCTTATTTATCTATTTATTTATTTATTTTATTTATTTATTTTGATTTTTTAAAAAAATTATTTTCTTTTTTGGGTGAGGCAATTGGGGTTAAGTGACTTGCCCAGAGTCCCACAGCTAGTAGTAAGTGTTATGTGTCTGAGGCCGGATCTGAACTCAGATTTTCTTGACTTCAGGGCCGGTGCTCTATCCACTGCGCCACCTAGGTGCCCCTGCTTTTTTTTCTTAACTCTTTGAAATCTGCTCTCCAGAAATGGATGGTGCATGTCAGACTCTACCTTGCTTCCTAGAGCTAGTAAGGAGTCCTAGCTGCTTTCCAGGTTTCTGATTGTTTTTACTTCAGGACGTGGCTCTTCCTTATTGGCCAGAATCAGGTCCCTTGTAGTCATTCCCCCTGGTTGTTCCCTCTGACTTTTGAAGAATTAAATTATTCTTATGTCCAGGATTAGGACATAACAGGAGGTAATAGTCACGTGTACTTTGCCTCGGGAAGGCCAGAGCTGGAGAATTGTGTTCAGTTCCAGGCATGACATTTAAAGAAGATTGACAAATTTGTACAAAGGAAGGTAAGTAGGGTGGTGAAGGCTGTCACAACGTTCCAGTGGGAAGATGAGTTGAAGGAATTGGCAATATTTACCTGGAGAAGAGAAGATTTAAAGTGAACATGACTATTGTCTTCAAGATCTGAAAAACTGTCGCATGTAAGAAGAATTAGACTCGTTCTCCTTGGCCCTAAAGAGAGGAAGACTCTGAGACTCTGGGATCATCAAAACAAGTCAACAACTTATCAATTAATTTGATTTTGTAAGCAGGAGAGCCTCAGCATGCCTCCAGAGAGCTGTGTCGTGTCTTGATACCAGCATCAGGTTCTGCTTCCCAAATTACTTACCTATCTCTTCCTTCCGTCCAAGGGGTCTGTAGCCTATGTCCATGACAGTATTACCTCTATCAATGGAGAACCACTGATCCTCATTAAAATGCTCCCACTATGCTTCCCCAATCCAGGTCATGATTTCCTACACTTGAGTATTTCTTCTAAAATCAGTTGATCCTTTAATGTATGGTTCTCTTTTGAATAAAGTGTATTCTTTCATGGCTACATTGTAACGTAGTTATTAGTCCCATCCAACCAATTCCCGGTGCTATGGATTTCCCTTTTTGTTTCAGGGTTGATGACTTACCTTGTTGATCTCCCACACTTTGTGCATTTTATAATAATATTTTATTAAATTATTTTTAGTTTTCAACAATCATTTCCATAAGCTTTTGAGTTTTAAATTTTTCTCCCCCTCCCTCCCCAGGATGACTCACAATCTGATATAGGTTATACATATACATTCCTATTAAATATATTTTCACATTAGTGA
>NW_020954555.1:2387053-2387117 GCF_900497805.2 Vombatus ursinus | reverse complement strand
GGTAAGAGTTAGAACCAATAGGAGGAACCACAAGAAAGAGGAAACAAAACAAAACAGAAGGAAA
>NW_020954555.1:2367587-2386951 GCF_900497805.2 Vombatus ursinus | reverse complement strand
TTCAAACTTCATAGTTCTTTCTCTGGAAGTGGATGGCATTTTCCATCATGAGACTTTTGGAGATGTCTTAGATCCTTGCATTGCTGAGAAGGGTTAAGTCTATCAAAGTCAGTCATCGCACAGCATGGCTTTTACTGTGTACAACATTCTCTTGGTTCTGCTCACTTCACTCAGCATCAGTCCATACAAGTCTTTCCAGGATTCTCTGAAGTCCGCTTGCCCATCATTTCTTATAGTACAATAGTATTCCACTACATTCATATACCACAACTTGTTCAGCCATTCCCCAATTGATGGGCTACTTTGTGCATTCACGTACAAACATTCAAGGCAATGGCTTTCTGTAAATTACTGGCCCTTTTTAATGACTTTCTTACTGTGTGCTACCCATGTGCTACTCTGGTTTGATAGAGACACATGTAGAGAGACCAGTCATTTTGTGTCAGCCAAAATACAGCACAAAAAAGACAATGAGTGAGTAATAAAGACAATGATTTTTGTTGCTGAGAGCAGTGGACTGAAGTCCGCCTCTTCTTTTCAGCATTCTTTGCCCAGTCCAGCTCCCTGTCATTTTCAAGGAATAGAAGAGACACGGTGGGGGAGAGGAATGCTGCTGAGAACTTTTTCCCATCATAGATTTATCCAGCTCCTTTGCACTTTTCTGAAGTGTAACTCTTGGAGTGTTTGTCAGGAACAGGAGGTTTTACAAAAATTAACAGGAACTTCTGATTGCAACTCAGAAGAGAGTTAGATGGAGTGAGTCTGAGGAATCCAGTTAAGAGACCAATATAGTAGGTCCTGAACTTTCTGAACAGTGAAAGACCAGCAGGTGGCAGCAGAGAGCAGCCAAAGTGTATAGGCCTATAGGATCGTAGACTTCTACATTTTACAATTCATTTTATGGATAAGGAAACTGAGGCACAAAGGGGTTAAATGACTTGTCTAAAGTCATAACAGAGCTGGTATTTGAACTGAGGTCCTCTTACTCCCAATCCAGTGTATTTTCCAGTTTCCCTTTTTACTTTTGAGGATATAAAGTTCAGTAGAGATGATGGGATTCCATGCAAAGCAGCATGATGTCATCACTGGAGGATGTTAATGGCTCTTATAGGTATGTCTAGGCAGCATAGGCAACTAGCTGGACCTGGAGTCAGGAAGATCTGAGTTCAAATCCAGCTTCAGATCCTTACTTGCTGTGTGACCCTGGACAAGTCACTTTGCCTCTGTTTGCCTCAGTTCCCTCAACTGTAAAATAGGGATAATAGTAGCACCTGCCCCTCAGGGTTGTTGTGAGGATCAAGTGGGATGATATTTGTAAAACACTTAGCATGGTGCCTGGTACATAATAGGCTTCATGTGCTCTCCATGCACATACGCCATCCACCTGTGTTCCTGAAACTGTGTACCATTTCATATACCTTCTCTGGTTGTGTTGCTTATATGTGTGTCCTGCTTGCATATATTAGGGACACACATATTCCCTGAGTTTATGTCCTTTCCACATGGGTGCAAAGTCCTTTTGTGTGTGTCCTCCCTTACAGGTGATCTGACAACCTGTGGGAAAGTGTATTCCGTGGAGACAGGGGTTTCTTTTTGTCTTTTACTTTACATGTGAGGTTGTTTGATTAACTATCTTTTGCTTTAAGCCAATACAGTTATCCCCTCCACATCTAGGGGGTTAAATAAGCAGTGCCCCCTAGATCTGGAAAATCCACGTAAAATTTTTTGGCCCTTCCTTCGCACTAGAGAAGAAGTCTAAATTATCATATTAAAAGATAAAGTGTGTTGATATTATATAATACTATACATGTATTTTATACATTTCTGAGTTTCTATACTTTTTCTGTATCATCTGTTGGCCTTCATGTGTCATCTATAATTTCCGCAAAATTCCCATTTAATTTCTTATGCCAACCCGTGATATATTGAAACTGCAATGGGGAAAGTCTCGCTGTGGAAGGGATAACTATCCATCCTTTAATTGGTAATAATAGTATGGGGGGCTCACAAGCTCTGGTTTTGAGTTGGTGCTACCCCACAAAATGCCTCAAACCCAGGGCCCTGACTTCAGGCCTATGTGTGAATGAACCTTATACTTTACATGCTCTTCATTTTGAGTACAAAGTCCCCTTGATCAGATTTAGAGGATTTCAGGTAAATACATTTTTACCAGTCTTCCTTAACAAGGTGCCCGTAGAGCTCTAATCACCAAATCCCACTGTCAGGCACTATCTGCTTACCCAGCGGTTCCTTCACAAACTTGGCTTTCACTTTTGAACGTTCTGTCTTTAAGAGGAAGCAATGGTGAAAGCCTGGCCTGGGCCCAAGGTATTCCTTTTCTTGCCCAGGACTTTATAATCCCTTCTAATACTTATTGGATTCCTTCTGATTGTATCATCTGTCCCCCACATGAATTATTAGTAAAGGTCTTCCAGTTTGACATTGTCGTGGGAGGCTTGTTGTAATGTCCAGATAGTGGAGGAAGTCAGCAGCCATCATTATTGTTCATATCAGATCCTAAAGGAGGAAGGAAAGACCTTTTCACCCTCCCTGCTTCTAGGGAGAATCTAATAGTTTTAGTCCAAAGAGCATTAGGGGGCTAGGAATCAAGGGACCTGGGTACTATTTCCAGCTCTTCTGCTAACTTGACATGTGACTTTGAGCAAATCACTTTCTCCTTGGGTTTCATAATCATGTGTTAAATGAGGATCTAGGCTAGATTATCTCTAAGGCTCCCCCCAACTCTGACTTTCTGTGTTCTAAGGCCCCTCCCAGATCTGTCATCCTGTGTTCTAAGATCCCTCCCAGTTCTGACATTCTGTGTTCTAAGGGTCCTCCCAGCTCTGACATTCTATTTGTAGCCAGGGAGAATTTGCCTTGCCATTTATCTCTTTGAATCCTTTTCCTCAGGGCCTGAGGAGATGATGCTCAGAGAGAGTGACTGGCAGAGCAACTTCTGACGATCTTGGCACACAGAAAGAATCTCGTTCCCCTCTGGGATTGTGATGATGCTGTCTGTTGTGACAGGAGGAGTGGGTGCACCAGGATTAAAAGGACAGTGGCCGTACTTGGCTTCTTTCCTCTCTGTCCCTGAGTCTCTGAGACTGTAGCAGCAAAGGTTGAGATAGACACAACAGAGGTATATGCAGAGAGGGCAGGCAGGACCCTGCAGCGCTCAGGTGGACTTGCTCACATGGTGTTAAGACCATGATTAGTGCCCATAGTATCACCTGAGGTCTGGCATCCACAGTGCCTCCTGTGTGTCTGTAACATGGTGAGCTGGGGAAACACCAGCTTACCTCCTTCCAGAGGCTGCTGGGTGTTATTGTGGATAGAGCCTGCGGCCTGGAGTTAGGAAGACCAGAGTTCAAATCTGGCCTCAGACACTTAATAGCTGTAAGTCCTTGGGCAAGTCATTTCCCCTCTGTCTGCCTCAGTTTCCTCACTGTAAAACGGGGATGATAATAGCACTTACCTCCCATGGTTGTTTTGAGGGTCAAATGATATAATATTTGTAAAACATTTGGCACAGTGCCTGGCACATTTCTTCCCCATGTAAGCTGTGAGTCTAAGACAGAGGGAAAGAATGCCCCTCTTCTGTCTCCTTCATATCCATAAGTTGCTGGTGTCAGCCTTATAGAGTTTGTTCTAAGAAAGACAAACAAAATTAGGCTTCGTGCCTAATTTCTCTCAAGGTAGGAGAACATGCATATAGAGATATGCACGGGAGTTCATTTGGAAAATGAGTTCAAAGAAAGGGTCACTGAAGAGGATTTTATATCCTCAGAGCAATTCCCCCTCCCCTCCTGGCTCAGGATGCCTGTGTCAGCCATAAACGTGGGCATAAAACATGAATGTCTTAGCAGGACATAACATAACAGTGTCCATGAAATAACAAGATAAGAGAAAGGCCATTATTCAAGATAGTGACTGGTTCAAGGAGCTTGATC
Source organism: Vombatus ursinus (assembly GCF_900497805.2). Lineage (NCBI taxonomy): Eukaryota > Metazoa > Chordata > Mammalia > Diprotodontia > Vombatidae > Vombatus > Vombatus ursinus. Next base: position 2,383,001 of record NW_020954555.1, on the reverse strand, counting down.
CATATTAGTCATAAATGGAAGAATCTCTTGGTCGGCTTCATCCGGTCTTACAGTGTCTGACACAGGAAGGGACGTTTTGGGTTCACTCAAAGAGAATGCAAAGCTTGATGGTAGGTTAAACTCAGAGTGGGTCAATAAAATGTCTTTCTCCTGATTGGCCAATCTGGGTTTTAGGCCTTTCTTAGGTGAGATGGGGCTTAAGCTGGTTTGGGGGTGGGGCAAGCTGGTTTACACTGGTGAGTGCACTCAGGAATTTTCTCATCTGCCCCAAACAACCTGGAAAGATGTGGTGAAGGGAGTTTACGTATTTCTTTTGCATTTTATTCTATGTTATTAAAAATCTACATGACAATACCGTACCAAGGGCCTGAATCTATGAGAGCCATGGGAAATGACCTACGAGAGGAGGATACTCCTAAGGGGTAACGTGAGGGGCTTGCCAAGATGGTGGTCTGCCAAGATGGCTGCCTTCATGGAAGGACCCTGAGACCTGACTCCCACACACCTATTCCAGCAAAATCTTTAAGTTCACATTAGACGGTATAATGATCAAGAACTCCAATGAGAAACTATAGAGTGACAAGCTCCAGCCCACAGCTCTACAAAAATTGATCCAGAAGTCCATGGGCAATAGGAAAAGAAGTCCTTCAAAGCTCTGGGTCCCGAGCTAGCAAGACTTGAGGGTTCCCTCAAGTGTGGCCCAAAGTGGAGGCCTTAGAGACCAGAGGAGCAACTAGGCCGGGGTGGGGAACCTTGAGGCTACATGTGGCCCTCAGGTGGGGCCTTTTGACTGAGTCCAAGTTTTACACAACAAATCTTTTTGTTAAAGGGATTTGTTCTGTAAACTTTGGATTCAGTCTAGAGGGCCGAGGGTAGCCTCAGGGCCGCGTGTAGCCTCGGGGCCATGTGTAGCCTCGAGGCCGCAGGTTCCCCACCCCTGGTAGGCAGTGGGTAGCAGCACAGCTGCCAGCACTGAGCTGATTATTCATCAGTTCTTAGATGAGGTGAAGGCCCAGGGGCTCTGGGGCTCCTAACCCTCTGTCCTAAGATGCCAGAGAAAGCCTTAAAGATCCAGCTTCTAAACCTCAAAGATCAGAGGGGCAGGGAAGGGACTGAATGCCAGGAGATGCAGGTCAGCACCCAGGGCACCACCCCCACCCATCCCCAGGAGATCTAGAGAAGGGCTAAGAAGAGCTGATCACTCTACCTAAAAACACAGCAAGGACCTGCCCTGGTACAAAGCTCATTTCAGGCCTACACTATATTACAAAGCAGTAATCCTCAAAACAATTCGGGACTGGTTAAAAAAATAGAGGTTGATCAGTGGAATGTGAACAGACGGTTTTTAAAGGGAGAAAGCCAAGCTATCAGCAACCATGTTTTTTAAAGTACTCTAAATCATTAATAATTAGATAAATGCAAATTGAAGCAAATTAAAATTGCAAATGAAAGGTTGTGACACACCCATCATGATGACAAAGAGGGAAAATGATGACCATTGAAAGGGCTATATGAAAATAGACCCACTAATACACTGTTGATGGAAGTGTTTTTTGGTCCAGCCATTCTGGAAAGCAATTTGAAACTATACCCAGCAAAACATCACTAAACTGTGCATACCCTTTGACTTAACAATACAGTTACTGGGTATGTATTCCAAAAAGATCAAAGAAAGATGAAAAACAACCCTATTTACTGAAATATTTATGGTAGGTCTACTGGTAAAAGAGTCAGAAACTAAGGAGGCAAAAGAACAGAAACTAAGGAGGCGCCCAGCTACTGGGGGACAGCTAAATAAATTATGGTATATGAATGTAATGAAATATTGTGTTGTAAGAAATGATGAAATGGAAGTTTCCTTTGAAATGGTTCAGACTTTTATGAACTGATGGAGAGTGAAGCGAGAAGTAAGAGGACAATTTATATGACAATAACATCATAAAGAAAAACAACTTTGAAAGATTTTAGAATTCTAATCAATGCAATCATAAACCCTGATTTAAGTGGACTAAAAAAGAAACATACTCACCTGCCTCGTGCCAGAGAGGTGATGGACTTAAAGTACAGAATGGCACCTACATTTTTGGACATGGCCAATGAAAGAATTTTTTTTTTTTGCTTTGCTGCCTAATTCTTGTAAAGGTTTTCTTCCTTCCTTCCTTCCTTTCTTTTTTCTTTGTCTTCTTTCTTTCTATCTTTCTTCTTTTTCTCTTTTTTATTTTTATTTATTTATTTATTTTTTTACAGTACAACTGTTGAGAAGAGAAGAGAAAATGAGAGGGAGAGAAAATAAATGCTTGGTAGATGGAAAAAATAATAAGTAAAAAAAAAAAAAGTCCCAAGGCCCCACTTCAGTAACTGAAGCTGAAGATATGAACCTTAAATAGAAGACTTCCAAGAATTCCTGATGAAAAGACCAGAGCTGAATAAGAACTATGAGACATAAACACATATTCAAAAAGAAAAACAGAGAAAAAAAAAAGAAAAAGAAAAACAGAGGACCAGAGGTGACCTTGGTTCTGTTCTAAGGGTTTGAGAAAAAGAAAGAGAAAAGAGAGTTTTAAAGGGAGGTATATGCAAGTGTAGAAAAGAGGAAGAAGGAGACAGAGCTTGCTACTTCTCATAACTAGGGTGTGTGAGAAGAATACACAAACAAGGAGGAAGGAGTAGGGGCATGGGTATCAGACGGACCTCGCTCTCAACTAAACTGCACAAAGAAAACACACAGAAATACATGAAACTCAACAGGGAAACAGACTATTGAGGGGTAGTGTGAAAAGGGAGGATAATATGGAAGGGAATTAAAATCTATGGGGGTGCCTTAGATTGCCTCTTACACAATTATGGAATGGCTAAAAAGTTGTGACCTATGAATGTAATGGAATATTATTATGACATAAGAAATGATGAGATGATTGCAGAGAATCTTAGATTGTACAAATTGACAGAAGGAAGCCAAACCAGGAGAAAAATTTATATGAGGACAATAATGTGATAGGGAAGAAAAACAACTTTGAAAGACTTAAGAATTCTGATCAAAACAATGGCTGGTCATATTACTGAGACAGCTAGGTGACACAGTGGATAGAGTGCTAGACTTTGGGTGAGGAACATCTGAGTTCCAATCTGGCCTCAGATACTTACTGGCTGTGTCACCCTGGGCAAGTCACTTAACCCCTGTCTGTCTCAGTTTCTCCATCTGTAAAAAAGGGGCCAGGGTTGTTAGGATGAAATGAGATAACTTTTGTAAAGTACTCTGTAAAGCTTAAAGTGCTATACGAATGCTAGCTATTATTATTGTTACTATTATGACCCTGGAAGATTGATGATACATGTTATTTACCTCTTGGTGGAGAGATAATGAGCGTAAGGAGCAAGAGACTTACATTTTTGGACTTGATGCTGTGTGGATTTTTTTTTTTTTAGGCAATTGGGGTTAAATGACTTGCCTAGGGTCACACAGCTAGTAAGTGTCAAGTGTTTGGCCTGATGCCGGATTTGAACTCAGGGCCTCCTGACTTCAGGTCTGATGCTCTACCCACTGTGCCACCTAGCTGCCCCTGGATTTTTTAAAACTTGATTACATTTACATGTTACAAGGTATTTTCCCTCCTTTCTTTCTTTTTTCTTATTTAGTATATTTTTTTCCCAACTACGTGTAAAAATAATTTTAACATTTTTTTTTCAGATTTTGAGTTCCAAATTCTCTCCCTGCCTCCCTTCCCCACCCCCACCCCCCACACATTGAGAAGGCAAGCAATTTGACATAGGTTGTATATGTATAGTTATGCAAAACACATTTCCACGTAAGTCATTCTGTGAAAGAAAACACAGACAAAAAAAAAAGCAAAGAAAGTAAATAAAAAAGTATCTTTGATCTGCATTCAGGCTCTACTAGTTCTTTCTCTGGAGATGGACAGCACTTTTCATCATAAGTCCTGTAGAATTGTCTTGGATCATTGCATTGCTGAGAATAGCTAAGTTAATCACAGTAGATCACCATATAATATCACTGTTACTGTGTACAATGTTCTGGTTCTCCTGGTTCTGCTCATTTCACTTTGCATCAGTTCACGTAAGTCTTTCCAGGTTTTTCTGAGAGCATCCCGCTCATTATGTCTTAAAGCACAATAGTATTCCATCATAATCATATACAACTTGTTCATATACAACCATTCTCCAATTGACAGATATCCCTTCAATTTCCAATTCTTTGCCACTACTAAAAGAGCTGCTATAAATATTTTTATGCACATAAGTCCTTTTCCTTTTTTTGTTCTCTGTGGGATACAGACCCAATAGTGGTATTGCTTGGTCAAAGGGTATACATGGTTTTATAGCCCTTTGGGCATAGTTCCAAATTGCTCTCCAGAATGGTTCAATTAGCATTCCCCCTTTCTTTCTCTTGGTTAGTTGGGGAGGAAGGATGGTGAGAAAGGGGTTAGTAATAGTGCTACCTCCCCAAAAAGAGAATGCCATTGAAAATATTGCATTCACAGCACAAAAAGGGTCTTTTCTATAGTCTCTATATTATGAAAATATTATGAAAAACCTAAGCAAGCAGCAATATTAGGCTCAGGAAAAGGAAGACTTCCTAACTATTGATGGCAGACGTCCAAAGTGGTTAGGACCACCTCTGAAGGTAATGAGTTCTCCATGACAGGAGATGTTCGAGTGGAGGCCGGATGAGCTCTTGTGGGGAAGGCTGGAGAGGGGATTCCAGGTATAGGTTGGACTGGATGACCTTTGGGTTCATTCCAATTCTGAGGCTCTCAGAATCTCTGAAGGGATCCTGGCCTGTTAGAGTTTATTGAAATATGCTTTTTGTCACTTCCAACCTACATAGCTATATGTTATTGGTCTGTTTTGGGCCTCCCTCAGAGCAAAGGACTACAATCGTTCTAGCCATCAGTGATGGTCACTTTGGAGTCAACCCTAATGCTGCTGAGGAGGGCAGGCTACCTCTCCTTCCCTCATGTACTTAGCAGGCGTCTCCAAGGGTTTTCCTGTTTTAGATGGGGAAGAATAGGTATAGTTAGTGGACCTGTGATTTCATTGATATAGAGAACTCCCCGGTGAGGAAATTCCCTCTGTTAGGGCAGGCTGGCGCCTTCTTTGTGACTTATAACCTTGGAAAGTTGCCTACGGCACTGAGGGGTTCAAATGACATGCTCGGCATCACAGAGTCATGCAATGGCAGTGGCCCGACTTGAAATCAAGTTCTCCTGACTGTGCGGCTGGCTTTCTATCCACTACTCTATGATACCTGGGACACCTTGATGTAGAGGAAAGAGCACTGAGAGAACAGGCAGAAGACCTGGGTTCAAATACTCACTGTGGAATCTCAACCCCCAAGAAAGGAGCAGATCAAATGAAAAGATCATTAAGAAATGGGTCTGGGGGGGTGGAGAGGAAAGGAGGATGGTCCAAGTTCATTTCTAAGAGAACAGAGACTGTACAGGATCTAGTGAGAGTTCAAAGGACAACCAAATCCAAAGGGCTAGGGGAAGGTATTAAATTCAGCAAATATTTACAATATATAGAAAGCACTGTGCTTTTTGCTGAGGATTCAGAATTTTTAAAATGACCTGGCCCTAGCCCTCAAATGCTTATAGTAGAATAACTAGGAGTGATGGCTACTCTGATATAAGGTAGAATGTGATGGGGCAGGAGTGGGAAGGAAGAGAAGATCCAGGCTCAGTGATGGGAACAGGGGCAGGGAGGGAGGACAGAGGAAGCTTCACAGAGAAGGTGGCACTTGGGCCTTGAAGAGAGTGCTGGTGGGGAGCAGCTAGATGGCACAGTGGATAGACCACTGGCCCTGGATTTTGGAAGTCACTTCACCCCTTTGCTTCTCAAAGAAAAAAAAAAAGTAAAAAAAAAAAAGAAAGAAAGTGGTGAGGACTTCAACAGACAAAGATCCAGGGGAAAGGTTGCAGCAAGGCATGGACTCCAAGCATCAGAAACAGTATGAGTTAAGATACTAAGAAAGAAACATAGAATTGCAGCTGGAAATAACATTAGGGATCCTTTAGGTGAACCTCTTCATTTGACAAATAAGGAAACTGAGGCCCAGAAAAGTTAAGTGACTTGTTCAAGGTCTCATAACTAGGAAGCAACAGAGTCAGGATTTGAATCTAGAGGGTAGGATGAGGACAGAGAATAGAAATTAATCAAGTTTGACTAGACCATAGAGTATGTGAAGGAGAGTAGCATGAAGTAAGGTTGGAAAAGTATGGTGGAGCCATGTTGTAGAGATCTTGAATGCCAAAGGCAAGAGTTACTACTTATTCAGTGGGCAATGGGGGTGATGGGGGTCACTAAAGATTTTTTTTTAAGTAGAGGAGTAGCATGGCCCTAGTAGTATAATAGTCAGCAATGTGGCCAAAAGATTACTATTTACTCCCTATGCCATCTCACTTTTTTGCCTCAGTTTCCTTTTCTGTAAAGTGAGGGAGTGGGATTAGATTGATCTCCAATAGCTCTTTTGTGATCTTAGCTTGTATACGGGTGATCCAGTTGAGGTTCTCTTAAAATAATTTATGTGAAAAGAGATGAGGGCTGTGGACCAAAATAGGCATGGTGGGTAGGGTGCTGGAGTTGGAGTCAGGAATATCTGGGTTCAAATCCCATCTTAGACTCTTGTGTGTCACTGGGCAAGTCACTTTTCTATGCCTCTATTTCCTCACCTATAAAATAATGGGGTTAAGGTATGTAGGGTCTAAGGTTCCTTCCAACTCTCAATCTATGGTCCTCTTCATATATGATCTTTTTGGAAAATCATTGATTGGAGAATGGTTTAAAAAAAAAGTGGTGACACAGGAATATAATGGAATATTATTGCACCTTGAAGAATGAAATATAAAGAATTCAGAGAAGCACTGGAAAACTTGTATTAACTGATACAGTAAAATAAGGAAAACCAATGTACCTAATGCCTACAAGGATGTAAACCAAAGAAAAATAAAACCAAGCTGAGTGTTGTGTAATTATAATGACCAATCTTCATTTTGGAGAAAGGATGGGGGCAGGGTGAAGCCAAGATGGTGGCATGATAAGAAGCAGTGCAGTGAGCTCCAAACCACAAATTCCAAGATCCAAACAGATCTAGAAAATGCACCAGATCAAATCCTGATGGGGAAATCCAGAAAATGTCACAGTGAATCATTTGTCCAGGCCAGGTTAGCATAGGGAGACCGATAGGGAGATCCGTGGACAACAGTGATTGGGTCAGGTCAAGAGCACACTGTGTAGGGAGGATTCCAGGGCCCAAGGACAGACTGTACATCCAGACAAGAGGAGGTCTCAGACTCAAACTAGGATACCCCTACACTGTTACTCAGGCACTGAAATGGGAACAGGTGCCAACTGGCAGCTTTGTTGTTCACTAGCCAATTCTATTACACAGATTCAGATAAGACTGAGAAAGGGATCACCTGCAGGGGAGTGGCATTTTGACTAGGGAGGCTGGGTGGCATATTGAGAAAGGAGAAGTTCAGAAGTCAGAAGCCCCAGCAGGAGCAGCAGTGGTGTGGCTGGGATCTCAGCCCCAGAGCAGGGTCTAACTTCCAACATATAACCCAGTTTGCAGAGGAACATCCAGGGCAGGAATCCCGGACCAAAGGGAGGCTTATTTTGCCATTCTGAATCAACATAGTTCTCCAGTTGGCTGATAGGGGCAGAGTGCAGCAATTTACTCTTGCACAGACCCAAACCCAGGCCCAGAACTTGTTGAGCTCAGACTGGGGGGCAGCAATCAGATTTTGCCTTGAAGTAAGTCCCTTTGGAAGTACTGAAAGCTTGTGGGTCCCCAGCCTGTCCCAGAGATAACTGGATCTGGAATAACATAACACCTGACAACCCAAGAAAGCAGCCAACAGGAGCAGCCCAGACCTTCCCTCCAGAAGTGCTACAGAATCCAGCCCTAACATCAAGGCAAAAGTCAGGAAGGAGGATGAAATAATGGGAAAATAAAAAAAAGAACCCCACCATAATGAGCTATTATGGTGGCAGGGATGTTCAAGGCACAAATATAGAAGAAGAGAACGACTCCAAAGCATCCACAATTATTGACTCAGAGAAAAATGAAGCTAGGGCATAAACTCAACTAGAATTTCCAGAAGAGATGAAGTATGAGTTTATACAAAGACTTAAAAAATTGTTTTTATAAATAGAATGAGAGGGTGTGAAGAAAAAAAATTGGAAAAGAAATAAGAGCAATGGATGAAAGAATGGGGAAGTGAATTAACAACTTGGCACAAGAGATATTGAAAATTCGAATGAACCAAATAGAAGCCAATGACTCCATGGCGCAACGAGAAATATTAAAACAAAGTCAAAAGATTGAAAAAAATAGAAGAAAATGTAAGGTATTTTTTAAACTGACCTTGAAATTATTTTGGGTAGAAAAAATTTAAAGAATCATTGGACTATCTGAATGCCATCACCAAAAAAAGAGCTTAGATATCATATTTCTTTTTTTGTTTGTTTGGTTTTTTTTTTTGGTGAGGCAATCCAGGTTAAGTGACTTCCCCAGGGTCACAAAGGTAGTAAGTGTCATGTGTCTGAGTCTGGATTTGAACTCAGGTCCTTCTGACTCCAAGGCCAGAGCTCTATCTACTACACCACCTAGCTGCCCCTTAGATATCATATTTCAAGAAATCTTAAAAGAAAACTGCCCAGGACTTGTAGGACCAAGGAGCAAAGAGGAAATAGAAAGAACCCATCATCACCTCTTGAAGGAAACCCCAAAATGATAACTCCCAGATACATCAGCCAAAACCCAGAGCTACTACGTCAAAGAAAAAATACTGTAAACAGTCAAAAAGAAAGACTTTGAGTACTGAAGAGCCACAGTCTAAGCAGTTACCACTCTAAGCTATTCCAGAATGCAAAGGATATGGGGTGCTAGCCAAGAATAACTTACCCAGCAAAAATGAATATAATAATCAAGGGAAGAAACAGACCTTTAATGAAAGAAAGGACTTCCAGGTATTCCTGATGATGAAAAGAGCAGGGCTTCAGAGAAACTTTGAAGTTCAAACACAGGAGGAAAGAGAAACAAAAAAGTAAACATGAATGAATAATGATAAAGAGTTAAACAAAGATAAACTGCTTATATTCAAATATAGGGAAATGATACATACATCCCTTCTGACGCCTACCATCATCATGGCTCATAGAGGGTGTCTAATTAGACAAGGCCTTCTAGTGTTCCTGTTATATCTTGACTATCTTAAAAAGAGAAGGCATAGAGAGGAAAAAGAATACACTGGTCATGAGAATTATCTAACATCATCAGGGTGTACCAGTATCTCTGTCCAAAAAAGGAAGAGGAGGTGGAAGGAGTAGCTGATACTTGCAGTTCACTTTCATCTGAAGTGTTCGAAAAGGAGAAGAATACACACACACACACACACACACACACACACACAGGAGCTGGATAGAGAAATGCATTTCACTCAACAGGGAAATAGGAGGGAAAGGGGAGAAGGGGGAGGGAGAATTAGAGGGAGGATAGATTAAGGAAGAACTTAGTCAATAAACATTTATTAAGGGCCTATGTGCCAGGAATTGTTCTAAATGCTGGGGATACAAAAAGAGGCAAAAGACAATCTCTGCTCTCATGGGGCTTACAATCTAAAGAGGGAGACTATAAGCAAACATTTGTACAAACAAGCTATATATAAGATAAATAGGAAATAGTTAACAAAAGAAAGACACTAGAATTAAGAGGGGTTAAGAAAGGTTTCTTATATAAGACTAGATTTAGTTGGGAAATAAAGGAAGCCAGAGAAACCAGGAGGTAAAGATGAGAAAAGAGAGCTAGAGAAGATACCTAGAACCAAGAGATGCAGTGTCTTGTCCATGGGACAACATGAAAGCCAGTGCCACTGGATCAAAGAGTATGCGGCAGGGAATAAGGTATAAGAAGACTAGAAAATGGTGGGAGGGGGCTAAGTTATGAAGGGCTTTGAATGCCAAACAGAGGATTTTGTATTTGATCCTGTAGACAATAAGGAAACACTGGAGTTTGTTGAGTAGCGCCGGGTAGCATGGTCACACCTTTACTTTAGGAAAATCACTTTAGTGGCTGAACAGAGGATGGATTGGAGTGGGGAGAAACTTGAGGCAGGCAGACTCACCAGCAGGTTATTGCAATAGTCCAGTTGTGAGGTGATGAGGGGCTGAGCTAGAGTGGTTGGCAGTGTCAGAGGAGAGAAGGACGAGTATTTGAGAGATGGTGCAAAGGTGAAATTAACAGCCGTTGGCAACAGCTTGGATATGCCTAAGTTGGGAGCCTGAGAGCCTAGGAGGATGGTGTTGCCCTCTATAGTAATAGGGAAGGTGGTAGGAGCAAAGGAGAGTTTAGAGAGTAAGATAATGGGTTCTGTTTTGGATATATTGAGTTTAAGATACTGGACATCCAGGATGAGATATCTGAAAGGCAGTTGGAGATGTGACATCAGAAGTCAGCAGAGAGTCTGGTCAGGATAGGTAGATTTGAAAATCATCAGCACAGAGATGATAATTAAATCCATGGGAGTTGATGTGATCACCAAATGAAGAAGTATAGAAGGAGAAGAGAAGAGGGCCCAGGACAGAACCCTGTGGGAAATTCCATGGTTAGTGGGTGACCTGGATGAGGATCCAGTAAAGGAGACTGAGAAGGAGCAGTCTGATAGGTAGAAGAACCAGAAGAGAGTGGTATTTCCCAAAAACCTAGAAAGAAGAAAGTATCAAGGAGGAGAGAGTAATCGAAAGACTGCAGAGATGTCAATAAGAATGAAGATCGAGAAAAAGCTATTGGATTTGGTAAGTGAAAGATCATTGGTGACTTTGGAGTTACTGATAGATAGTTTGGAATAGTTGGAATCGTTTCAGTGGAAAGCTGAGGTCAGAAGCCAGATTAAAAGGGGTTAAGACACAGGTGAAAGGAGAGAAAGTGGAGGCACCTATTATAGATGGCCTCAGCAAAACAAATTCTAAGGATGTACAAAAATGTTAATAACTTTTTGTGAGGTGGAAAAGAATGGGAATCTGATGGGGTGTCCATAAATTGGGGAATGGATGAAGAAGTCATGGTAAACAAATATGATGGAATACCATTGCGCTGAACTCTTAATCATAATAACCAACCAGGATTACAGACAACTAATGATGAGCCATGCTACTCACCTCCTTGAAAGAGGGGTGAAGGACTCAGAATGCAGAGACAAATATTTTTTAGGACATGGCCAATGTGGAAATTTGTTTTGATTGACTACGCATGTCTGTAATGGGTTTTGTTTTTCTTGTGTTCTCAATGGGAGGGGACACGGGGTGAAAGGGTGAGAGGGTGGTTCTTGGCTGATTAAAACAAAAGATTTTTTTATAGGCAATTGGGGTAAAGTGACTTGCCTAGGGTCACACAGCTAGTAAGTGTCAAGTGTTTGGTCTGAGGCCAGATTTGAATTCAGGTCCTCCTGACTTCAGGGCTGGTGCTCTATCCACTGTGCCACCTAGCTACCCCCAAGATTTTTTTTTTTAAAGAAAACTTGGAAACTCTGATCAACCCAATGACAAACCATAATTCCTTATGACGAAACATGCTGCCCACCTTCAGATATAGAAGTAAAGGACTCAGAATTCAGGATGAAACATATTTATTTAAACACACCCAGTGGGGGAAAATGTATTTTGCTTGACTATATATGTTTGTAACAGGAGTTGTATTTTATTTTTTGCTTTGTTTCACTTGCTTTCTCAATAGGGGTCAGCAGTAGAGAAGAAGGAGGGAGAGAAAGCTGATTTTTTGTTTGAAAATTAAAATTTAGTTAAAAAATACATAATAATCTTAAAATTTTTTAATAGGGAAATATATTTCCTTTTATTGGAGAAAGAAGGGATTCTGGAATATTTCATGCACTTTCAGATATGGTTGGCATATTGGTAGGTTTTACTTAACTTTTTTTGTTGTCATAAGGAAAAGTTGACTAGGACAGAGTTTCTGGGAGTGAATATAACTGAGTAAGTATGATGTAAAAATAAAAGGTATTAATAAAACTTTTAAAAGAAAAGAGATAATGGACTGAACTGGGGTGGATGCAATCAGAGTAGAAAATAATAATAAGGAAAATGACCTATATGTACAAAAATATTTATAGCAGCTCTTTTCTGGGGGCAAAGAATTAGAAGTTGAGGGGCTGCCCATCAACCAAGGAATGGCTTAATAAATTGTGGTGTGTGATTATGATGGAATACTATTGTACTATAATAAATGATGGGCAGAATGCTCTCAGAGAAACCTGGAAAGACTTATATGAGCTGATGCAAAGTGAAAAGTACCGTGTACAAAGTAACAGAAATACTGTAGGATGATCAGCTGTGAATGATTTAGCTGTTCTGAGCAATACAACAATCCAAGACAGCTCTAAAGGACTTATGGTTAAAAATGTTATCCATCCCTAGACAAAGAATTGATGGTGTCTGAATGCAGATTGAAGCATATTTTTTAAAACTTTATTTTTCTTGAGGTTTATTTTTAGTCTATGTTTTCTTTTACAACATGACTATTATGGAAATGTTTTGCATGACTACACATGTATAACCTATATTGAATTGCTTGTCTTCTCATGGCAGGGGGGAGTGGGGAGGGGAGAAGGGAGAGAATTTGAAACTTAAAGTTTTAAAAATGAATGTTTAAAATTGTTTTTACATGTAACTGGGGAAAAATAAAATGCTAGATAAATAAATAACATCAAGCAACTCTCTTTACAATTAAATAAGCTTAGCAATAAAAAAAAGAAAATAATGATAACAATAATGATAATTCCTTGCATATACATAGTACCTACTATGTACCAGGCACTGTGTTAAATCATTTTATATATATTATGGGATGAAAGCCAGAGACTTGGAAACTGATTGGATGTGAAGGTTTTGACTTTCACAGGAAAAGGGAAGAGTCTAAGGTTAAGAGCTTGGGTGAGTGGGAGGATGTTGGTGCCAGTAACAGAAATAGAGACATGGAAGAAAAAGGATGACTTCAATTTTAGACTGTTTCATCTGTAGAGGGATGCTTGTCTCATGCAACTTCTCTGTCTGTCTTAGCTCTTCCCCCTTCTCCTACCTAGCACCCCCGCTCTCTCTTCTGGGATCTGCTGGGACATTTTCCAAGACAAACTTCTATCTGTACCCAACCTCTCTGTCTCTTCCCAGCCTGTGACATCAGGGAATCATGCCTTGAGGGTGATTCCCATGTGCTCATTGATTCCCTTCTTTTATGGTCTTACTCATCTTATGCAAGGCCCAATCCATCCTGCCCTCCCGGCCACAGTCCATTGCTCATTTGGAGATCCAGTTCAATCAATCATTTGGTGACTATTCTTCTCAATTAATCCATTGAGAGACCATGTAGCAAGGCGAAAACCCTTAGGACTTTCTGTCTCCCTTCGATGTCATATGGCACTTAACACATAGGACTTAGTCCTTGACCTTTTAATTCATTTTTCCCCCATTACAAGTGAAGAGAGTGAAGTCTTCAACTTCAATTGGGAGAACAAACCATACAACTTCTGGAGATGGAATCTAGAAGGGTTTTGTAGCAAATGCCGCATTTATGCCCTAAGGAATAAGGAGCAACCTTTAGGAATGACCCTAGCTCAGAGGAAGGACCCACTCAGCATTCATGCTATATCTAGATATGGACCAATTCTTTGCATAAACTAAGCTAAGTTCTGAGCTTATTTCCCCTGTGACCAAGGTGGCATAGGAGAGAATATGCCCCAGAGGTATTGGGGGGGGGGAAACTTGCACATTTGTTTTTGCTATATCTTATATATAAATATTATTTGTAAAAAGAAAAAAAAAACTACCTGGTATTAAGTGGTTAAATGGAACTGGGATCCTGGCTAGTGGTCCCTAACAATTAAGGAGATGGGATGGGAGGAGGAAGGGAACACAGTCAGTGGGAGCTCAGGTCAATGGCATTAAAGAAGTAGAATCCAAACTTCACAGAATAAATCCCCTTAATAAAAGGATTTGTTCTGTAAAACTTGGACTTAGTCAAAAGGCCGTACCCAAGGACCTAGAAGTCCACATATGGCCTCAAGGACCCAGGTTCCCCACCCCTGCTCAAGAGCCTCTCGGTATTATCCTTTGGAACCCTGAGGGAAGATGTAGCAAACAATTCTGGGAAAGAAAGCCAGAGCATACAAACTACATGAAGATGGCATCATAGTATAGTGAAAAGAAATAGCCTGGTGCAATGGAGGAAAGTGTGGGATTTGAGGTCAAAAGATCTGTGTCAAATCCTAGCTTTGACAATCACTAGCTTTGGGTCTCTGGATAAATCATTAACTTCTCTGGGTATCACTTTCCTTATCTACAAGATGGAGAAGATAACCACTTAGTTACCTATCTCATATATTAATGCAGGTCTAAAGGGGGAGGGTATGCTCCTTGCTTTTGGAGGGAACAATATCATTCAGAAGTCTGCATTGGTGCTCAGCAATTTTTAACATCTTCAGTTTAAAAGGATAGGAATCTCACAGGAGGATGGAGCTGGAGTGAGAAGAAGAAGAAGAAAAATTGAAAGAAGCTTTCCTCTTGGTTGTATTTAGACTACCCTGGTAGGAACATTATTAAAAGGAAGCAATAAAGTTCTTCTTAATATTTTGTGGTTCCCAAGCCAAGAAGCCACTCCTTCCATACAATGATTCTTCAGTACTTGTCCAAATGGCATATCTTTAACAACCTCTCACAGCTTGCAGTGCTGTGAGTGCTAAGAAGCCAGCACAGGGAATAGAGATGACAGAGTGAGATATTAATCCAGTGGAGATGCTTGTAGTCGCCAAATTCAACAGTCTGGTACGTGAGTGAAACTGCCTCTGCCCCTCTCCCATCACACTAAAGAAAAATATGAAGAGTAGACTCTCAGCCTCCATTCCCTGGTGGCTTAAGAAGTGATGTGATAGCATTTGCTTCAACAATAGCTACTCCCTTGTGAACTGATCCAACCATTTTGGAGAGCAATTTGGAACTATGCCCAAAGGGCTATAAAAATGTGCATACCCTTTGACCCAGCAATAGCACTTCTAGGGCTGCATCCCAAAGAGCTCATACAAATGGAAAAAGTACCCCCACGTACAAAAATATTCATAGCAGCTCTTTTTGTGGTGGCAAAGAATTGGAAATTGAGAGGATGCCCATCAATTGGGGAATGGCTGAACAAGTTGTGGTATATGAATGAGATGGAATACTATTGTGTTATAAGAAATGATGAGCAGGTGGACTTCAGAAAAACCTGAAAAGACTTGTACGGTCTGATGCTGAGTGAAGTGAGCAGAACCAGGAGAACCTTGTACAAAATAACAGCCACGTTGTGCGATGACTAATGTTGATAAACTTAACCCTTCCTGGCAATACAAGGAT
>NW_020954555.1:2367334-2367462 GCF_900497805.2 Vombatus ursinus | reverse complement strand
AGGAATGTAAATGTATAGCCTTTATCAGATTGTGCTCCATCTTGGGGAGGGTGGTAGGGAGGAAGGAGAAGAAAAATTTTAAAATCAAAAGCATATGGAAGTGATTATTGATAAATCAAAATAAATTA
>NW_020954555.1:2366906-2367286 GCF_900497805.2 Vombatus ursinus | reverse complement strand
GAAAAATAACAATAGCTACTCCCCTTGGCTTTATTATCCCCCTAAGTTCTCTCTCACTCTGTGGGTCTCTGTCTCTGTTCCTCTCTTTTCTCTGTGTCTGTATATGTGTCTTTCCTTCTTTCTCTGTCTCTCTGCCTCTTTCTGTCTTTCTGTCTGTGTCTGTATCTGTCTGTATATTTTTTTCCTTCCATTCCTTCCAAACTTTGATACACTCACTTTACTTCCTTATCACCCTTGTTAACCTTTTACAGTTTGCCTTCTCTCCTTTCCTCCTTCCTCCATTGAAACTGCTCTCTCCAAGGTCACTCATGACCTTTTAATCACTAAATCCAATCTTTTTTTTTTTTTTTTTTTTTTTTTTTTTTTTTTTTTTTTTTTTT
>NW_020954555.1:2357467-2366880 GCF_900497805.2 Vombatus ursinus | reverse complement strand
GCTTTTGACACTATTAACCACCCCATCCTTCTGGAAACTCTTTCTCTTTGATTTTTTTTGTACCACACTATTCTTTTTTCTTTTTTTTTTTGGTAAATATTTTTACACTTAAATATGTACCACACTCTGCTCATTTTCTTCTATTCTCTTTGACTATTCCTCCTCCCTCCTACCTGAGAAATAGAGGCATTCTTCAAGAATCCATCTTCAGCCCATGTCTTTCTTTACTCTTTCCTTGGCAATCTCATCCACTCCCACAGTCTCAACTGTTGTCTCTATGTAGATGAACTCTGGAGCTATATCTCCAGCTCTAATCTCTCTCCTGAACTCCAGAATCATTTGCTATCCAGACATCTCTGCTTCATTGTCCTGACATTCCATAATCAACGTGTCTAAAGATGAACTCAACCTCTTCTCTTTAAAACCAGTTTCCTCTCCTGACTTCTCCTTTTCTTTTGATGTCACCATCCTCTGTCACCAGACACAAAATCTTGGAAACATTTTTGGCTCTTTTCTCTCTTTCTCACCCACCACATTCAATCAGTTGCCAAATCCTGCTAATTTTTCCATCATGATGTCTTTTGCATCTGACTCCTCTTCTCTCCCCACTGTCACTGCTAGCAGCTTGAGAACTTATTATCTATCCTTTGACTATGGCAATAGCCTTCCCAAATTCATTCCCTTTCCTATAGTCTCTCCCTGTCCAATCCGTCGATGCTGCATGAGGTACCAAAACAATTTTATTAAAATACAGTTCTGATCACAACATTCCCTGCTTACAACCTTTCAATGGCTCCCAATTAATTATGGGATAGAAAGGGGGACTAAATTAGTTCCAGAATTGAGTCACAAGATGGAGTCACTGTGGTTTGCTCATTTTCCACAATTAACCATTTCCTGTCCTAATCCCCTCAATTCCCTCAATTCCCTCAGTTCCCCCTTTTGATTAATGGGGGAGTGGGGAGTCCATTTCCATCCATGGATCACTTATCTACAAGCCAATTTTATGAGGTTTTTTCATATATTCATTATCAGAATTACGTAAGTCAAGTTACAGATCAAACTACTTAAAGAGCTCACAGTCGACTAATTTTGAGAAGGGAAATTTGCACGTCACCAAGGTAACCAAGAAAACTAAAACATAAACACCATGAAACAAAAGGTTAAAGCAATACAATAATGATCATCAATATTAGCTAACATTGAGTCTCCTTGTATCCCAGTAACCCATTCCCAAAGTCCATTTAATCAGCACATTTTGAGTCTCCAATGTCTCGTGTAGTCAGCTGGTCCCTGGATAGCTTCTCTTGGACATTCTGGAATCAGGACAGCTATGAAGGAAGCTCTGCTTCTCTGATTCATTCTTAGATAATTCTGCTAGTTTATAAGACTTTATACAATTTAGTCCACTCTGTTAAATTTGATTTTCCAAACCTGAAGCTTCAGAGAATTTCAGTTTTTATATATCACTTGCTGTTTTTTATCCTTACCTAAACCCTGTACCTGATAAAAGAATCTTTTAAAAAATTTGTGTCTAACTTCTAAAATTAATCCTTCTGTCTTTTAAAATTATCAGAAAGATACCTTAAAATGAGAAAATAATTTCAATTCTTTACAATTACAATACAATTTTATATGTAAAATCTTTAATCTAATTTTGAGAACTTATTATTATAACATGCTCAAAGCCTGAATTTCCGTAATAGATACATTTAGAAGACAGTCATATACATATGTATAATTCTTAGAGAAAACAGTCTAATTATATTGCTTTCTCAAAATTTACTATTCCATTTAATTAGCAAACTTTTATATTACCTCTTTGTCTGTTGACATAATATTCAAACCCAGGTCTTATGATTATAAATTTTGTGCAAATCTACTACCTCCCATTGCCTCTCCAAACCTAGGTCAAATGGAACTTCCTCCATGAAGCCTGTCCAGGAATCTGTCCAGATTCTTCTTGTCAGAAGTGATCTCTCCTCTCTAGAAGTACTCCATAATACTTGGTTTATGCCTCTCTTATGACTATTCCTGTATTACATGCCTTATATACCTTGTTCTCCTATATGCTCCATGAGTACAGGGACTCTGCCATTCATCTTTTTTATCCTTCACAGCCTTGCATGGGCTGAATGCCCAATAAATGCCAGTTGAGTGAATGAATTACACTTGGCTTCTGCCCTCAACCTTAACTCCCATTTTTTCAAAAAATTTAATATATTTCTTTTTTTTTTTTTTGGTCACTTACATTTCTCAATGTATCTCTTCCCCTCCTCTCAGACAGCCATCTTGTAAAACAAAGAATTAAAAAAGGGGGGAAAACCAGTTCAACAAAACTACAAACATCTCAGATTAATCTGTCATTATAAACAATGTTCAACACCCATAGTGTTCCACCTATGCAAAGATGGTGGGGGGGGCAGGGTGATGGAATACTTTCTAATATACATACTTTGAGACCAAACTTGGTTATGATTTTGTGCCATTCAGTTTTGTTTGTTGTTGTCCTTTACATTTTTGTTGTAGTCCTTTTGCATATTGGCTTATTTCACTTTGCATCAGTTCACATAAGTCTTTTCATGCTTCTCTGCATTCATTATTTTTGTTGCTTCTTACAACTCAGTAATTTTCCATTACATTCATGGATTACAGTTCATTAAGTCATTTCCTGTTGAGGAGCACTGACCTTGCTTCCAGTTCTTTCTCAGCTCCCTTTTTCAACAGTTACAGTGCAGTACTCGGAGAGGCAGCTAAGTAGTACAGTGTCTAAGGTGCTGGATGTGGAGTCTGGAAGATCTGAGTTCCAATGTTGCTTTAGAATCTGGTTTCCCAGATTTTTATATTTTTTAAATAAAGTTTTATTGTATTTAAAAATGTAAAAACTATTCTTATCTGGCTTATACAAAAAGAGGCAGAAGTGGTTTTGGCTCTTAGGTTTTAGTTTGCTGACCTCTTGCTTTTAGACAATTATTAGCCAGATGACCCTGGGCAAGTCATTTAAATTATCTCAACCTCATTTTCCTCATCTGGAAAATGGGGATAACAATAGCACCTTCCTCCCAGGTTGTTGTGAGGATCAAATGAGAAAACATATGTAAAGTGCTTTATTAATTTTAAAATATTAAATAAAGTAGCTATTAATAGTAGTAATAATATAACTAATATTATAATTATTATTACTTACCCAGTCAGAGCTTTCTTCCCAACAGTTCTGGGAAGTACAGGTATTCTTTCCTCACCCCATTTTACAGATGAAGAAAGTGGGATTTGGGTAGGGGTCCAAAGTCATACAGCTATAGGTGCCAGAAATCCAGTGATTTTTCTGTTTTGCTGTAGTATTATACAGCAAGATAACATAAGATCAAAGGATTTAGAAATGGACAAGACCTCAGAAACCACCTAATTCAACCCTTTCATTTTAATGATGAGGAAGATGAAGGTCAAGTGGTTCATCCAAAGTTACACAGGTAATAATGGAGTTGAAATTTGTGCCCATGTCTTCTCCCTACAGATGTAGGGCTCTTTCTAGAGCTATCACTAGGAATTTTGGTGCCCGGGGCAAGCTACACAACATGTGCCACCAACTCAACATTTTAAGATAAAATTCAGTTGAGAGAAAGGGCAAGATTGCCCCATGGTGAGTGTCTGGGGCTGGGAGTGAGGGGGAGACCAAGATTCCAGGACATTGCAGTCAATTATAGGACACTGTAAGGTGTATGCTGAGTACGTTGTTCAAAAGGCAAAACTGGACCAGGAAGGAGCCAACCTGGGGTATGACTCCAGCAGTGGGGCATTGGGAAGGGAAGAAGGGAGCAGCCATCTGGTAGTTTCTCATTTTAGCTAATTATTCTTGTTAACTAGATGAGAAGCTCAGTTGCTGCTGAAGGAACATAAATGATATTGATGTCTTCTACATTTCATTGCCTTGGTTTAAAATCCTGGTTATACTACTCTTGTTGTGGTTCTAATTCTTTCCACTACATTATGATACCATCAAATAACAGGCTAGTTAAATTAGTGCTGCTGGACTTCATTGGAGGTGGAGATCAAACTGGAGCTGGGGTGGTCAGAAAAGGCTTCTCTTAAATGGCACCTGAGTTGGCCATGATGGTGACCAGCTATAATCCGTGCAGCTGGAAAGGCTAAGGATGATGGATCTCTTGAGCTCAGGAGTTCTGAGCTTCAGTGGGCTATGTCTATCAGGGGGTCTGAACTAAGTTTGGCATCAGTGTGGTGAGCCACCGTGTTGCCTGAACAATCAGCCCGAGATCAGAAACTGAACAAATCAAAGCTCCCATGCCCATCTGTGGTGGCATTGGGCCTGTGAATGGCCACTGCACTTCCAGCCTGGGGAAGTCCAGTCTTTAAAAAAAGAAAAGAAAAACAGAAAGAGGCACTTGAGCGGGACCTTGAAGGATGGTTGGACTTAGGTAATTGGAAAGAAAGTAGGAGGCATTCCAGGAAGGGAAGGCCTGTTGACTTTGGAGACTGGCTGAACCATGTTACTCCACTAATCATGAGAGCTGACTTTGCGGATCTTGGTGAAAGTACCCACTCCTCTCTGAAGTTTTCCCTGATCACACAGAAAATTGTGTGAAAATTTTCTTGGGTCATTTTGTTTGGAACTCTCTGTTTCCCCCATCATTTCAACAGATACGCTCCATCCAGCTGTCCTTCTGAGCCATCTGGCTGCTGTCCAGATGCTGCCCCCTGATCTTCTCTCCACCTGGATATGCATCCTCCAGATGGAACCTGTAGAAATTTTGGTCCCAGGCTCTAGGGCAGTCAGTTCACTCAGCTTTGGGACTTCTGCCCTGGGACTGAGTTATCTTGATTGTTGAATGAGTAATGTGGAGTCACCTAGTCAACTATACTTAACCTGCCCCCATAGCAGATCCAACTTCAAATCCCATCTAGCCATCCTCCCTGCCACTGTGTGGAGTGTGCTATTCCTTCCCTCCCTGTCCACCTCCAGCTCTGGGCACAGTAATCAAATCAAAGGTATATTAAGCAGCTGACCCATGGATCAACCTCCATTCTCCTCTTGTGTCCCTCTACCATCTTAGAATGAGAATGGAAGCTCTTCGAAGACACCTTCTTCCTTCCTTCCTTCCCTTCTTCCCTCTTTCCTTCTTTCCTTCCTTCCCTCTTTCCTTCCTTCCTCTCCTCTTTCCTTCCCTCCCTCCTTCCTTTTTCATTCCTTCTTTCTTCCTTTCTTCCCTCCTTCCTTCTTCCTTCCTTCCCTTCTTCCCTCCTTCCTTCTTTCTTTCCTTCCTTCCTTTCCTCTTTCCTTCCCTCCCTCCTTCCTTCTTCGTTCCTTCTTTCTTTCCTTCCTTTCCTCCCTCCTTCCTTCCTTCTTCCTTTTTTCATTCCTGCCTTCCCTCCCTCACTTACTCCTTCTCTTCTTCCCTCCCTCTCTCCTTCCCTTCATTCATTCCTTCATTCCTTACTTCCTCCCTGGCTGTGAGAGATGGGAGAGCAGACAAGAGCAATTTAAAATCTCCCACAGCCAAAGACAGTCTGTTGTAATGGTTTGAGGTCTAGATGTAGAGTAAGGAAGACCTGGATTCAAATTCCATCTCAGACACTTTCTAACTGTGTTATCCTGGATAGGTCACCTAACGTTTGTAGCCTCAGTTTCCTCATCTGTAAAACAGGGACAACAATAGTGCCTGAGAAAACATATGTAAAGTACTTTGCAAACCTTAAAAATTAGCTGTTATTATCCACTCACAGGTGCAGAAACTCCCTTTACCATGGCACAGACTCACAGAATCTCAGGGTGGAAGGGCCATCCTCAATGACCATCTAGTCCAGCCTTTACCTGAACAGGAATCCCCACTGTAACATCCCTGTCAGATAGGCCTTCAAGCCCCTACTCAAAGATCTCTTTATGGCTTAAAAAGGCTTCCTCAGAGCAACTCTATAAGGTTAGCAGCCAACTCTCTGGCAGCCAGGTGGTACGGTGGATGGAGCACTGGGCCTTGACTCAGAAAAAGATCTGAGTTCAAATCCCACTTCAGACACTTAAGCTGTGTGACCCTGAGCAAGTCACTTCACCTCTGCCTCAGTTTCCAGAATTGTAAAATGGGGATCATAATAGCACCTACCTCCCAGGGTTGTTGTGAGGATCAAATGAGATGACATAGTAGGTGCTACATAAGCGCTTATTTCTTTCTTTACCACCATGCTTCAGCTGCCTTCTTACCCTGGAAAATCCCCTGGGTGAGTTCCTTCTGGGAACTAATATTTGAGGAACTATCCAGGCCAACCAACCACAGGTTCACTTCAAACCCCACCCAGCACAAACATGGCTCATGGTTCAAGGGTGGAGAATAACTTTCTTTCCTTTCCTTCCCCCCTTCCCTTTTTAGTTCCCTTGTATTGTTGTCTTTCCCCATCAGAATAAAATTTCCTTGAGGGTAGGAACTATGTTTCTGCTTGTAGTTGTATTCTCAGCACTTTGCCCAGTGCCTGGGCATATCTGCTGTCAGTAAGTCTTTTCAGTCATCTGACAGTAAGCCCATTCAGAGTTTTCTTAGCAAAGATACTGGAGTGGTTTGCCATTTCCTTCTCCTGCTCTTTTTACAGATGAGGAAACTGAGGTAAACAGGGTTAAGTGACTTGTCTAGGGTCACACAGCTAATAAGTATCTGAGGTCAGATTGGAGGCCTGGCCCATAGGAAGCACTTGACCAATACTCGTTGACTTGAGGCCCGTGGCACAAGTATCATCATCCTTATTTTTATTCTGGGGGAAATACCCCCAGGCCCAGGGAAAGGAAGTGACATAGTATGATCATCAATTTAGAGCTGAAAAGCACCTTAAAGGCCATCTAGTCTAATCCCTTCATTTTCTAGATGAGGAAACTGAGGCTGTTCTTGCCCAGAGTCACACGGTTAGCGAGTGTCTAAGACAGAATTAAAATTCAGGTCCTCCTGATTCTATGTCCAGTGCTCTATCTACTGTACCTCCTGGCTGTCTCTAAGACACCTAGAAAACGGAAGTTGAATGATTTGCCTCAGTTCACCCAGCTAGTAAGTAGCAAAGTCAGAATTTGAATCCGCGTCTTAGGACTCCAAATCCAATGTTCCTTCTGCTGCCTCATGGCACAGCTGCTGCTGGTATAGACTCCCCCTGCCTTGCCCATATATGTAGGAGGCACATATGTGTTTTTGATAGGTAGGGCTAACCTTGATGGTGACTCCTGGCCTACCTTTTGCAGCACTATTGCTATAACCTTCTCTGGGCTGTTCAGCATCTCCGGGGCTGGCATTTCCTGGTCCTAGTGCCTCAGGGCTGGGAGGACTGTCACAAAGATTGAGGTTGAGTCTCTTCCCTTGCTAGTACCCAAAGAATGGAGGAGAGGGGGGTCAAACAGGGAAAACCCTTAGGAAATCAAATCAGTTTAGAGTGTCAGCCAAGAGCATCTGGAGCCTGAGAAAGAATCTTCCTGTTGCTCTGGTACCCCAGCTCCAGGAAAATTCTTCCCTGGGGCCCCCTGTTCCACTACTTCTCACTTTGGGTCCTGAAATGGGTCCCCTTATCAGTTACTGCCACCTCCCGCCCAAGGATGATGCATAGATTTTATAGTCACGAGCACAATGGATTTCGAGTCAGAAGACCTGAGTTTGAATCCTAATTTTGACGTACATTAGGTAGGAAACTATAAATAAATCACTACCCTTCTTCGGCCCTCAGTTTCCTCATCTGCAAAATGAAAGGGTCAAACCTGATGATCTCTAGCTGGTTTTAGATTATCACTGAGGGACTCTGCATTTCCTACCACCTGCAATCCTTGGACTGGATTCTACCATGATCATGCTCCCTGGAAGCCTCAGTAACAGGAAATTCATCATTCTGCCTTGGAGATTGCATCAGCTTTGGTACTCACACCTACCTCATCAGCATCCTAAGTACCCTATGCCTCTTGGATTGGAGGGCTAGAGCAATGAACTCCCGAAGCCTCCATTTTAAAGAGGGGCTCCCATGCCAGCAATTGCATTTCTCACCAGCTGCACTACTTGGTGTGGGCTCTGCTATCTCCCTCCACCCTCCCACTTTCCATCCCCTTTTGGGTATTGTCTTCCCCAATTAGATTACAAGCTTCTTGAGGGCAGGCAGTGTTTTTCTTTTTGTAATTTGTATCCCCAGCATTTAGCACAGTGCCTGGTACATAGTAGGTGCTCAATAAATGTTTATTGACTGACTCACCAGCTCCCTCACCCCTATGCAGATGATTCCAAGATCTATTTATCCAACCCTAGTATTTCTGCTGATCCTCAATCCTTATGTCACCAAATACAATTTGGACATCTCAAACTGGATTTCCCCACAGGCTTCTCAAACTCAACATGTCCAAAACAGAATCCACGATCTTCGCTTTGCTGCCCCCCACCTCTATCCCTAACCTCTCCCTCTTTTGAACTCTCCTCCTGCTGTCCAGGGTACTTCTATCATGACTGTCTACAAGACTTAAGAAAACTCATTCAGTTTCTGAAAGAGGTACAAGAGGCCTTTCCCCATTCCTCTCTCCTCCCTCCTCCCCTCCCCCTGCCTAGTGCCTTCCCTTTGGAATTGACTCTCTGTAAATAACATAGTTATTTGCATGTTGTCTCCATTGTTAGAACGTAAGCTCCTTGAAGGCAGGAACTAAGTTTTTGCTTTTCTTTTTTTTAATCCCCAGAGTTTGGCACAGGGCCTGGCACAAAGGAAGTGCTCATTTTGTTGATTGATTGAGCCCCTCAGTCACCCAGGCTCCCAGCCTCCGTGCCAGCCTCCATTCCGCTATCTCCTTCAATCCCACATGTTCACTCTCTTGCCAAATCTTCTCAAGACTGTTCTCTCCCACTCATTCAGCCACTACACCTGTTCAACCTTGATTGATTCACACCCGGACTATTGTGATAACCTCCTAATTAGCTCATCTCTCCCCACTCCAATTCATCCTCCACTCGGCTGCCAAGATGATTTTCTTAAGGCGTCCCAGGTGTGACATGCAATAGCTCCCTAGTACCTCCGGGATAAAATATGAACTCTGCTTGGCATTTAAAACCCCAGACCTTCCTATTTTACCAGCCTTCTTATACCTTACTCCCAGCCACAATGGCCCACCTGCTTGCTGTTCCTTACCTATTACTTAGCTATGACTTACCCTATGGCTTTGTACTCACTGACCATCCTCCAAGCCTGGGATGCTCTGTCCCCTCACCTCTGCTCCTTAGTTTGTCTGGCTTCCTTCAAAACACAGCTTCAGGGGCAGCTAAATGGCACAGTGGATAGAGCACCAGCCCTGAAGTCAGGAGGACCTGAGTTCAAATCCAACCTCAGGCCACACGTTTGACACTTATTATCTGTGTGACCCTGGGCAAATCACTTAACCCCAATTGCCTAAAAAAAAAAAAAAAAAA
>NW_020954555.1:2350095-2357436 GCF_900497805.2 Vombatus ursinus | reverse complement strand
GACAGCTTCAATTCTATTTCCTGCCTGAGGGCATGCCCTTGCCTCTGAGATTACCTTCCCGGCATTCCATATACATAGCACCTGTATCTTTTGCTTCGTCTTTGTCTCCCCCATTAGAATGCAAGTTCCTTGAGGGCAGGGACTGTTTTTGCCTTTCTTGGGATTCCTAGGGTTTAGCACAGTGCCTGGCACATTGTAAGCATTTAATAAATACCTGCTGACTGTCAGGCTCAATAACTACTCTGTTACCCCTACCTCCCTGCCCTTGACACTTCAGGCGGTTCTTCCATTCAATTTCCAGGGAGTTTCCCTGGGGAAACTGAGGCACAGAGCAGTATAGAGGGATTCTAGGTCCTGATGTCCTGAGTGTAGACTTGGACTGGAAGCAAGAGTAAGGGAAGGCAGCGGACTGTCGCCCCCCCGCACACCTCCCCGAAGCGCCGCTAAGAGGCGCTGTAGCGCGGCGGGCTCTGTTGGTGTTTCTCTAGCCCGCCGCGCCGGCTGCTCGATGGTACGTATAAAAGGCGGTGCCGGGTTGACGGTGGGCTTAGTTCGCTGGTGCTGGAGCTGGAGCGTAAGCTACAGGGGATCGGCAGGAGCTGTAGGGCCGGGGGCGCCGAGCTGGGGCCACGCAGCCGGCTGCCGGCTGCCGCGGGCTCTCTCGGCCCTCTGGAGCCGCCCCCAGCGGCCGGAGCCCCTTCCCCGCCCCCGCACCCCGCCCTTTCTCGGGGAACCTCACCCCGGCACGCCCGGCCACCGGCCTCTTCCCTGTCCCCGGGCTGCCTTCACCTGCCCGGAGTCCCGGCCTCCTCCCCTCCCCTTTCCCAGCTGCGGGGTTCCAGCCTCCCCTCCCCTTCCCCAGCTGCGGGGTCCCAACCTCTTCTCCCTCTCCCCAGCTGCGGGGGTCCCAGCCTTCTCTCACCCTCCCCAGTTACGAGGTCCCAGCCTCTCCTCCCTTCCTTTCCGCAGCTGCCGGGCTCTCAGCCTCCTCTTCCTCCGGGGGCCCAGCCTCATCTCTGTCCCCTTCCCCAGGCTGCAGCTCTCAGGCTTCTCTGTCTCCCTCCCCAGCTGCGGGGTCCCAGCCTCCCTTCCCTCTCCTGCCTCCCTGGGCTACCTCCTCCTTCCCACCTGGCCTCCTAACTTCCCTCCCTCTTTCCCTCCCTCTCCTCTTCCCGCCAGTCTCCTCCTGGGTGGAGGGGGGACCTAACTCTCTCTTCTTGCCCACAGCTGGGAATCCCAGCCCTCCCCCTTCTTCCCTCTCCTCTCCCCTGCCCCGGGATTCCCAGACTCCTCAGCTTTCCTTTCCTTTCCTCCCTCATATGGAAATCCTGGTCTCCTCTCCCCTCCTTCCCCCCTAGTCTGTGCACATCCCTTTCCACCTGCCCCCACAACTCTCTTCCCTCTAAGAGGAGCAGTTCCTTAATCTTTTAAAACATGAGCTTTTCTTAGTAATTCTTTTGTCTTTATTCCCTCCCCATCCCCCCCCCCCCCCGCAACGAGTTTATTTCTTTTCTTTGGGCTCTGATTTCCAGACCTCTCCCTAGATTCATTGCTGCCTATGCCCCAGACCCTGCTTTTCCCTTGTTGAGGTTGGAGGGACCCTCCCCTCAAAGAACAGCATAAGAAGATGCCGGGGCCTGGCTTCTGTGGTCTCTCCCCACTCCGGGTGTTCCCCTCCGTGTTTGTGGCGGCTGCCCTGCTAGGATTGCTTCCAGTACTGAGGAGCCATGGGCTGCAGAATACAGTGACATCAAAGGTGTCCACCATGGGCTTGTACATAGGCCCTGGCGATGGGGATGTCACCTCAGCTCCACCAGAGGTCAGCCACGAAGTCCACCCGGTGACCAACCATTCGGGGCCCTTTCATGGGAAGCCACGCAAGCCTTTTCCTGTCCTTGGCATCGATTATACTCACGTGCGGACCCCCTTCGAGATCTCCCTCTGGATCCTGTTAGCGTGTCTTATGAAGCTGGGTATGTTGTGTGACTTCTGTCTGGGCTGGGCAGTGGGGATTGGAGGGCATACTGTGCAACAGAATCACCCCGGTGGGTTGGGGAGAGTTCCCCACTCCCCCTTGCCTGGGGTTTTTGAGGCCAACTGTCCATAGTACAAATTCTTTCAGTAGGACTGTTTTCTCCAGGGTCTGTGACATTACTGAGGGGTCCAGGGTCTCTAATAGTACTGGGGAAATGTTGCTCTTACTGCCCATATGGGCAGGCCTAAGGGACAGATTTGTTTGTGCCTTCTGTCTATGTTAAGGCTAGTGAAGAGGGGCTTTCACTGGGGTCCTAATTGCCAGACGGTTATTTGGTGGTGAGGAACGTGGTCTTTTTTGTTTCTTTGTTTTTGCTGTGGACACCTTCCATTTTGCCTAGTGGCAGTGATCTGTGGGACTGAGGGCCTGGGTAGGTTGTATGTCTTTTCTGGCTTGCTTGAATCCCAGGTGAACTCTATGCTTAGGTGGGCTGGGAATCATCCCAGGAGTTTGTTTTCCCCTTCTCACCAATTCTCTGCCCATTTTGGGAGCCCTGAGGTATCTCAGCCACCGGGGCTTTAGGAGTTCAGAGGTTCACTCCAGAATGCAGATGTTTCTTGTGTCCACGATCCACTTCCAAAGATTTAGCAGTCAGCTTTGCATCTTGGCCAGATTGGGAAGAGCCTGGAGATGATTTGTGTGGCTATAATGCTGTCCTCTGTTCAGCTGGGGAGACCTTGGGAATCTCTGAGCTAGATCTGTGCTTGGGGAGGAGCCTGTCTGATCTTGGCTGGTTACCAGATCAGTCCCAAGTGTGTACTTAGCTGTTTCTTAAAACTCAGCCTGTGCCTGGCCATGGTGCTGGCCTGGGAGCTGCCGGAGCTGGATGGATGGATGGGTGAAGGTCCTTAGCACTACAGATGGGGCATCCTGGTTTGGGAAGTGATTGTGTGGACTTGGGTGAGGGTGGCTGGGGAGGATTAGTGGCTAAAAAGTGGCTCCTCCCTGGAGAGGCCCAGGTGGACTGAGCCAGTGTCACATGGGTGATTGACAGACCAGCCTGTCTGGACCCTGTCATGCCCAGCGATCCCAGTAGCCTGACTGGTTTTGTGTCAGGGGAGCCTTTTAAGCTGATTTTGCCCTGGGCCAGCTCTGGGAGTTTTGGTGACCTGGGTGTTCCAGGGGCTTGGTGGAGAACCTTCCCACCTTCCCAAGGACATGCAGGAGTGATGTCAGGATGTTAGGTTTTGGATAGTGATGCAGAAAGGTAGTACTGTCTTCTCTGATTCCTTGTATGGCTAATTTGTGATAGGTATATGATGTGCACCCGGGCAAGGTGGGCAGAGGCCACGTTGCCTGGCACCCTGGTCCTAGCTTACCCACTGCAGCTGAATGTCTTGCAGGCAGCAGGACCTACTTACGAGGTCTGGAGGCAGACAGCCTCGTATTCTCATCCGGACGATCCTGTGACCTTGACCGGCTGGAACTTCTCTCTGCCCCAGTCTCCCCTTCTGTAAAATGGGGATGGTTCTTGAGGTGGAGACCATGCTAGTTGCCTTATAAATCAGTTCAATCTATTGGGCATCGAGTGCCTGAGGAGACTGGTGTGGTGATGCAGTTGGATTAGAGCTGGCCTCAGAATCAGAGTCAGCAGGACCTGCTTTAAGTCCTGCTGCTGACCTTGCACTGACTGAGTGACCCTGGGCAAGTCCTTCACCCTTCAGTGTTCTCAGCATCTCTCTTAAGACTAAGTTACAGAGCAGTTGTCTGGCATTTTCTCACCAGGAGTTCCCTGTGTCGATGGAATCACGAGTCTAGCCCCACAAAAAACGAGCATGGCAGCGTGCTAGGTGCCAGAGATACCAAGAGGAAGACGAAATGAAAACCAATTGCCTTCCAAGAGCCTCCGTTTTACAATATGTAAATGTCATTTAAGGAGGAAGAAGGGATGTGCAACTCAGAGGCTCAGGACAGGCCTCCTTTGGAGATGTGGTGCCTGAGCTGATGCTTGAAGGGAGCCGGGGCTTCCAAGAGGCCTGCACTAGGAGGGAGCACGTTGCCTGGCATGGGGGGAACGCATGGCAGCAAAGGGCAGTTTGTACAAAGGCATGGAAGTGGGCATTAAGGTTCTGGCTTTGGGGCGCCTTGGTGTGGCTATGATGTGTCAGCCTTTTTCAGTCCATGAAAAGAGACTTCAGAGACATGTAAATAAATGTAAGTAAAAAATCATCCCCTCCTTCCACTGGTACATCTGGGCAGGGCCTCTGTGTGTGAGGCAGGGCTAAGCACTTACTACCACTCTTGCAGATAGAACTGATTGAAAAGTAGCCAAGACCCAAGTATCTCCCCCAGACATAGGTTCTAATACCATTGAATCTCGGAATTGGAAGCATCCTTATGTTGTTGTTCAGTCACGTCTGACTCTTTGTGACTTCATTTGGGGTTTTCTTGGCAAAAGTACTACAGTGGTTTGCCCTTTCCTTTTCCAGCTCATTTTACAGATGAGGAAACTGAGGCAAACAGGGTGAAGTGACTTGTCTAGGGTCACCCAGCTAGGAAGTGCCTGAGGCCAGATTTGAACTCACGAAGTTGAGTCTGACTCCAGGACTGGCACTCTATGCACTGCGCCACCTCGCCGCCCCTAGGGTCAGGGGTTGGGGAACCTGCAGCTGCTGTAGGTCGTCATACCCAGACCTGCACAGAAATACCCTTCACAGCATCCTAGATGAGTGGTCAGCCAGCCCTTGGCTGGAGAACCTCTCAGGAGGGGCCACCTGCTGCCTCCTAAGGGCGCCCATTCTGCTTGGACGTCATTCTGATTGTAGCAAGTTCGTCCTGCTACTTACTATGCCTCTGCCACTTTAACCTTTCCTCATAGATCTGCCCTCTGGTTCTTGCAGACAACTTTTCAAATGCTTGACAACCGCCGTCGTGGCCCACTAAGTCTTCTCTGGAGGAAGCATGCCCGGTTCCTTCCTAATAGGGTGATAACTGCACCTGGGTTTGAGTTGCTTCCCTAGCAGACCAGTCTGCAGTGAGGAGGGGAGTCCTCGGATGCTGGGGACTCCTCCCACAGGCTTGTAGTGCATGGCCCTCAGCACTGAAAAGGCTCTCTGGGGCCTAGCATCATTGAAGTGTATGATTCAGGGCTGGAAAGGGACTGTAGATTCCCCAACCCTTCGAATTCTATAGAGGAGACACCTGGGCCCCAGAGAGAAGTGAGGTTCCCTGGGGGTGCACGGGGTCAGAGCTGAGACCAGAACAGACCTAGTGTTTTTGCCATCATACAGCGGGGAAGGGGGTAGCCAGTAGATTCAGGGGACCCTACTGAGACTGTAGGATATGAGACAGCTCTCCATTTCTACCTTCCCTTGCCTCCTGTTTTAAACACTTACCATGTATTCACAAGTAGTCATCTCTAACCCATGACAGCTGAAGTGTTATCCCAGGATCGTAGGATTTTAAATATCTCACCCCAGGGAATCTTGCTGCAGCTGGTTTGGGGGTGTGGCTTATGGACTTTGTCCCTTTCTGTGAAGTTGTTTCAGGCTGGCCCTCGAGGGAGTTAATGAGCCAGAGGAGAAGTGGGGTGCCCCTGGGGCTGCTAAGGCTGGTTCCACTGACTGTACCAGCAGATACCCAAGAGATCGAGTGGGCTATTTTGGGGCCTTGCCTTTTCTCTTGCCTCCCTAACGTGGGCAGAAACCGTGTGCCCTGAGCCCTGATTCTGTCATCCAAGGCAACTGTTTCCCTGGCAGGGCCCCCTTCCTTTAAGAATAGAAAGTGCTGTGTGTGATGCTCCTTTTTATCCCAAAGCTTCAAATCAGCAAACCACACCTTGGGTGGTTATTGTAGGAGGAGGTGGTTAGAATCATACAGTGTTGGAAGTGAAAGGGATCTGACTTAGAACATAGGATGTCAGAGCTGGAAGGGCCCTTAGAACAGACAATGTCAGACCCAGGAGGGACCTCACATGGGTTTATAGTGCATGCTTAAAATATGACATCTAGAGGGGACCTTCAGAATCATTCAATCCAAGCCCCTTGTCTTACATAGCTTCCTGGATGGAGAAAAAAGGCTCCCAAGTTCTCTCCCTAATGTACTGTTGACTCACTATGTGGAACTTGTTCTGTCTCTGAGAAGGAAGGAAAGGGAGGAAACAAGTATTTATTAAGCTCCTGCCACATGCCAGTCGTTGTGCTAAGTGCTTTACAAAAGTTGTCTCATTTGTCCTCACTACAACCCCGGGAGATAGGTTGCTGTTATTGTCTCCATTTTACAGTTGAGGAAACTGAGGCAAACAGGTTAGGTGACTTGCTCAGGGTCACATAGCTAGAAAGTATCTGAAGCTGGATTTGAACAGGTCTTCCTGACTCCGTGCACTATGCCATCTAGCTGCCTCTAGAGACGGGACTATCAGCCTTGACCTTTGGTGGAGGTAACAGGTTACATAGATGAAAATTGTGCATGGTTCGGAGACCTTGGATTCCTTGGGAGAGCAGTTCCCCTCTCTGGTTTCAGTTTCCACTTGTATAGAAGGATGGGGTTAGACTAGATGGTCTCTAAGATTCTGTGGACCTGAGAAAAACTAGATTTTTGCGTAAGTAGTTTACTAATACTCAGATATATAGTTTGCAGTTTTAGTATTGACCTTTAGGCCCTTGCAATTCCCCTTGTCCCTCTGTTGGCCCTGGGCTTGCAGCCTTTGCTTGGGGATCTTTCTGGCTGGTTGAGAATGTGTTCCTGGAAGTCCAGGATTGCTGTATTAGCCACTGTGAGTAGTGGGAGACTTGGAGGCATTGGATCCAGTGAAGGCACTTGGCTGTGTGAATGAACTAGAAGAATCTACTAAGAATATCATGTAATCATTGGCATGTCGCAGCTGGTGAGGGCCTTTGAAAAGAGAACGTTAGAGGCAGAACGGACCTCAGAGCAAAGACCAGCAAGAGTAAGAAGGGATTTTAAATCAGTATCTGAACCGGAAGGGGCCTTGGGACACAAGATATCCAGGCTGGAAGAGGCCTTGGCACAGGGGATGTTGGTGTGGGAAGAGACCTTAGAATACCTGGGCTAGAAGGAGCTTTAGAACAGGGCATGTCAGATTTTGAGAAGATCTTAAAAGTAGTCTGTCAGAATAAATAGACTGTCACCATCCTTTGTTAGAAGCAAAGAGGTTGAATCTGGGAGGGACCTTAGAACATAGTAGGATGTTGAAACTAGAAGAACCTTTAGAGATTACCGAGCCATGACAGATCCCCTGGCCAGGTCATACAGTGAATTAGTGGCAAAGCCAGAACAGAACTCAAGTCTCCCAACTAACTCATAGGTCATTTTTCTTTCTTCATCTCCGCCCCCCCCCCCCCCCC